>NC_069659.1:166282878-166585909 GCF_027244095.1 Hemicordylus capensis | reverse complement strand
TGCCCAGAGTTACCTGCTAGACTGGTTAGGATGAATGAGACCCGTGTATTGTCATTTTGTTCTTTTAGACACCAGGTGAAGACCTTTCTGTTCACTCAGGCTTGTAAAAATTGGTTTTTTAGAAATGTTTAAAAATGTTTTGCATTGCATTGTAGTGTGTGTGTGTGTGTGTGTGTGTGTGTGTGTGTGTGTGTAACTTTTCTTGTTTTATGTGTCTTTATTATTGGGTGGTTTTTTTTACTGTTTTTCTTTTGACTAGCGAACAATTTTTATGGATTAGATAACAAATTAAATTGTTTACTTTTTGTATACTACTAGTACTACTACGACTTAAAGATCTTTCCCCCCAGTAACTTAGTCAGTAGATGCATATTAAAATGTACTTAAAGAAACACTCCATTCCATCCACTAATTACAGTTACCTTAGGATCACAGGAACATAAGAAGTTTCCTTCTACTAAGTCAGACCACTGGTCCATCAAGCTCAGCATTGTCTACCCAAACTGGCAGTGGCTTCTCCAAGGAAGGAGTCTTTCTCAGCCCTATCCTGGCGATGTCAGGGAGGAAACTTGGAACCTTCTGCATGCAAGCATGCAGGTGCTCTTCCCAGAGAGGCCCCATCCCATAAGGGGAATATCTTATAGTGCTCACACATGTAGTATCCCATTCAAACACAAACCAGGGCAGACCCTGCTTAACAAAAGGGACAATTCATGCTCCATTGATCTCCTGATAGCAGTAGTGCTCATCCTAATGAGTGGTGGCGGGAGGGAGACATTAGGCGCAGCTGCCTGGTTCCCAGCAGCCCCAGTTCCGCCTTGCTCTCCCACCCCACCGCACCCCACCCTGTCCGGCATTAATGAGAGCTGCACTGCTTGACGGCTGGCCATTCATCAGGTAGAACTGTGCGGGCTGGTCAAAAAATTAAATATCTTTTTCAGTGTTGCATTGGGCTTAATTATTTATCAATAGTCCTATGAAACTGGCAACCAGTACAAACTGGTAGACAATCAAGTCTTCCCAAAGGGAGTAAATGCACATGTGCTCTGGGAGACATTCAATGACTGTTTCCCAACATACTTCTTGAGATATATGAATGGGTCTAATTTTATTGAAAATCTACACCACTGAAAGGGTTAGGATATAAGGTAGGGATTATATATCAGCTATTTCCTTACCCCTGGGAATGGTACATAGGGCTTGTAAATTAAAAGACATTGGGTGACAACGATGAAGAAAATTACTCCAGTAATCCATTAAATTACTCCTAGCTAATCCATTGAAATTAGCTTTCAAAAGTTAGGCATTGCCTAACTTGTCCTTTTGATTTCAATGGGACTACTTTGAATAATTTTTCTCACCATGGCAGCTCTTAAATATTCTGTGAAATTATGGCATCTGCTCTGCCAGAATAGCATAAAAAGTACTACTCGCTGTTCAAGGAGGAGGTTAAATTGGCAGAAAATGTTTTATTGGTTTTGTATTTGACCTTTGTATATTTTAAGTGTCCTTGTTTTCTGTAAGTTACTGAGTATCTTAGGTGGGCAGAAGCGTAGTATGTATATACTGTACATTTTATAGTCAATACAGGAAATGCCTTTCATAAAAAATTTCCTAAAACTATTTCTAAATGTAGCATTATCACTTCTCTTCTGAAATGAGCTGCATGAAGCATGGAACCCACAGTTTGTTAATGTGGGTGCCAAGAACTCCTCGGCTAATACGGAATATGCACATTATGTGCTAGACTTAAGCAGATGGTCCTTATTCCTGACATTATTCAAATAATTTAATGTTGGCCGTGCCTTCCCTTCCTTCAATAACCCTTTGAATGGGTATAGCAGTTGAGCCAGAAAATTGTGGTGTGATAGACTTTGCAGGCCATGGCATACTTTGATTCACTTCCTACAGCCACCAAATCCCTTGACCAGTTTCCCCAGCTTTCCGCTCTTCCTCCTCTTTATAGCATACCACCCCTCCAGACTTTAAACAGCGTTTAGTGTTTTTCAGACCTCCTTTTCTGATTAGCTCGTTCTTGCAGTAGATTTTGCTATGCCAGAAAAGAAACAGCTCAGCAGTGGCAGCACCAAAAGAAGAAGAAAGAAGAAAAGAGGGGGCACAAAAGGGACAAAATGCATTTCTGGGTGCCCAAGATGTGTCCCACATGTTAGACTTCCGAAACAGAAATCGAGGGCAGCCGGGGGAGGGGGGGAATTACATTTCTGAGGGGGCACCTGGCCACCCTTGCATCCCCTCTGAACAGCCTTCTGCAACTGCTGCAGATGGCAAACGTAAGCATATATGCGTTCTCTCCTTCCCTAAGTAGTGAGACGTTCCAGTGGAGAGTCCTACTTGGATTCTTCTGGCTCCTTTTGGAGGTTTTAAGGTTTAGGGTATCTGTAAGAACTGGTTTATTTACAGACATACTAAATGAGCATCAGGTGGAGGCAAGCAGCATGCCCACTCCTCCAAGTCAGCAGCAGGTCACATTAGATCCACAGAGAACAGTCCTGCACCTCAGAGCGCTTCCATGGTCAATTCCCTCCCAACTCAGTCTACCTCTGTCTGCCTCAGCCAAGACATTTCTGACCACTCACTGAACAGTCCTTCCCATCAGCTGTGTGTGTGTGTGTGTGTGTGTGTGTGAGAGAGAGAGAGAGAGAGAGAGAGGGAGGGAGGGAGGAGGGAGGGAGGGAGGAAGAGGTGTCACTTTATGTGCTCTGATGGTTTTCCACATTTCAGAGAAATCTTTTGGATATCTCCCATTAAACACGCAACAATGGATCCTTACCTGTAATTTGCCTAACAAAGATCTGGCTTTCTAAACTTGGTAACACCATGCACAGTTCTAGGCTTAGGTATGTCAAGAGTCTTGACCCTACACAACAAGAGTCCTTACATCAAAGCTGAAGTCAGAACCTAGTACTGACACATCATCAGCCACTGATGTTTGTTTGTTTGTTTGTTTGTTTGTTTGTTTATTTAACATGTTTTTATACTGCCCAAAACTCAAGTCTCTTTTTAATGTTTTGATCCAACAAAAAACATGAAAGCAATGCACAAGGACAGTGGAGGGGCACTCAACTAATCAGTGAGGGAGCAGGTATATTAACTGCACCATTAACTGGCACGTGAAAGTTTGTTTGAGCAAACAAGAAGAAACTGAATTGCAGGGGTCCTTCTTGTGGTAGGAAGCAGTTGGCCTGGCAACCAGGGCTGAGCTTTGAGATTGAGGTTTGGCAATGTAAAGCAGCAGGTGGAAGAGCAACCTATAATCTAGGAAACCAGATGGGTTAGATCTAGGAAAAGCAAAGGAACTAAGTGTTGGTTGAACTTAATGACAGGAAAGGCATTGCAAGTTTAACACCCACTTGGAGGATAAACTGCTCCATATAACCAATAGAGGCTCTGAATGAGATATGCCCATCTGGGTGACTAACAAGGAAGATAGAATCAAAGGTGCCTATATAAATAGGGTAGCTAGCTACATTTTAATCTGGCAGATCATAGACAGTCCAATCCACTGAGGCGAAATTAGTATAATCTCAAGAATTATTGAAACCATCTTTCCAGACCATGATATAGTCTATCTTCTTCACTGATTCCTATAGGCAATGTTGCTGGAGGTTCAGATGATGTATAGCTCCTTACAGATTTTTTTTGACCATTGATAAGCTGTCCAATTCATGAAAATAATATTTTTCAATACTACTTTTTCACTAGCTTGAATGAGAAGCCCATAATCTTGCAGGAGGTTTAATTCTATGGACAGATCATAGTGACAGCAGTGGGGGTGTGGTCACTGGCATAGTCAGCGGAGTGATGGCCCGTGTTCCGCCCTGCCAATGGCCTGCCTTTGCATGTGATGTCATGTGCATGCATGTGATGTCACACACAAAGGGGATGTGGCTCAAGTTACACCAATGTTTTACCAAAGTTCTGACAGGTCTCACCAAGGTTTCACAATGTTTTGCTAAGTTTCACCAGGTTTCACCATAATTTCACCAAGGTTTCACCATGTTTCACCAAGTTTCACCAAAGTTTCAAGAGGTTTCACCATGTCTCACCAGGTCTCACCAAGCTTCAGCAATTTTCACCAGGTTTCACCAAGTCTCGCCATGTTTCACCAAGTTTCCCTAGGTTTCACTAAGTTCCACCAAAGTTCCACCATGTTTCACAGTTTCACCAAAGTTTTGCCAAGTTTCACCATAGTTTCACCAAGTTTCACCAAAGCTTTGGCATGTTTTGCAGTTTTGCCAAGTTTCACCAAAGTTTCACCAAGGTTTTGCAAGCTTCACCATAGTTTTACCAAGTTTCACCAAAGCTTCACCACATATCAGATGATACCATACATGATAAGGACATGCAGGCACTCTGAGCATACATGACCTTCTCCACTACTTGTCCTCAGGGGTGACTTTTTCCTACACATCCATAACACTCCTCTATATGCACTAGAAAGACCTCCTAGAAAGACTAGGAGGTCATTGAAATTACCAGTCTTTTCTAAGTTGGAGAGGGTTAACCAGGGTACAGAGGCTCATCTGAAGCCTCGGAAGCCTCTCCTCCCCAGTGCCTGTCAAGCTGGGCTACCAGCTTTTCTACCCTGCCCTTAACCTAGGTAGGACAGAAATGTCAGCTGCCCAGACTTTGTTGGTGGAATTCCAACAATTCTGTGAGTGACCACAGAGGTTTTGTAGCTCCTTGGACCAGCGATCATAGAGTGCCATTGCTTGGAAAACCAAGGGGAGGAGTCCTCATGCATTTGCACTCTCTCATTCCTGTGCATTGCATCTGGCATAATTGAGGACTTCCTCTTCCTGATCCCAGCTCTGCTGAATGCTGCTGCGCTGGTCATCTGGGTGAGTGATTGGCTGAGGTAAAAGGAGCCTTTGATCATCTGGATGAAGGTAGGCAGGTTCATGCCTTCCCCCTGCTCCCCTCTCTTTGGTCATGTGAATTATCCCTAGATAAAACCAATCCTACATAGTTTGGGAATTGCCGTAAACCTGTCAGGCTAATCTAGAGCTGTATATCAGCAGATGGAGCGTGAAGTAGGCAGAGGATCAAAAGGAGAATGTCAGAGTCAAGCAGTAAGCAATTTCCAAACCAAAGCCAGTCTGAGTCATTACAATATCCAATTGGTCAAACCAAGTCCAAGTCAAATTCCACAAATAGAGTCCAAATGGTCCGGAGTCAAAGCACAGTCAAAACAAGCAGGAACACAGCTGGATAGCTCACCAAAGCACGATGTTGCTACCAGCAATGTGGCTGAGGTGAAGCCATCTTAAATAGGCTGAAGCCATGTGTTTTCAATCATGGGTCTTTGACTCAGCAGCTCTTCTTGTTAGGCGAGCCGTTCTGTGCATGCGTCTTCTTATCTCCTCCTGTCTCTTTGACTGACGCCTCTCTACAGCTGAGATCAGCTGCGCCTCCTCCACAGGAGTTGTCGTACTAAGCTCTGTGTTTTTTTCAATTTCCCATGAGTCGGTCCCACTTGCCTCTGCAACTTCTTGCCTTTGAGGTTGCTGCACTCCCTCCTCTGCTGTCACACTGCCTGTCTCCTCCTCCTCCTCGGAGTCTGATAGCATGCCCATGACAGGAATAGCCAGGAACATTGTGTGTGTGAGAGAGAGAATTCAAGTCCTTATTTTTCCATCCCCCCTGCCCTTTATTGATGTAAGATTACAATGCATAAATACGAATGAGGATAGTAATAAGGCATGTGAATATAAATGGGAGAGGGGAGGAAAAGAAAAATCCCTTAAACATAACTTAAACACAATATGATACTACCAATGCAGGAGAAGAGGGGAGGGGGAGACACCTTCTTCAAGGATATGTATCTTATGTTTCAAAGCATACACAATTCATTAAAGTTCAGTCAAATAGCTGTACATTCATCTTATTTACCCTGTTGAAAAAATAAAAAATAAAAATAAACCTATTTCAAATATTGGCATTAAACAAATATCAGTGATTCAAAGTTGCATTTCAGGAGTGAATTTGTCCTTTCACTATTATAATCCTTTTGGTAACACCCCAACATGAAGAACCTACAATTCTGGATATAATGCTATATCCCATATGCTACGGATGTACTCCAGTGAAACATGAACATTATTAAGAGGCAATGATAACTGCAATGTCATATTAATTACCTTGTGAATTTCAAGCCAAAATATCACAGTAACTGGTCAGGACCAAGCCATATAGCAATAGCAGCAATAGCAATAGCACTTACATTTATATACCGCTCTGTAGCTGGAAGCTCTCTAAGCAGTTTACAATGATTTAGCATATTGCCCCCCAACATTCTGGGTACTCATTTTACCGACCTCGGGAGGATGGAAGGCTGAGTCAACCTTGAGCCCCTGGTCAGGATCGAACTTGTAACCTTCTGGTTACAGGGCAGCAGTTTTACCACTGCGCCACCAGGGGCTATATGCATAAGTATGCCCTCATACAGATGACACCTCCAATATTTAGAAGTCTGTGATGATCCCTTATTAAACATTCTCTGGGGTGTCAAATGCAGAGTAAACATTTGTGCTGTATTCGCCGCATTTTGAGATCTAAAGAGGCACATTTCACTACCTTCAGAGCAAACCACCATTAATTTAATAAGATACAGTATTCAAGGTCATTGTTCCAGAGATCTTGGATATAATCGATATTGATCTTATCCATATCTTTAAGCTTCTGATAGAGCAAGGTTACAGGCTTAGGTGCATCTAATAGATGTTTCAGGACTAATAATAGAAATGGAGTTTCAGAAGCGGCAATCACATAAGGGCCAAAGAGCTGTGATAATAAATGCTTTAGCTGAATAAACTGTCAGCTATCATTTGAGGGTATATCAAACTCAGCTTTCAAGGTGTCAAAATATCCAAAAATAGCTTCAGAAGAGATAAATTGATCTAGTATTATGACAAAAGATTTACAAGAAATCTTCAAATAGGGATTCTCCCACAAGGTAAGCTTTTCATGCTGGAAAGGATCAAAACCATGTCTAGAACCCAAAGTTCTCCATATATATCTTGCATCTGGGAAAGACTGACTCTACATAAGCTCCTTTCCTTTTCGATCACGCCTCAAAAGATCTTCTTTATCTGTTGATTTAAGAATCTGGATGAGGTTTGTTGGTGCAACATGAGGGAGGAGTAGATATATGATAAGATCTTTCAATTTCTAACTCATACTCCTTTGGCAGAGAATATATTTTGCAAAGGAAGGAATGAAGTTAAACTTCATTAAAGAGTCCCTTTGCTAAATGTATTCCCTACCAGAGAAGTTGATGTGGGATAAATCTTGCATCATGTTTTTCCCAGATTTTCCAAAAGTGGTAGCTGATAAACACTTTTCTTTTCAAAAGGCTCATCAGAGGGCTAGAGAGAAAAAACCTCCAATATCATGTTTGCTTTCCAGCAGTGTTTTGCATTTATTATTAGGCATGTGCACAAAACTGGCTGGCCCGGTTCAGTCGGGTCCAAATTGGTGGTCCAACACCCCCTCAAACCCCTCCTGGTTTGTTCTTGTACAGAGGGGTTCGTGATCTTATCCCCTCCAGGGGGCTTCTCTGAGGCCATGGGGGGGGGTCACCGGAGGTCCCCCCTTCCCCCGCTGGCCTCCATTATGTTGTAAATCACCTGTTCAGGCAGTATTCATGACCCAGGTCATGCAGAGACCCATTGGGCTTGTGTGGTGGCCTCCAAAATGTCTACAGCGATGGGGGTGAGGCTGACTGAACAGGGCAATTTACAATGTAATGGACACCAGCAGGGGTAGGAGGGGATCTCCAGAGACCTTGGAGAATTTTATTTAAGGTCACGAAGGGTGGGAGAGGGTTAAGTTTAAAACTGGACCATCGAACTAAACAGGTTCTATGTCGAACCTGTTTGACATTGAACCTGTTTGCACTTCTCTATTTATTATGAGAATAAATTGAGACTCATTTTTTTAAATTTAAAAAATATATATATTTATATCCCGCTCTTCCTCTAAGGAGCCCAGAGCGGTGTACTACATACTTGAGTTTCTCCTCACAACAACCCTGTGAAGTAGGTCATAACAACCCTGTGAAATAGGTCAGGCTGAGAGAGAAGTGACTGGCCCACAGTCACCCAGCAAGTCTCATGGCTGAATGGGGATTTGAACTCGGTCTCCCCGGTCCTAGTCCAGCACTCTAACCACTACACCACGCTGGCTCTCTGATGGAATAATCTTCCATGATTCTTTAACAGCTGAAAATCATCTTTCTACATTGAACCCAGAATGATTGTGTTGTAAATCTCTTATTCACATTTGAAGATCTGACAGTGGATTCTTATCTTCACTTCAAGGTCCCTGGATTCAATCCTGTTTTGCAGTCTTTATCCTGTCTTCAATTGCTTTTCACAGGGTGTCAACAGGTTTGCCAAGCTAGACTTGGGAGTGCAAACAGATTCAATCAATCTTTTATTACGGTCAGAGACCAGCATATAATTAATACAGGTTAAAAATTACATGTTATGTGATGTTGTTATGATGATATGATGGTACACAACTTGACAAATCCAAAATTAAGGATGATTGCAATTTAAAAGGCAAGTTAAAATACATATTAGTACATAACATCAAAAGGCTAAAACTAAGAATGATTGCAGATTAAAAATTAAAATAGATAGAATATACTCGTTAAAACTAAATAAGTTAAAAACCTAAAATTACTAAAGCTAAAAGAGATAAAATAATGATAGAAATGCTCAGAAAAATAAAAAGGAGAGTATGAAATTGTAAAAGTCCAGATTTAAAATTATAAAAAGCAATAAAAAGAGAGCGGGGCGGGGGGGAGGAAAACAATGAAATGTAGTAAAATGCAATAAAATGCAGTACAATGCAATAAAACAATAGGTATGGAGACATGGGCAAGTGCAAGGTCAATCCAGAGTCATCAAGAATTGGATTAAGGGGGCTCACAGCCTATCATCCTTCGCTGGATGCCGATCACAGCCGCACAGAACTTGCCAACGCTATGTGTAATGGCAGGGTTAGAGTCGGAAAGCAACAGAAAACTGTAGCATTGTCTTGAACGTCCCGGGAACTTGCTTAGCAATGGGAGAATAAGGGCAACATGAATGACTGTATAAAACAGGCAGTATAGAAGGACATGCTCAATAGTTTCCATCTGTTCTGAGCCACAGGGACAGAATCGCTCTGCAAGTGGGATCTTTCTGTAACGGCCCTCTAGCACTACTGAGGGGAGTAGGGATGTGCATGGTCTGGACCGGTCTGGACCAGCACCGAGGGGGGGGGGTCTCCCTTTAAGGGCGATGGGGTAAAACTTACCCCTCCCGCCGCTTTCCCCCCTCCGGCGCTGCAGTTTAAAGTGAAGATTTTGGGGCGGCAGCGTTCTTCGCTGCCGCCCCTGCCCCCGTCGTCGCCCAGCAGTCTGAGTAGTACGCATGCGCACGGGGCGGTGTGCGCGCGCCTGTCGCCGCCGTGCGCGCACACGCTGCCTACGTCACAGCGGCACGCGTGCACCACCGCGCGCGCATGCGTGCTACTCAGAGGAAGACTGCCGGGCGACGATGGGGGCAGGGGCGGCAGCGAAGAATGCTGCCGCCCCAAAAGTTCTACCCCCCCGCCCTTAAAGGGAGACACCCCCCCCCTCGGTGCTGGTCCGGACTAGTCCGGACCATGCACATCCCTGGAGGGGAGACCACAGCAGCGAGCCAAAGTGAATGCCTTTCTGTGGTTTGAGACCTCCAAATGAGTAAAATATGCTGCAGGAGAAGCAGTATATCCAAGCTCCTCACTGATATAAAACTTTGAGACACAACTGAGGTCCGTTTGGTGCTCAATGTCTGTAATGCGCTGCTTAATAGTTGCTTTTGCCTGATCGTAGCCCGTGTTGAGCAGGGACAGTGGGGAGAGGCCCAGGGAAGCTAATTTCGCCTCAGCTGCCTGAGCCCAACTAGATTGATAATCATCATTCAGGGTTAGAGGGGCAAGACCAATTGGGCAAAAGGATAGTCTAAGCCAATAGGAGAGAGTGGCCATCCACTCCCAAGCCTCAGTCTTGATCTGGCCTGTCTCCAGGCGTAGGGTGGCATTGGAGAAACGTCTTGGTACATGGAGCCCTGCCCTCAAGAACTTGGATTGTACATGTTCCAGTGCAAACATATTTGTTTTTGTCCCCCGCCCCCCCCGCTCCTCCCACCATCTTCTTCTGGTTTGTTGTTATATATTTTGTTTCACATATTGGGTTAATTGGTGCTGGCATTATGTTAAGGTTTGCCAGTTAATAATTATATACTGGAATACCCTATTAAGTTCTATTCATTCAGCTCTTTTCCCTGGAATATATTTATCTTTTTCAATAAGCCAGTTCAGGTTGTTTGCTTCTGCTGCTTGGCTCTTTGCTGTGAAGTTTTTAGTTATTGTGGTATTTTCTATGGTTATCTGAATGTCTATGGATTGCATAAGCCTTCTATTTATGGGCCAACCTAACAGGCACAGCTTGGGAACCAGGCAAGTCCAAAATATTCAAGTAGCTGAACCTCTCTCTATAGTCCTTAATTATACCAGGTTTTGTTCTGTTTTGTTTGCTGTTGGCTGGTTATTTTGTTTTTTAAAAACTTTGGTGACTGATAGTAGTATTGAAAGGAGAGATCTTCAGCATAAATTCTCTGTCATATCTGTGATCTATGTGGCTTAATTTTTCAAAACTGATAAAGTAAATGTTTCATAGAATTGCAGCTGGGGTTGTTAGAAACTATATATATTCCATATTTTTTAATTTAATTTTTTTCTTAAACCAATTTTGGCTGCCGCACCATTTTATGAAGGCCTGAATGGGCTGAAAAACACACCAGAAAGGCCCGAGGGGGGCATTATAAAGGCTGGCGGGGGAGGGGGAACCTCTGCGGACCACCCCCCGCCACCTCAAAGAACAATTTTAATATGAATTTTTTTCTAACTTTAAAAATGTCATAACCCCTCCCCCGAACTGAACCAGAGGGGGTTCGGGGGGTCCCGGACCGAACTGGCCTGGTTGGGTTCGAGTCCAGTTCGGACTCGAACCGAACCAAACCAGGCCAGCCGATTCCATGCACACTCCTAAAGGATAGCTATTCAATAGTTGTGCCCTTTACTTTGCTTAATAGTTTCCAAATTGAGGCCAGATACAAGATTATTCCAGTTAGCAAAGAATTCTTGAATCATCCTAGCTGCTGAAATGACACACACTCATACATTTAAGTACCATCCCACTCAAGTTCACACAGTTGGCATTAGTCCTGTTCACATGTTATGTTCAACAATCATACATCTGTGTACAGTGTACACAAGAACAGATCTATGTACAGCTATTCATCTGTTCCTTTAAACACAGATACAGCAGTACTCTTTCTGTCTGTGTGCAGGCTTACCTCACTATCCGTGGTTTTGCATATCCGTGGTCAGGTAATGGACACCTGACCTTGGCATACATGAAAGAAACCCAGCCAAAAAGGAGTTAACTTCATGTATCCATGGGTCGAGGTGACCTCAGAGGTAATTTCCAGCTGCCATTTTGAATGTGGGAGCCATTTTATAGGTTAAAAAAACCCCTGCAATTTTCTACCGAATTTGGGGGACTTTTGTATTTGCCAGGACATCTTTGTAATTTAGAAGGCCCGCAAAGCATGGTAGGGCACTTTATTTGGCCCATTTTCACATTTTTGGGGTGAGTGTGGGCGGTTGGGTCTGGGAACCTAACCTCCGTGATCACATAGACTCAGTGACCCATTATCCATGGTTTCATTAGCTGCGGTAATCTGCGGGAACAGAACCTCCACGGATAATGAAGGACTCCTGTGTTTTAGGGGGTCTGTAGCTATGAATAGCTATCCTTAGGACTACACCAGCTCCCAGAAAAGATAAGTGGCACAGGACAACAGAGTACAAATGTAAGTAATTCTCTCTAAGCAGCTGCAGGCATTCTGATCAGCTGTTTGTCAGGAAGAGGCAGGGATGAAATCTAGGCCCCTTCTTCCCCCACCTCCCTTCCTTCCAAATATCGTGGTTGCTGCTTATTTGACAGGGCAATGTGTTTACTGTCCCAGCTGCTCAAGAGGGTTGGGGAATCTCATGTGCAACTGGGACAATTGTGCATGCCAGTGTTCCCATCCAGCTAAAGAGATAGATACAGAAGCCTGTTTCTGCGTGTATATATATATATATATATATATATATATATATATATATATCTCTCTCTCTCTCTCTCTCTCTCTCTCCCTTGCCTTGATCAATAAGGATACTGCCAGTGACAGTGTAATTTATGTATCTAATACATGTTTATCCCACTTCTCCATAACATATCTGAGGTGGCTCACAGAGAGCTAAAACATGAAATATACAGTAAAATACATTACATTGAAAGTAAACACACCACAGCAACAAAAGGCCCATAAAACCATATGAAACCTTAAGAGGCTTTCAGATGCTGCTTTAAAAGCTTGGGTGAATAAAAATGCCTTCTCTGAGATTGAAAGGAGGGGAGCATAGACATCAAATGTACATAAACGGAGGAGGTATTCCATAATGGGTGCCATTATTGAGAGGGCCCCAAGCAATGCATTTCAGGTAGGTGGGGAGACGCAGCGAAGGTTCATACGGAAGCAGAGGTTGCTTGAGATATCCAGGTCCCAAGGATATGTTAATGAAACAGGACCAGGGGTGTTTGGTCAGCACCCCAATGTTTGGGCTTTGTGGGGGAATTAGCTCTTAAAAGGGGGTCAGCTCCACCAGTTTTAATTTGTGCAAACGTTAGGAAATGACTGGACTGAGGCAAGGTTATAGTTTCAAAATTAAAAAGAAGAATTAATTTGTGGGAGGAGGAACACAGGAAGTGAATTGTGGGGTTAAAGCAATAAAAATACGTCACTAAGCAAATGAACTATGGGAAGATGCTTTTAACTTTAAAGAGCAGTAAAGTACGTTCCTAAATAAATCTACTTCAATGAGGCGTTTTAGCTTAAAGTTTAATTGTGTAAGTTCCCAGGTGGGCGAGAGAAAGAGACTTGCGATAGAGGTGGGGGTAGCTTGGATTTAAGAAAGAGTTGGGTGGGGAGAAGAGCAGGGCAAGCGTTCACCTTCACCTGATCTGGACGACGGGAACTCAGGACTCTAGGGAGGGATGCAGAGTCCCATCCTCCAAGGCAGCACAGTGGAAAGCAGGAGGGTTGCAGGTATTAGTAGGGGAAGAGGCACCCATGAGAAGGGTTTCTCAGGGGGTCCAGCTTCCTATGGGTGCTAGGCAAGCTGGGTGGATTGCAACAAGGCCTGATCCGGAAAGTGGCATGAAGGACTGAATACAGCCTGATGTGGCCTGTGAACAGTAAATCACCAAGAATTTGGTGATTTCAAGCTCTTTGTGGATTTGAGAACATCAAGAGTGCTCAGTGGAGTACAGCACACAATGGTGTATACAAAGAAGCACAAAGGTTGCTGGTTGGAGTCCCAAGTTGCAAGTACAAGGGAATGCACTGGATCATGGAACTGGAGATACGTACATCCCAAAACATGCCTTGGAGGCACATTCCTACTGGCCTACTTTGCTGAATAGAAGTGCCAGGGTGGGCCTGGACAGAATGCATTGTGTCTGATGGTTCTTCCTGGGTGTAACAAAGTGGGGTTTGCCTTCTGTATGCAAAGTTGATTGTGATGAAAATCAGAGTATACAAGTGCGCAAAAGAGTATCCGTGCCTGGACGGGCTCTCCAGCAATCCTATCAGTAATTTCAATGGGTACACCTCTAGGTCTACATCACTGACTCATCTCCTTTGTGATGGGGAGGCCATTGCCTCACCACCTTATCTACTTTTCTTCCTGCTTGGCATAATCATTAGTGTGTTGTTAGCTCCTGTGAAAGGAGGGGAGTGAGGTGGTTCACGTTAAGTTTAGAGTGGTCTTGGATGCCAGTTAACTCGCTATAGTTAACTCTCAAGTCTACTTAGCTGTGTCTTCCACATAGGGAGAGGGGGTGCATCTTGATCCCCATTTGCTTTGTTTGTAGCCAAATCTGGGGCGACTAGCCCACTACCAACTAAGTGACCTGTTCCCTATGTATACTATAAACTGAGAGCTCACATTGCAGTGCAGCTCCTGAGCATATGCAAAGTGCAATCTCCAAGCCTGGAGATGCAACTGTAAATAGGGAGGCTCCTGGGAGCGGGCAGAAGAAGCACAGCTGACAACAGCATATAGGGCTTTAAAAGTTAAACATCTGTTCCTCGAATTGCATCCAGAAATGCCTGGGAAGAGCAGTGGAGCTGTTTTAATGCTTCCAAGAGATGTTCTCTATAACCTACGCTAGCCAGCAACCTTGTCTTTGTGCCTTGATCCAGCAACAGTTTCTGAGAGGTCTTTGAGGGCAGTCCCACACATTTTAGTAGTCAAGTCTGGATGTTATTAGGACATGAAAAAGCATGGCCAGCCTACCTCCGCCAAGAGGGACATTGCTAAATTGGGACAGTCAAGTTTTATGCGAAAGGTACTTGTAGTTGTAAGAAACAATTCAAATCAGAACTAGGAATTGTGGGGAAACACTCATCTGGAGATGAGGACAATAATTGTGTCTAGTTTTTTCTAGCAATAAAATAATGAAATCCTTTCGGACTTAAATTTTTCATTTAAAAAAACAATGAATCAAAATCTTGTGACAGGCTATGAACCCTATTATAGTAATTTGTTGTAGACGTTTATGACATTAAGAATGAGACCCATATTTTAATATACAGAAGTTACACTGTATTATGCAAATCATTTATTTTTAGAAAATTTAATTGACATGGATGGTTCCAGAGATATTTTTATCAGACCAGCTTAAGTTATATTACTTCCCAGTGCTGGTTGCCATGGAATAACAATGATTTCTCTTAACCAAAAATAAACCTCCAGTAATAGTGTATTATTAAGGAGAGAATACAACCAAAGCAGAAAACAGACTCCTTTCTATTCCAGCTGGCTCTGCCATGCATCTTCCAATGCAAGATAAGCGTGCTCACAAATTGAACAAGCACTTCTCTCCTCCCACCTATTTGGCAGTCACAGCCCCAGGAATCTCCTATCTGTGTGATAGCGATCGATGCTAACCCAGTTTCTGGAAGATGGGGGGTTCACAGGATTGTCAGGGAACAGGTTAAGTATGTCCAGTTTCCTTATCATATAATTGTCCGTGACTCTTCGTGGTATATTGCATTGATTCATGGTAATAGGGGGAGTTATGAGTAATAGGGTGCCAGTGTAGTGGAAGTATGGAGTGAGATGTGCCCTGACATATCTAATATTTCAAGATTCGTTTGAAACCTGTTGGGTCTATTACAAAATCAACCCTTAAGAGAGATTGTGAGGGCAGAATCATACGACTGTTTTCGGAGCTGGAAAAATCACCACGACGTGACTTTTCCTTTTAATTTTCTTCTGCTAAAGCAGTCGGGCTTAAGCTATATCATAGCTTAGAAAACATTCCCCTTGCCCCCCCCCCCACCCCATCTCAAGAACATTGCTTATAGTTATGCAGGGGTCTATTTGTGATATGAATATTGAGGGGGAACAGCTTCAGTGCCACTTTGGTTATCCCTCACAGGTGTTGGACACCAGTTGGCTGATTGCTCTGTGGGTAGCAATATTATTGTGTTCCGAGCTTGGGACAGAATGCCCTTCAAATTAAGGGCATGTTCCGAGCCTGGAACAGAACTGCCCTGTTTTAAGTTGGAACATTCTGAGTGTTCGAAGTGCCATATTGGATTTCAAAATGGTACTCTACTGGCTTCTGCACCGGCAAGGAATCCATTTCCATGGTCACCACCACCATGCATATGGCTGCCATGCATGTGCAGAGGCTAGAAAAGCACCATTTTGGAATCCAAAATGGCACTTGGAACTTTCTGAGCTTGAATGCGATTGTTCCGTTGGAGCAACCAGCTCACCTGGTTGTAGATAAGACCCACATGCCTTGCTCTATACAGGAAGAGGGGAATGGAGAAGATGGAAGTTTCTCTCTCCAGGTGAGAGGAATAACCCTAAATCAAACAGAGGGGGCATAGAGTAGAGAAAGTGAAGTCAGAGAGGGAATGCCCTTGCTCACTATCTCTGCCCCTAGTGGTCAATAGGGTTGCTAGTGCTAAGAGCTGATGCCATCAGAGCTGCATCTGATGAGAGCTGGTCTTGTGGTAGCAAGCATGACTTGTCCCCTTAGCTAAGCAGGGTCTACCCTGGTTGCATATGAAAGGGAGACTAGATGTAAGAGCACTGTAAGATATTCCTTCAGGGTATGGAGGAAGAGCAGAAGGTTTCAAGCCCCTTCCCTGGCTTCTCCAAGATAGGGCGGAGAGAGATTCCTTCCTGCAACCTTGGAGATGCCACTGGCAGTCTGTGAAGACAATACTGAGCTAGATGGACCAATGGTCTGACTCAGTATATAGCAGCTTCCTATGTTCCTGTCTCAAACAGCCTGTTGTACATTTAAAAACCTAGACCATGGCTTGATCTCTTAACTATGGTTAGCACAAACCAGTTTTCCATTATGTGTGAATCCAGTGTTAAATGTGTCTGTTCCCCTGTTTACTCTTTGTGCTCAAGATTGTACTGTATGAATAATAGGAACTGGCTAAGCCAACTTTAATGCTTACACATTGCTGCTTATGTAGTCACTAATATGGATTAGATTTCATCCATAATCGTGTAATGAATGGATGGTGAAAATAATCTACCCTCTTCTTGCCTATAACCATCTTTCTACAAATATGAAAGGATGGTTAAGGGTTATTAAAAATTAACCCACACTGACAATCCCACACTGGTAATTGTGCATCTTCAGCAATGAGAGAACATAACATACAACCTCATCAGTAATGAGTCTGATAACTGTCAGCTGCTAGTTCTAGATTAGAATCTAGAAAGAGACAGAGAAAGAGGTACATGTGAGTGTAGCTTATGTTGTAAGAAGCACATTGGATCACATCTGAACTTTTCTGTGAATGATAAAGAGAGTGGGGTGCTTGTAAGTTTAATCAGTTATCATGGGTGTCCGGGGTGGGCAAGGGGGCAGTTGAGCCCCCACATTGAGAAATTCCCATGAGTTCAATGGGGCTTACACCCAGGAATTGTATAGGATTGCAGGGTATAGGATTCCAGCTTTTGCCCCCCTCCCTGGAAAAAGTCCTTTGGACACCCATGTCTGGTGTGTATGCGTGTAAGCGCATGCACACACACACACACACTTCTCATTATTCTGGGGGAGGTAATAACTGAGTTTTATCAAAATGGTGAGGGGCCTATGAGCTTGGGTCCCAGATCTTTTAAGTATCTTACAACATGCCAACACTGTCAAATGAAAGATGTAAGGTCCCATGAGCGATACAATGTTTCTGGATTTCCTAAATTATATACTTTATTTAGAACTTTAACTCCATGTCTCCAGTCAACATTAATTAGCAGTGCTCTCTTTACCTGTGCACTTCAGCTGCAACTGGGGGAGATAATGAAAGCTCCCCTATAAGCTCTCTAATACAGACAACCTGTGGTTTAGGATTGCTTCTTTGCTTTTGTTTACCATCTGTTCAGGACCAAGGTTCATTCCTATCTCCATGTTGCAGCACCTTCCGGAGTTGGAGCAATGGCCCTAACAGCAATCTATAAATTCAGATATTGATATACATTCTATGCATCCAGATATTATAGTCTATGCATTCAGATATTATGGGATACTGTCATGGCTCAGACTTCTGACTCAGAAGAGTCAGAGCAGGAACAGGAGGATTCGCCTGCTAGTGAGGGCTCAGAGGCATAGCAACAGGATTTGGCAGGGAGACCAGACTCTGGAGCTGAGGATTTGGAACAGCTGCCAGACATGATTCTTGATGAGGAGGAGGCTGGGATTTCACCTGTCTTAAGAAGACATCTCAAGAGGAAAGCACAGTGGGAGTCACGCAGGCGCAGGAGATCACAAGAGAGGAAGCAGAAGTGCTGACTCAGGGAAGCCTGATTGGCTGCTGGTTCTCTTGAGCCATATATATTTAGCAGTCTGTGAATTGCTCAGATGCTGTTAGCAACTTTCGCTGACCGCAGACCGTGTGCTATTTTGAATTCCCAACTTTTCCAAGTTCCAGTTTGCCCTTGTTTGTGCTTTCCTGCTTTGTTCCATTAATTCCTTGTTCTGGTGTCCTTTGTTCTTTTCATTCCTTGCTCTGTGTTTTCTTTTCAGTTATTACCCTGTTGTTGTTAGAAGGGGGTACCTAGTTCAGTTCAGGGGACTTAATTCATTTACTATTTTCTTTGTGAGCCTTTTATTTTCCTTCGTGCAGCTTCGCTGCTACTTTCTGTTAATTCACAGGGGGAGTGCTGAAGGGGGTTGTAAATCCTGTTGGGTTAGCCGAGCTAACAGATTTATGACAGATACCACAGTCAGCACAAACTCTGGTTTGCAAACCAACTTCAAGCCATGATTTCAGACCCCTGATTAATTGGCTCCAGGGATGTAGGGACCATGGAGCAAGGGGGATGATTGTCCCCCCATTGTCAGGGTCTAGGGGTGCTGCCAAGGCACCCCCTCATCCTAGGACAGGGCACCCCCTCACCCCATCCTGCCCTCATCTGGCAAATGAAGTGCTAGCCAGCTGGGAGCATGCAGCACACCCCTCTCCTCCCCAGCCAATGTTTCACTGAAATGCTGGTTGTGTTGGGGAGGGGGGAGGGGGGAAGCCCAGCCGGCATTAATGAAACTTTAACTGGGGAGGGATGGGAGAGGGTCTGAACGGAACTTCTCTGGGCAGTGGCCCTGCCCCTGCACCTGATGTCAGATGCAAGGGGGTGGGGCCAATACCAAGGACAAGGCCCATCAGCCCCAGAAGCGCTTCCTTTCCCCAGTCAACAATTCCATGAACCAGTGACTGGGGAAGGGAAGCTCTGATGGGCCCTGTCCTCAGCATTGGCCCCACACACTTGCATCTGATGTCAGGGACAGGGGGCATGGCTTGAGGCACACACACTTTGTGCATGCAATTATAAAGACTAGGGGGTGGGGGATCCACCAGAGGACTTTGTCCTCTGGCCACGGCCAATCTCCCTATGCCCGTGGTTGGCTCCAAACAAAGCACAGTGTGTAGGCAGGCTTGGGATCAGATGAACCATGATTTAGCTAAACAAATGTTTTTGTCTATTTGTGTTTTGTGAGCTTTCGCACTTCTATGGCACACTGCTTGCTCTGTGATATCCAGGATAGTGGTGAAAAATGTGCCCTTGTGAGTACCTTGAGTCAAATCTGTTTATGGCAGAATGCCTCAGAACAGCACTGCCACGTTCAGGCTGTTTTGATTATAGTTTTGCTGCATTTGGATCCTGTTTGAACAGTTGTTAACATCATCATCATATGGACGCAAGAATTTGAACTAGGCCTTGCTAAGTTGCAGTCAAAGACATTTATTATTTGTTGCACCACACTATAAGTTGTTTGGTCTAGATTCTTCCGGAGAATGTTGTAATTAATAAATAGTTCCTGGTTTACCACAGGAGTGTCTCTGCTGTTCCAACAAGTGTACTGCTGTTCCAATAAGACAATAATTTCATTATTAACTCTCACACTCATTTAAGTGCACAGCTAATACCAACAGCAATAGGAGTGAGTGAGAATCTTCTGATGTGTCATTCACTTTATATACTTTGGGTTTATAGCTCAACATCAGCTGCATGAAACATAACAGTGAGAAATATCTTTATAAAAAATGTATGACAAATTTTCAATTTCAGATCCAAAATTTCCAAAAACTCTTTCAATTTTACTATATCCAAATTATAGTTGCAAAACAAGTTTTGATGATCAAATTTAGGACACATCAGCATAATTAAAATGCCTTTGCTCAAATTTTAATAAGCAGACCAGAATTCCTTTGTGCAATAAATGAGGTTTAGCATTGTATCTCAACTTTGAGCCTAGTTACTAAAATTCAAATTTCTGAATATCTGAACTAGTATATGAATCTGAATGTGCCATGTCAATTTCAGTAATTGCAGTTGTTGATGTTTTAGTCTCAGATATTTCACCTGGCGCCTGGTCCCTTCCCACTGGAGTCTGATGCCATCAGAATTTTTTACGAAGCTCACACAGACTCTGAAGTTACATACACATAATTATTTTAAGACTCGCAGGATCCCAAGTGCCAAGGCAAGGAATTCTTATATGCATATCATATAATTTTCATAGATTTACATACCAATGATCTTTGTTCAAAGTGCTCTACTTTCTTAACAGGTTTTTATATTTTAATCCCAGAGCTGAAATGTATAAGAATCTCTGAAAAGTAAAACAATTTATTGAAGTTATTTCTATTATATTTCTCTCCTGCCCTCCCTCCAAGGAACTCAAGGCAGCATACATTGTTCTTCCCCCAGGGTTATCCTCCCAACAGCCCTGTGAGGTCAATTGGACAGAGAAAGAAGGATTGGCACATGATCACCCAGAGAATGTCATAGCTGAATGTGAAGCAGAACTTAGTTCTCCCTGCTCCTGGTTGGATAACGATGTCATGCTGACCCTCTATAAGAACAGTTATGTATCACACAAGCCAGGTTCTTCTTTGTTTTTCTAAACAGAGTTCATAATCTAAGGTGTTCCCCCAAATCAGATCCCACATTGATGCTACTTCATCTACTGACATGCTAGTGAATTAATTTCTTAGATATTAGAACATAACCGAGAGGAACATTTTCACTTGCAGCTCTTGCTCCCTTTCAGAAGCACAGGTTGTCAGAGAGAGAGAAAATGTACAAAGAGCTTGAGAAGTGTGTGTGTGTGTGTGAGAGAGAGAGAGAGAGAGAGAGAGAGAGAGAGAAAACATGCTTGATGTATTTCAACCAACACAGATTTGTATTGGAGCAGATGAGCTAAGCAGCAGCTGCTTTAAAAAGGAAGAAGACCTTAGTGTGTGCTTATTAGGCACCCTCCCACATCATGTATAGGCTGCAGGCGTGGGAGATGCAACCTGCCAAGCAACTAGCCAGCTGGAGTAATTTGCAGTTTGTAAGAACAGCACAGGGCCATCCGTTTAGTCAATGATATGTAGAAGACTGGACATGCGGTGGGAGGTGAAAGCAGATCTCAAACATGTGATATGACGGAGTGCATAATCACTATGCATGGTATGTCCTGTCCTGCTCATATGATTTGTACACTACAAACAAAATGGTGGCAGATCATGTGCATAGGGCATGCCTCATCACATTGCATATTGTGTGTTTCTGGGTGTGAGAAAGGGAGAAGTGGAGGGAGAGGGAATAGGGAGAGAGAGGGAGAGACTTGCAACCACAAAGGACCACACATAAAGCCAGAACCAGTCCTCAAACAGGCTCCCCCCCCCTTCCCCACATTTCCATTTTGCTGTCTTTCAGTTCCTATCTCCTTTCAGTACTGGAATCTAATGGACCTATACTGCATAGGACATGCATACACCCTCAAGCTTGCCATGCATGAAATATATCCTGTATCGTAAGATATGGGACATCCAACAGCCCTAGGACTTTGCATTTGAAAAGCATTTCTTATCTTTACAGTGTCAGAAATTAGAAAGAGGGCTCAATAGGGGTGACTTCCAGACCAAAACACTGCTCCCATAACATAATACGATGCTGTTTGCTTAAAGAGATTCATAAATGCTAATGTTTTTATACAAATGAAATGCAAGTAATGCCTGTAGAACCCTAAAATGCCTCTAGCCTAGCAATGTGCAATCTGAGTGACAGCCTGCAAAGTACACATATTTGCCCTGAATAGAAACTGACTTCCCAAGAGTTATTCAAGCACTTCAGAGCATGTCTCTCCCTACTGGAGAACCTGCTTGCTCCCAAGGAAGGGATTCTGACAACAACAGTGTCACTGGTAGGCAATATCCTAGAGTTCAGTTGCTAGTATGACATATGCTCATCCTGGAAACCCCAGTGATGATCAAAACCCTGCGGAGAAGTTGCAGCAATCTTTTGTATCAATGGCAAAAATAGCTAATTGGATGGCTTTTTCAAATTTATGAAAGTAGAGATATGGGAATTAATTGGCAGAAACTATGGCTCACTTTCCGTTAATCATGCCTGAATGTAGCTAGCTCTGCAGGATCAATGTCTTATTTTCTGCAACTTCTTATTTTCAGGAGCCCAATTCATTTTGGAAGCTGTTCAGGGGGAATAATCTATTCACGGCTCTCTTCCTCTTGGTCAACATAGTAGCTGTGAGCTTCAGCACTGAACAGGGCAAGGGAGAAGTTGATGAATGGTGAGGATGATGTTGAGGAATGGGTTGCCTTCCTAATGTCTGATAGCTGGGTTCTTTTCCCTCTCTGTTTGTTTGTTTTTCAAATTTGTGGACTGCCCCAAACTTCCGTCTCTGTGTGGTTTAATTGTAATTGTAATCAGAGTGGTGCTTTGGGCTGTCCTTAGCCTCTAAAGCAGGGGTTCCCAACCTGTGGCCCTCCAGATGTTGCTGAACTACAATTCCCATCATCCCAGCCACAATAAATTATAGCTGTGGGTGATGGGAATTGTAGTTCGGCAACATCTGGAGGGCCGCAGGTTGAGAACCCCTGCTCTAAAGCCATCTGAGGGGAAATGAAAATAAAACTTTCTCAACATGACAAAGGCAAGTGGAGTCAGTTGTTTTATCACAGGTGATGAATTACCCACAGCACACACAATACTCTAGATTGCAATGGATAAACTAGCAGTGGAGAATCCCTGTTAAAAGGAACACTGTACCATCTAGGCATGGTTGTTGATCAAAACCTGAAAACATGAGCCATCTCTGTAAAAGACTTAGAACAACAGTCAGGAGTTATGTGAGGATTCCAGGTGTCATTTTCTCTGTCTCATATCATGCTTTTTAAAAAACATGACTTTGTCCTAGACTAGAGGATCACCTGCCCAAATAGCCACTAGCAAAATAGGGGAAGAAGAAGGTGGGGGGGGAGGGTCTATAAACCAGTGAATGATTCCTACCAGCCTTTGTCTTGTGATGACTGTTGGCTCATGATGGGGTGTATGTGCATTCACCATTCTAGTGCTTACTTTGACACCAGGAGGGAGGAGGATACATTAGTTTGCCACACTAGACAGAGGCATTTTCAACAGGAGCAGACAGCCAAGTTCTGCCAGGGCCAAAACAAGCCCCTGCCAGACTAAGAAATCATTGTAATTTGCCCCTTCCCGTCATAAGCAGTGTGCTGTTCTTTTATTATTGGATCTAAATCTCAGCTATCCCAGTCATGGATGGAAAATTCAAGGTCAGTTTACAAGAGACACACTTTCTACATGGAAGTTTCTTCTGTGCAGGTGTTGTGCAGAAACCCATGTGTAGTGACTGCCAGGGGTATAGCAAGGTTGGAATGGGCCAAGATGAGATTTTAAAATGGGCCACCAGCCCCTCAAAGTCCAGGGCCTCCACACATCCCAGGCCCCCAAGGATTTAAGTCTGATATTTCAAAATAAGTATGCTGCCTGCAAATACATTTCACTGAATACACACACTGACACTTCACAGTATATAGTGATATACAGTGAGTACTATATATTTGTGCTACTTTTAATGCCTAGAACACACTAGAAACACTAATTATTAAAATGGCCTCTTCGCTGCAGATTAGCAAAGGAGACTTTCAACCATGCAGGGTGAGCCTATGTTTGTTTTCTCAGAATTCTTGAACAAATTCAGTAAAGTTTGATTCCAGGAGGTTTTTCACACGAGGCTTTTAAAGCCCTTTAACACACATCTCCTCTGGAATGGAGGTGCTGCATTCACATGTTGGCCAGATGTACCCTGAAGTCCTGTGAGTTATTGGAGAGCAGTTCGCACACAAGAAAAATAAAATAAAATAAAATAAAAGCACAACACATGCTTCACAGTTCTCACTCAGACCTTCTGGGGTGCAAAACAACTTGAACATAAGTGCATTTATACATGAATGAATGAATGAATATAATATTGTTTGTTCCAGAAGTTTTTGTAATTTTCTGCCATGAAACAAGCAACAGGCCTTTTTAGATAGTAAAAAGCCAGAAATTTAAAGCCAGAAATTTTCAATCTGTTTTAAATTAAATATTCAGAGACTTCTCAGTCTCTCCCCCCCGCACCCTCGATCAAAGCCCTATGGCAAGCAGATCCCTATATACCTGGGGTGGGGGGGGGTAACCACAAAAAGGGATTCACAGTCTACCTTGCAAAAGCTGTGTTGGATGGTCTGGGCAGAGAGTCTGCTGCAGAGAACTCTTCCATCCTGCCTCCTTCCGGGCTTGCTGGGGAATGCCAAGTTCAGGCTTCAGGGAAGCCTACACAGAGGCCTCTCTGGAAGCCCCGCCCACCTGCCAATCAGCTCAGAGGCGGGGAGCAAAGAAGAGCTCTCTGCAGTTTGCAGGCCACTCGGATCCTTGGCCAGAGCCGGAGGGCAAGGCAAGCAGGATGGCAAGTGGCTGAGGGGCCCTGGGGCGGGGCCGGTGGGCAATGGGGTGGGGGTGGCAGGGACTGGTGTGGCGCCCCCTCCTCAGTGGCGCCTAGGGCACGTGCCCTGGATGCCCCCCCCCAAGTTGCACCCTTGAATGCAGGTGGTGTGCCTTTCTCTTGACAAGATGCAGCCTTTCTTGCCTGGTTGCAGGCACTGTCATGGTTAGGTGTGCAGTGGCTTGTGATATCCATGTTGAGATCTGATTTGGCAGTTTTGCTGAGCCAAGGCAAAGGGATGTGTATTAGTTGCTAGGCAACAGCAAGGGACTTTCAGCTGCTGATCTGTTGGCTCCCCAACCCCTGGGCCAAATATCCCATTTACTTTTGGAGTTGGCCCTGGGCTGGCATATATTGATACAGATATGAACTATACCCTAACAAAAGAAAAGAGAGAGAGAGAGAAACTATTTGCTAAATGTGCTTTCAAAATTCAGCCATCTGGTCTTGGCAAAATAAGGAAATTCTATAAAAGTAGTTCCATTTTTATTAAGGGGCATCCAAAAAAGTCATATCTCCTGGAGTTGTTTATTTCTCTTAAATTAAAACAATTAGTAGACTAAATGTTGGTCACTCTGGCCAGGAAAGTGAATCCTTTTAAGAAAATCAGTGTATGACCATCCAGTAAGCATAATGTTAATAAAATGTAATAATGGTGTCAGGATTACAGAAACTCTCTCTTCACTTTTAAAAGGAAACTGACCTCGAAGATTGGATGATATTCCTGTATCATTACCAGAGTATCAAGCTTGTTGCCTAGAGCTGTCTGAATCAGGTGCACCATTTGTCTGAAACATCACCTCTTTGCATTACTGCATTCATGGGCACAGCACTCCCATGGTGATGTGTTGTTCTAGGTGCAAACACTCAGCCCAATGTATCCCATTAAGAAGGCATCTTCTGTTGATTCTAATGATTCTTCTCAGTGCATGCACAATGAGCCTCAAGAGCAAACGCATTCTTGTCCTTACACTTGACCATCTTTAAGGGCTCTTAGAGATGGTCAAGGACAGGCATTCGACCACTGAGTTGTGTAGCTAATGCAGTGGTCCCTGCATTGTTGTCTTATTTCATTGTCATATCAGATCTAACATCTGCAGTGACAAGTGCTCTCTTTCAGGCTTTCCTTCTTCTCTTTTCTCCGGCAGAAAAACAGCCTGGAGGCTAAAGGTCTAATCTCATTGCTGATCCTGCATTTGGGAGGAGGCCTGCTATGTAGGGGGCCTCTTCATTCTCTTTCCCTGAAGTATCAGCAGGGATGGATTGCCCTGGGTGGAGGTCTGATACAGAGCTCTCATGATATAAAGGTGGTCTTCTTGGGTTCTTCTGCCAGAGTACAAGCAAGGCTGGAAGGTCCTGGGAGGTGGCAAGATATGGAGGCTGCCTTTTTTGGTTCTTTCCTGTCATGCTGGAAAGAACCTGGAAGGTCCTATGGAGGCTGCCTTTTTTGGTTCTTTCCTGTCATGCTCTACAGAGAGCCACCCCCACGGCTTTTCTTCCTGCAAAGGAAATGGAGGTGCCACCTCCTAGCTGTTCCCCCAGGGCCAAATTGGTCAATCAGTTTGACTCTGCCTGGATCTAAGCTTCCAGCTGCTGCTTTGGCTCTTGGTGGAAAATAAGAGGGCTGGAGAATAACATTTGGCCTCGAACTTGGGCCTTCCAGCTGTTGTTTGATTACAGCTTCCATAGTCCCCAGTAGTCGCAGTAGCCTATAGTCAGGGTTGATGGGGACTGTAGCCAAACAGCAGCTGGAGGGTTGGAGTTGTGCAGCCCTGCCCTAAATCAAGCTTCCTCTTCCGCATCACCATTCCATCCTCTTCCACACGGGGCAGATCTCTCTTCAGGGCCAAAATCTAGCCTCCTAGCCGTACATGTTGGGGCAGACAAGCTCTGTATGAGCCTCCTGGCAAGGAACTGTCTATCTTGAGCTCCATCTTGAACCTCTCAAACATCTCTTGGCCCTGAGTGGACTGGCCAAGAGAATCTTTTCTGTAGCTGAGTTTGACCCAAAGACCTTTTTACCCAACTCTACCCAAAGAATATTCAAAGCAAGACAAATGTATTTTCTTTAAAATAAAACATTTTATTTTTTAAACAATAAATATGCAAGTTTTATTGCTGTTCTACATCGTATTAAAACAAATATTTAATATTTTAAATATATATACATAGCATTTTATTGCTACTCATGTAAATAGTAGCACAGTTGTCTCTTTTAATTTGCCTTCCCCTTCTTCCTCAGCAACGTCCAGCTCCCTTGGAGGAACCACGATCCCCATAGTGGCTTCCACCCTGGCCAGTCTGCTCCTTAGCTGCCTCAGTTGTCCCCTCAGTGCCTTGAAGCTTTGTACACATTCCTGGCAGCTGCGGAGGTCTCTTTGGCCTTGAAGGAGAGAGAAAAAAAGGGTGAAGGGGCCTGTCCTCCACCATGTCAGTCCCTGCACAGACTTCTAGTCCCCTTCCATGCCCAGCACAGACTCCTCCTCTCTGTCTTGAAAATCCTCCATGGCTATGTACCCCCCGGTGAACTTGCACCCCGTCAGGTTGATTTTTTGCTCTTCCAGCTTCTCTGTCTTCAGGAGCCACCTGAAGGTCTCCTGCTCTCTAAAACAACTCTTTCTCTTCTCTCTCGCTGACCCTTGGGTCTGGAACAGCCACTCAGATGTGGCCCTTCATCTCTCTCCTATCCTTCCAATGGTACCTGAAAACCCACCTCCACTGCGCAGCCTTTGGCTTAATGCCTCAGTAGAGGCAGCTCCATCGGCTTGAACTGAATGCCCCTTATGCTTTCCTCTCCCATTCCTCCTCTTCCTCACTTCTCTCTCCAAAGCCAAAATTTAGACTGTATGCTCCTGGTGGCAGGGAACTTTTGCCCATGTACATTGATGACACTATAAGGAGGATTTGCAATATGCACAATTGTATATCATCCTCCTTGGTTTCCTGTTTCATCTCAGCTTAAACTCAAAGGGGCTGATATTTGTTTTCCTTTTAGCATTCATATTCTGCTCTTCCTCAAGCAGCTCAGGGAGGTTTATGCATGGTTATTTTTTCCTCACAATAACCCTAAGAGGTAAGTTAGGCTGTGGGACAAGTGACTGGCCCAAAGTCACCCAGAGAGTTTCATGACTGGATGAGAATTCAAACCTGGGTCTCCCTGGTCCTAAGGAGCTGCGGCTGAAATACATACACATCTTTCCCCCACTTGCCCCCACCTCAGCTTCCCTCTCCTTCCTCTATTGTATCCCTGCCTCTCTTTTTAGACTATAAGTTTTTTAGATTGTAAAATCACAATGAGGATGGAAAAGGTAGAGGTTATGGAGTGCTGCCTCTGTGAGACTTACAGCGGACCTGGATCTCTACCAAACTCTGCAGAGTTTCATTTACGTTGCTGAGGTCCGGCTCCAGAGGAGGTGGGGAAGGAGGAGGAGGTGGAGAGGGATGCAGGAGGAGGGAAGAGGTGGAGGTAGAGGGTGGGATGGAGGCAACCTCCAGGGAGGCAGAGGACAATGATGACTCAGACCCAGACGGCTGGAGAAGTGCAGCAGGGTCTGCAGGAACATCTGCAAGAGAGAAGAAGCAGGAGGTCAGCTGCAAAGGCTGACATCCTACCACACCCACCATCACTTGCCCCCTCACTGCTCACGCTGAGAAGCTGCTTGGATTACAGGCACAGGAGCTTGGACACATGAAAGACAGAAAACGAAGGAACACTTCAGGAAGCACTGACAGCCCACTCACAGGCCTCCCCTCTGAAATCTTAGATGCAGACTCAAATCAAGCATTTCAACATGAAATAAACAGAGCAAAAGAGCTGTTCTTAGCCCAGCAGCAATTTCAGGGGCATGCTGTGAACATACCTTCCCTTTCCCACCGCTGCAACCAAACTTCTGGCACGGAGGGTTCCTCAGTGAGATCTTCCACCAGGATGTTATTGGTCATGTGAGGTGCTGGAAGAGGTTCTGGCACGCAGAGTTCTTCAGTGAGCTCTTTCTCCAGAGTGTCCCCCCAAACATTGGGGAGTCCCCCAGAAAATGGTGCAGCATGGGTTGGGTTTCTGGGATGACCTGAAAGAGAGGAAATAAAGCAGGAATCAGGAAATGATCGTGGCTTGTAGGCCTGATAAAAATGGCCTCCCTTTTCTGCCTAGGTTAGCCAGCTGGGAAGTAGCCTGGGATTGTGGGTGAGGTGGGCCAAGCAAGGAAACAAGCAAGGAATGAAGAGGAGTACATTGCATAACACTGACTGGCAAGACATCCCTCACCAAGTACATTTCAGAAGGAAGCGCAGTGGCCAGGCTCTGCCTGCTGTACATACAAGTGCAGCTGCCTTCTACCAAGTCATGCTCTTGGCTCTCTTTGCCCTACTCTGGCTGGCAGCCACTCTTGGGCAGAAGCCTTTTCCTAGCTAGCTAAGATGCTTTAACAGAAGATGATGAAGTCTCAACAGGAGACCTTGTGCATGCAAAGCAATTGTTCCACTACTGGGCTATGGGCTCTCCCTTCTGTGTGAGGAAAGAAGCTTCTCCTTTGAGCAGAATGGGAGCTGATGGTTGACATGGACTATCTCTGGTTCACGAACCAACCCCCAGTTACAGCCTCTTGGCCTAGTGGGGTGGGGGGTCTTGAAAATCTGCCTGGATGCCATAAGCAGGAAGCATAGCTGTGATCTCAGGAATGCAGGCCTGGCTGCTAGAGGTAGAAAACTGTGGTTGGAGAAAAAAAGAGTCTCTTTGGTCCGAGCTCAGAGCACATTGGCCAGGAAATGTTGCCCTTGTTTTCAGGTGATCCTCCAATTCCATCTTGACCCATGTCATTGTCAAAAAATGAGATAGTTGGAAACAATTAGCTTCCTCTTCTTGAAGGCAGGGAGAAACAGACCCAGAGGGTGTCTTGGGGCTGGGTGCGGGCAAAGGGTTCTTGCAGGACTTTTTCAAAAGTGCACAACCTCTAAAGGAGAATGACCAAACCTACCTGCCTGCTGCCACAGCCCTTTCCCCATCTCCTCTTCGAATGGAGGATAGCTAGATGTGACTCACAGAGCGCCCCCCAGTCTCCTCTAACACTTTCGGCTGCATCAACAGCAAAGGATAGAGGTGGCTGAACCTGCCCTCCTGCTATCCATCCATCGGATGGATGTCTGCCCATCTCTCTCCATTGTCTAAGAGAAACAGTTCTCCAAGGAGGCTTTCCCTGGGGGGCTGGGGAGCCCTGAGGAGAAGCAGGCACTCTCATCATCCACTTACCTGTCAGTGCCCCCTCTTCATCTTCATCCCTGCAGAGATAAGGAGAAATATTCTTAGTAGCAAATCACAGGAAAGAGAGGGTCTCCTCCCCCAGTAATACTAGGGGTATTACTAGTATGTGCCCTCCCTCTAATTTTAATTCACATGCAGCCAAGTAGGTCCTCTCCCATAATC
The DNA here is from genome assembly GCF_027244095.1 of Hemicordylus capensis. Classification (NCBI taxonomy): domain Eukaryota; kingdom Metazoa; phylum Chordata; class Lepidosauria; order Squamata; family Cordylidae; genus Hemicordylus; species Hemicordylus capensis. The sequence continues at coordinate 166,555,994 of NC_069659.1, read as the reverse complement.
CTTATGGGTGACCCTGCTAATTTTGGATGATTCCATAGTTGGGAGCAGTGAATGTAATTGCTGTTGAATGTCACTCACTGCATTTTGCTCAGAGTATTTTTCATTGAGGATTGACTGGTTGTGGCAGGGCGGGGGGTGGGCCTGCTCTCGTAGTTCACAGTCATGAGGCCAGCTTTCCCACCCCTCTCCAGTGTAGTTTCCCCACTTTTTAAAAAGTTCTCCCCCCAAAGGGACACATACATGCTGTTTTGTGTTTTAAATAGGAGGGAGGCAGCCTGCCAAAGGTATCAAGGGGACAGTTGACGAAATTGGCATTTGATTCAGCAGCCAATTACTGGCATCCTGAACATGGAAAGGAGATGGGCTCACCTTGATGAGGCAATATATGCCACACCTGGGTTTGGGCTATGTCTGAATACCTCCCGCTCATCACTCCCCCCCCATCCCTTCAGCTGGCCACACCAGAGCCAAAAGCATTAAGAGGAGTCAAGGGTAGAGAAGAGAGCAACTCACTTTGGTTCTGCCTCTGGGTGAGACCTATGGGAACATGAAAGAAGAAAAGGTTAGGCATGTTCTTGGACATAACATGGGGGTGCTGGGGAGCAGCTTTTGAAGTCAGCTTCAACTGGTGGGCAGGATTTCCCCACAACCCCCCAAGTGGGCCCACAGGAGCCAGCCAGTAGCTCCTGAGTGATACAGCTTCACCGGTCTAGGACCTCCAAGCTTAAGAAACACAGTGGAAATCAGCCAAGCAGGTGACCTTCGAGGGCTGCCTGCATTTCAAGGAGAAGCTGTGTGGTGTGAATAGTGGTGGTGAACTTGTGACCACTGAAGTTCCCACAGGGAGCACAAACACATGTGAACACAGCAGGCTGGGCTTCAGTTATCTGCCCAGACAGGCTAAAACAATGGAAGGGCATCTTTAAAAACCAAGTCCACACCGCCATTAGATTTTGCTTCACCCACCATGCCAGAGACTTACCTGCAGGCCACACATGACCAACAGCCACCCATCTTGACAACTAAGCTACTAATAAACTGGCAGCCGAAGACAGCCAATTTATTGAAGATGCTTCAGCTAATCTAAAACGCTGCCAAGTGAGCCTACTGCAGAATCTTCGCAGGTTTCCAAGGGGAACCATGATGGCAGAATTCTGTGGCTGACTGTGAAGTCACAAGTTACTGTTACTGGTCATGCTGGCTCTGGTTTGAATCCAAACACTGTCTTGGGGGTGCAGCTCAAAGTGTCAGAGCACCAGGGGAGAGTCATCCCAGTCCTGCCCTTCCTGCTCCCCACATGTCACTTTCTATTCATTTGACTTTCCCCTTCTGTTAACAAATTCTGAAGGAAGGGGATGCTTGTGGATAGGGGTGGGCTGCAGCTGCTGCTTGTACAGTTGGACACAAAGTTTATAATAAGCCTTGCATGAGTCCTCTGTAACATGTAAGAGGGCAAAGGCAACAGCCACATCCATTGCATGTCCCCAGCTAATTTCCCACCTAATCACTTAGATTAGATTTCCACCTAATCACTTGCTGAAGTCCTTTAGCTAGGAAATTCCTCTAAATCACATTCAGCACTGAGGCCCGTCTCTGTTCAGAATACACAAAAAGAAAGCCAATTAACTTGTGGAACTCACCACCTCTAGATGTGGTGATGACCACTGGCTTAGATGGGCTTGAAAGGGGGTTAGAAACATTCATGGGGGAGGAGAGATCCCTCTGTGGCTATTAGTCATGATGGCTATAGAGAACCTCCAGGTGCACAGGCAGAATCCCAGATCCTGGGGACATGCAATGGGTGCGGCTGTTGCCTTTGCATTCTTACATGTTACAGAGGAAGCATGCAGGTTTATTATAAACTTTGTGTCCAACTGCACAAGCAGCGGCTGCAGCCCACCCCTACCCACAAGCATCCCCTTCCTTCAGAATTTGCTTACAGAAGGAAAAAGGCGAATGAATCGAAAGTGACCGAGAGGGAGGGAGGGGAAATAAGAAGGACAAAGAAAGAGGGGAAGCACAAAAAATGAAGATGGCCCACAAAGAATGAGAGGGCGCAACAGAAGGCTGTAATGTACTTTTTGTATAAGGTTATGACAATGGAAAGCAAACAATTATCCCCACCCCCTCTGTTTCTTTTTAGGAAACAACCCACATCCTTATTAAACTCAATAGGCCCAACTGTACAAAATCCTAGTTTCTGCTGCACATAGTTTGATACACTGCACATTAATATGAACATTGGACAAAGGGACCTCCTCTCTGTCCTCTCAAAAGACCCACCATGGTAGCTCATGGCCCCACAGGGGATGGATGAATCCCGCTAAGGATGCTACTCTTACATTTTTAGGCATTCTAGCGATTGCCTCCTTACAGCTATTATTTCTGCCACTATATTTAAACCATATGTTGTTGTTGGCAGTGCTTTTGCTTAATGTTTTGTTGACATTCTGTCAGCTGGTATGTAGCCCTCACTTCCTGCCCCTCTGGCTGCTGCCGCCACCAACAGCACTGCAATTACTCTCCAGTATATTATTTTATCAGGAAGCAAAAAGGTGTCACATAGAAATATGGAAGCACTCAGTTGCTGTTGAAAGTCACTTTGCTCAGAGTGTTTTTTGCTCAGAATGTTTTTCCTTGAGGATTGACTGGTTGGTAGGGCGGGGGGGGGGCAGAGGTGCTCTTACCCCCGGACATTGGGGCCCTGGTCCATGGCCTCCAGGGACAGACTCCAAATGGTCAGGGGGTCCCCTCCTGCAACCACCTGTGCCCACCTCGCCACACCGTACCTCCGGTGTTTTTGTTTTGTATAATTTAAGCGAGGAGTGGCAGCTGGGGAGTGAGCTTAGCAGGACTTGCCTGCCTGCTCCCCCGGTGTTGTCCGAAGTGACCGCTGGGCTTGTCTATTCAGCCCAGTGGCTCTTGATAACTGCGAGGCGCTCCAGCGCGTGGCATCATGGGCTTGTGGCAATCTATTTTAACTGCACTGGTGCGCTGTAGCGCCTCGCAGTAAACAAGAGCCTCTGGGCCGAATGGACAGGCCGAATGGTCACTCCGGCCACCACCACTGGGGGGTGGGAGGCAAAACCTGCTCAGCTCATCCCCCGGCCCACCCCTCAGCCACACACATGCCATGGTGGCTTGAATTATGCAAAAACAAAAAACAGAGGCATGGCATGGCGGGCTCAGGGTGGCTGCTGGAGGCACCCCAATTGCCTAGGTGCATCCCTGGCACGGGGAAGGGTGGACCTGAGCTCATAGTTTACAGTCATGAGGCCAACTTTCCCACCCCTCTCCACAGAAGTTTTTCAACTTTTTAAAGAGTTCCCCCCCACAAAAAATAAATAAAAATTAAGGACATGTTTCAGGTGAAAGAATGGCAACAAAAAGAAGGAGGACCTAGGTGAGTCCAATAGAAACTCTATATTGCACCACAAGAACCCACCCACACAAAACCTTTGCGGTATGCAATATTAAATAAATCTGTAAAAAGACATTAAGGGGACACATTCAACTGCAACCTAATATTGTAAGGATTTTTCTCAAAACATACCAAAGGATGAAAGTTGCTGGATATTTAATATATACTGTTTTAGAATTACCCACATATATACTCAAATCAATACATAAATCCTTAAAATCATCAAAATTCACATATACATACACATTAAAATAACCAATAATACCCATTATGTTAATATTTCATATGGGCTAATACATAAAATCTAAAAGCACCAACTATTCTTTCAATAATCCCTTCGTTTTATAGCTTCATGAGTTCCAAACTTCCAAAAGGTGCACAAATGCAAAGAAGGGGTCACAAAACTCTATATGGACTTCTTGTACCACATGTGCTGATGTTTTTAAATCCACATCCAGACACATCCTCTGTCTCAAAAAGGTGATAAAACCAGCTCCACATTCTACAATGCATGTGTAAGCACTCCTTTCTGTACTGAGCTGAAAATGCCATCAGATAAATTCTGATTTTCTTTATATCTATAGCCCTAGATTATGTTCAGATGTCACAGATGCTACACATGTACACATTTTTCTGTGAATGCTTGTACATGGATTCATTTAAAAGCTGGACCTGGGTACAGGCCCCTCAAACACAGGCTACAGATATGAAGTGTACCATTGTTTGTGCATTGAACGTAACTTGTGAATAGGGCTTATTTGTACACATAATATGCTTTCAAGGACACTGATTCCAAGTATGCTTACATGGCAGTCCAAAGAGCACACTTCAATTTCCTTAAAAGGAAACAGCACTAGCATTTTATGCTGTTTTTGTAATATCTTTTATTGACCGACCAATCAATCAAACTATATCAGGGGCTATCAATGGCCAGTTATGGAGAAGATGGCATGATTCTGTCATGAATACAATGTAGCAACACATGTATTTTGCCATAGGAATGTTTACAAAATATATAATGCATAAAGGTGGCATAAAGACACTGGTTGATACCAATGCTGACAAGGCACATGTGAGGGCAGCTGTTTACTGTCACAAGAAAGAATTCTGCACTTGCTTAGATGCATTTTTCTTCATAATATTGTATATTTCAGACAATTGTATATTTCGGTGCTGGGCTGAATCCTGGAACAAATGTGATCCTGCAGTTAAGCTTGCTTAGATTCGTAGCCTATAAGTCATCCTGCAATTACAACAGAGAAATGAATTAGGATTCCCAAATATGCCATCCACAGTGAAACAGGTGTTGTTGCAGCACAAGCTAGTGAAAGAAAAGAAACCACAACTTATCCACAGTTGGGCTGCTTTTCATTTAAGGCTGTTTTGCACGAGACAACATTTCCTGTACAGAAGCCACTTCTGTATAGGAAAGTGCTGATTTCACCACATACATGGACAGAAGCCCAACAACTGGGGTTTCCCACCATTTACAGACATTGCAAAACAGACATCTGACTATTGCATGTGATGGACTTGGCCCAAGAATAACATAATTTCCTCCAAGGAAATGAGCTCTCGGTGGGGTATTTTATCTTGGGCAAAACAGTCCTTCTTCATTCTCTCCCTCTCTCCCTCCCCCCTCCCCCACCCACATACCACAGTATTTATGTCATATAGACCCTCATTCATTGTTCTGAACTGTCCAATGCAGATTTAAAGTTGAAGAATATGGCTCCATAAGATGGAAATACTAAGTCAATAAGGGCTAATGCCACCAATGCTACTTACTTCCAAATAGAAGGACCAGATGCAAAGGAGAACAGGGCTTGTGTACCTTTAACATTTGTGGAGAAGAGGGTGTAGTTTTATTCCCTTGTGCATGACAAAGTGCATCCACCAAAGATCTCTCCTCTGTACAACTACTCAAGGAAGAGGAGCCCTATGCTCCTTTAATCTGGTCACTAGGGTTGCCATATATCCTGGATGGACTACAGTCCAGGAATAGGACATCCTGTCTAGGATGTAGGAATAGTGTCATCCTGGATATGAAATGTTTAGGAATTTGAGTGGGGAACTTGCTTTAATGAATTTTGCCCATTGTTCTGGCGGTTCTCTCTGATAGCTACATTATATCTACACAGTATCAGTGTTTAAAACCCCATGTTCTTGCCCTTTCTCCAGCACCAATGCTGCCGACTGATTAGTTTGGCTCTCTCTGTGTATGGCTCACTAAAGCTCTTCCCCTCCTTTCTGGATCATCTCTAGAGTTATCGATGGTGGTAGTAGGCCTGGTTTACCTGTGATGCTGAACTTCAGCTAAACCTGCTCAGTATTTACTGCCTTTCTAAGCAACCATAACTCAAAAGACCTGCTAAAGGCAGCAACAGGGGCACCAAGTAGAGAAGAAGAAAAATAAAAACATTCCAAGGCCGACCATATTTAAACAACAGCCTTTATATAAACTGTTGTTAAACAAAGTGGCTCACAACACAGCATTAAAACATTGGATAAAAATATATAAAACACATGAAACCACAATACACCAAAAAAAGAAAAAGATACAAAATACAGTACAAAACAATTTCAAAACTTTTTAATGTCAGTTTTAAAAATCAAATTTTAAAAGCCTGAGTGAACAGAAAGATCTTTACCAGGCATCTAAAAGAAAAAAGTGATGATGCCAGGTGACGCTCACTGGGGAAGCTATTCCATAAATGGGGTGCAAACACCAAAAAGGCCCTCTCTCTGGTAGCTGCCTGCCCAGAGGCGTATCTAGGGAAAATAGCACCTAGGGCAAGCACTGAAATTGCGCCCCATGTCCAAACATCCCACACCCATCTTTCAGATAACTTTACCATAATATCAGCTCAAAAATACAAGTCAAGCTCATTAATCTTTTAATATTTCAAAAACTATTTAACAGTGGAAGTAGCCAGACCAAAAAAATGCTAGAGAACTACAAATTTAACTATGCTGGGGCTCATGAAATACCCAAATACTATGTGGAGGTGTACTTGGGAAACTAAAATTGCCTGTCTAATTCTCTACTATGCATTGTAGCTTCACCATTACATAAGTTTTAAAAATAAATGGAGAATTTGACTTTTCCCAGATACTCTGAAAATTATTAAAGGATATGCAGAGTAAACTGTGTCACTGCTTGGAATATATTCTAGTATTTCAGAAAGTCAGTTAAAATGAGAGAAAGAGAGCAAGAAACTTCCACCGGGCCTTAATACTAAGGATTTCACACTGATTCAAAGACAAATTCACCGTTAATAACCATATTATTAAGACATCACATTTAACTCACTTATCACAAGAAGCAAAGTAAGAGCAAATGAATGCAATCCTAGCTCATAAGCTTCAGCTCAGTATTCACAAGCCCTGATTCTCTGTACATAGTGCCAGTCTGAATATGTGTACAGTCTCTTATATTAAATTTTTTAATTTTTTTTACCTGTAGCCCCTTTGGAGGACTTCCTAAAGGCCATGGGGGGGTCTGCGAAGGTTCTCCCCCCGCTGGCCTCTAGGGCTTTGCAGGGACCATTTGAGCATGTACGGTGGCCATTTTTTAAAATAATCTTTTTTTTTAAAAAAAAGGCTGCTGAAAACAAAATGGCCACCACGCATGTTCAAATGGCCTCTGCAAAGCTTGGCATGGCCTAGGGCTTCACAGAGGCCATTTGAGCATGCGCGGTGGCCATTTTGTTTTCAGCAGCCATTTAAAAAAAATTTTTGATTTTACAAAACGGCACCCCCCCTTCAAGTGGCGCCCGGGGCAAGTGCCCTGCCTGCCCTACCCTAGATACGCCCCTGTGCCTGCCTCACTCAGTATGGCAGGGGCACTCAAAACATGGCCTCCAAAAAGGGTTTGAAGGTCCTAGTCAGGACATACAGGGCAAGGAGCCTTCTCAGGTAACCCGATTCCAAGCCATTTAGGGCATTAAAGGTTAAAACCAGCACCTTGAATTGGGCCTGGAAACAGACTGGGAGCCAGTGCAGCTGATGAAGCACTGGCATGATATGATCAAAACACCCAGTTGACATCTTGCAGCCCTGTTTTGTACCAACTGCAGTTTCTGGGCCATTTTCAAAGGCAGTCCCACATACAACACAGTGTAGTAATCTAAGTGAGTGATTACTAGAGTATGAGTAACTGTGGCCAAGCTATCTCTATCTAGGTATGGTCACAGTTGACACATCAGCCAAAGCTGATAAAAGGTGCTCCAAGCCACAGAGGCCTCTTGAGCCTCTAGTGACAGGGCTGGATCAATGAGCACCTCCAGACTGTGAACCTGGCCTTCGGGGGGAGTGCAACCCCATCAAAACAGTCCGGGCATCATTCACCCAGGCAGAGCAGCCACTGACCAACTTCCGTCTTGTCTGGATGAGTCTCAACTTGTTCACCTTCATCCAGTCCATCACTGCATTCAGGAACTGATCCAGGACAGTCACCTCACCTGAGTGATGAAAAAGAGAGATACAAATGAGTGTCATCCACATACTGATGACACCTCAGGCCAAATCTCCAGATGACCTCTCCCAGAGGTTTCAGGTAAAGGCAAGTGGATTGACTGGGACCCCGAGGAACCCCAAAGCACAACTGTCAAGGGGTTGAACAGTAATCCCCCAGCACCACCTTTTGGAAACAGGCCTCGAAGCAGGAGCAGAATCACCTTCAAGCAGCAACTTGGCTAGCCTATGCAAAAGGATACCATGGTCAATGGTATTAAAAGTTGCTGAAAGGTCCAAGAGAATTAACAGGGTTGCACTCCCCCTGTCCCTCTATCTACACAGGTCATCTTCCAGGGCGACCAAAGATGTTTCTGTTCCAAAGCAAGGCCTGCAGCCTGATTGAAATGGATCTAGGTGTAGGTGTGCAGAAATGGATCTCGGCGTGACTCTGGAGATTCATGCACCTGTCAAATGCACCCCTTCCCTTTGGACAAAACAACCCAACATATTATTTATAATGTAATGTCTGAGAGAAAATCTCCCTAACCTTTCTTCACCAGACCCCTTATACAAAACTATGGTGTGGCCACACCTGGAGTACTGTGTACAATTCTGGTCACCACATCTAAAAAAGGACACTAGGAAAGGTGCAGAAGAGGGCAACCAAGATGTTCTGGGGCCTAGAGCACCTTCCTTATGAGGCAAGGCTACAACATCTGGGGCTATTTAGTTTAGAAAAAAGATGACTGCGGGGAGACATGATAGAGGTCTATAAATTCATGCATGGTGTGGAGAAAGTGGATAGAGAGAAATTCTTCTCCCTCCCACATAACACTAGAACCAGGGGTCATCCCATGAAACCGATTGCCAGGAAATGTAGGACCCACAAACAGAAGTACTTTTTCACACAATGCATAATCAACTTGTGGAATTCTCTGCCACAAGATGTGGTGACAGCCAACAACCTGGATGGCTTTAAGAGGGGTTTGGATAACTTCATGGAGGAGAGCTCTATCATTGGCTACTAGTCAGAGGGCTATAGGCCACCTCCAGCCTCAAAGGCAGGATGCCTCTGAGTACCAGTTTCAGGGGAGTAACAGCAGGAGAGAGGGCATGCCCTCAACTCCTGCCTGTGGCTACCAGCGGTATCTGGTGGGCCACTGTGTGAAACAGGATGCTGGACTAGATGGGCCTTAGGCCTGATCCAGCAGGGCTGTTCTTATGTAACTTCTGAATTCTAAATACAATTTTATTTGTCCACCTTTCTATTATTCTCACTCACAGTTAAAAGACCCTTTCTCACAAAGGCATGAAAGGGCTTCAGGGTGGGCAGAGGGGAAGGCAGCAGAAACTTGCTGTCTGCACAATGATCCAGCTGCCGGGTCTGAGAGGGCCAGGACATGCAATCCCTCATGCTCAGATGCTCCACTTCTTCCCCCGGCAGTATGGAGGTGTGGGGATCAGGAGACAATGTTCCGGCCCTGGAACCCCCACAATGCTCCATCAGTGCATCCCCAGTGATGGGCAGGCACCCATCAGTCTTGCAGCTTCAGCTGGAAGCAGCTGGCGCTGCACATGATCTGGAAAATGGGGCTAAGGGAGCACCTGCTCCCTTGACCTTGTTTTGGAGGCGGGCTCACTGCTGGAACACCATTGGGATCGGGCTCAATCCTAGCTGTTGTCACACACAGCCAAGACCGGGCTTGGCTTTCTTAGCCCGGTCTTGATTGTGCATGAGAACAGCTTCATTCACTGAGAATTCATGAGACAGGACACTGGTGGGAGATGAGATAGCTGCAGCTCCTCCTAACCCTGCCCACCCCCCATCTAATTTTTGCTCCTTAAGTACATCCAGAGTCCTCGGCACTACAACAGGCAGAGGAGAGGTGTGCAAAAGGACCTGGAAGAAACTGAGCAGGGGAAACTCCCTTTGCCCTCTTTCCTGAAAGTATATAAGAATTTGGTTTAGGATGCCCCTAGAGCTGAAGTTTAATTTCCGGCCCCTTTTATACCAAGTGAAGTCTCAGCCAATCACTAAGTGATTACAAGTAATTGCTGTGTGTTTGAAGATGAAATGTAATTCACAATGTTCAGTAGTACAAACACACATTGGCTGGGTTCTGTCATCGGCATCAGAATGGTCTGTGTATCACTCAAGCAAAACAAATAAAGAGGGAGTGGAATAGAAACATCTGCCTAGGTTATGAAAAGATTTGCCAAGTCCATGTATTCGGCATTAATAGCTGGGTGTTTCAAGCACTTGAGAACAATATAATCTGTGTCATTAGAGCTACAAAGGCTGGCTCTGTGATGAAGGCTTCATCTGAGTTGTCCAAATTGTTAATGAAGGAAGAACACACACACCCCGCCACTCACCAACATTTTCATGTTAAGATATCATTGCAGATTAACCTAGTTTTCTTCTTTGCTAAAATAGTTTGTGGTGGACATGTATGCTTTAAACATTAACAGATGATATTTAAACTTAAAGGGACAGCAAGCAATGAAAACGTTGAGTATAATAATTCAAAAACTATCCCAATAAACTGGACAGCTAACAATAATGTGAAATTCAACAAAGACACATGGCTGGTGCTATAATTAAGGAGAAAGAATCAAATGGGCAATTGTCACTTGGGAAATAATCACATAGACTGTTGTTTAGTATAATTTCTACATGCTTGCTATTTGCAGTTCTTCAAACAAAAATATGCAACGGTATGTGCCAAGCTTGTGATACTGTGGCACAAAAAAGGCAAGATCAGCAACAAATGCATCTTATCCAAGATTCAGGAAGAGAAAGCTTGCTTCTGTTAAGCATTGCTTACACCTTACTTGAAGTATTGTATGTTTTGGGCACTGCATTTCAAGGATTGATGATGAATTTTGAAGCAAAGGCAAGCCATATTAAGAAAAACTAAAGGAACAGTGCATGTTTTGGGTGCATCTAGAATGCTGTCCCATTTTGTTTCATGTTGTCTTTCCTTGTTCCAGTAGTACTAAACTTTGTACATGGTCTTTCTTCTGCTTGCTCCAAATTGTGTCACCTGATTCTGACAGTATCCTTTTAATTCTATTTGCCATTTCTTTTCTTTTAATTTGCTATGGACCAGTTTTATTAAGGTACTTTTAAATTAAGGCATAATAATACAAAAGGCTACTTTGTTATTCACGTAAAAGGGTAAGCATTTGTTTTTTAATTTAAAAAGTTAATATTCTGCTTTTTCCCAAAGTCCAAAGCAGGTCACAATATTTAAGAGAGTGCCTTCTTTGTCATGAACCCTGTCACCTATTACGATCTTCTGGAGAGGTCTGGCTATGATTGCCACTGGTTTATTTGGTGGCAACTTGGGACCAGGCCTTCTCTGTGGCTGCCCCTGGACTTTGGAACAAGCTCCCTGCTGAAATAAGTGCATCTCCTTCTCTGTTTGCTTTTTGGAAGACCTTCAAGACGCACTTGATTTCTCAGGCTTTTAACTGAAATAAATTTTAAACCGTTTAATTTTGTTTTTAGTAGACTATTTTTACTGCATATTGTAAAATATATTGTAAAACATTAACTGTTTTTACTTTGTTTTGTATTGTGTTTTAAATTTTGTACACCACCTAGAGATGTACATGTCAGGCAGTATACAAATATGATAGATAGATAAACAGATAGATAGATAGATAGATAGATAGATAGATAATAAATATTGGCTGATATCCAGACTAAGTTACTCAGTAGTACTATTCATGAGTTACTCCAAAGAACTACTTAATTTCAGTAGGACTACTGTTGAGTTACTTAGGCTATCAGCCACTAGTTCTTCCTATGCTCTTAATACACGCTATTCCTAAAGGGACACTCTAGTTGTAGCCATCTCTTGCTTGTCTCTGGAATAAGAGTTGCTTCAAGGGGAATATATTTTTTTTCAGATGCATGAACAGAGTTAGGTGTTATTTCACAACTGTGATGAGATTCTTAATTGACCCAGAATGTTGCATTGACTCATAGGGTGATACAGCAATGGTTCCTGTTCCTTTAAGAGTTGTGTGACAGCAGCAGTTTCAACATGTGCTGCTTTTCTCAGCCCTCCAGCCTGGTGGAACTGCAGCCTAGTGGGGTGAACTCATCTTGCCCAGATACCACTGTGGCTGTACTGGCAGAAGCCACTTGATGTGATGCCACAGCTACATCCATCCTTTTAGCACATCTGCTTGTGGAATCTGCTCTTTGCCAGAAAAGGATGTGTGGTAACTTGATCTTGACTATAGACCTGAATAATTAGATTGTTCTATCTCCAGACCAAAAATCAGAAATTGCCTCAATCAATCAATCAATCTTTATTGGTGTTGGAAGTTAAAGGACTTTGCGCTGTCTCTTGTCTCAGACAGTGGAGGACAGACTAGTAAGTCAGAGGACTAGAGGGTCAAGACATTGGTCATCCCTTCTCCACTGCTCTGATACTATCCCTTTGATATGTAGATTACTACTCTTAGGGATTAACTTCCTCTCCTCTCCTCTCTTCCCTGCCTGCCCTTCTACCTTGCAACATGGCAAGCCTCTCTCCCTGCACCATATGTGCAGAGAAGATGCAGAATCCATCTGCATCCAGCTAGATAGATAGATTAGAGATCCTAACTCCTCACTTTCCTATCTAGAATGGAGTTCCTTAATAAATGCCTTATATATTGATCTGAAACTATGAATTGACTCCAAGTTACTTTACTCTCAGCATACACGCATGCCTAACTAAATCCTCTGTGTTGTGCCTCTGTGCACTCTGCTATAATGAGAAAGGGATTCTCTCACCACAGAGAATTTCCAACAATTGGTACAGTCACAGACCAGCAAATAACAGTACAGATTAGAGAAAGGGGGAGCAATTAGGCATAGTACAATAACACACAAACAAGGCTGTATCCTAACCCTCTTATGCAAAATACATGCCAGATTTTACTGGCAATCAAGCAGAACTTGGTGACTTTTAGAGATGTTTCATCTTTCTGGTCTAACAAAAAACTTAGATAAAAGAAATCCAAATGACCTGAAAGTTTTTCACACGGGGCTTTTAAAGTACTTTTCCTTTAACTCTCATCTCCTCTGGACTGGATGGGGTACATTCACATATCGGCCAGATTTACCCCAAAGTCCCTGTGAGCTCCTGGGGAGCAGTTCACACACAATTCGAGTTTTTCACTGAGCGTTAGAGTGTAGCCCGATTTATATCTGGGGTTAAAAAAAATCCACTATTTGTGTTTGTTTTTTGGATTAGGGCTTTTGTTTGTTTTTTGGGACAACTTCCAGTTTGCAGTAAAGCCTCCCTGTAAATTTGACGTGGTGAAGCCTGCTGTGTGTAAAAGTCCCTGGGAAACTAGTTAAAAGCAGGGAAATGTAAAGCTGTTGAGAATCCCTATACAGCTTACAATAAAGCAAGACATGAGCTGTGGTTTCAATAGCACCTGATGCACAGGGGCAAAGTCTTTCAGCATGTGGGATTTTCTTGAATTGTTCTTTGAGCACTGAAGTAGGAAACACATTAAAACGGGCTAGTGTAAACATCCTGTGATATTTGGAGACTGTAATTTGGGATAAATATCTAGCAGGATTGTCACAGGCAGTAAGTAGCAGTTGTATTCATTCATTATATGCTCATCGATATATCAGGAGGGCTCCTTGGGTCTGATTGGCAGATAAAGTGCGGAGTCCCTGTTGCTGCATCTGAAATGAGAGGCTCCTTATGAAAGAAACGAAAACAAAACCCTGCCTCCCTGCTGCATCCTGACTGCTTAACCCCAGTTGCACTCCGCATTCATTTCTCTTGGAGTGCAGCACTGGGAAATGCTGACCTTGAAAAGGGGTGATGCTGAGATGGCATTTGGTGCTTGCCAGATACTGATGAGCTGGTATATTTGAAATTGCACCGTCTAACTATTTAAATTGTCACCTCTAGTACTAAAGAGCAGCTGGCCAAGCAGGCAGCAAAATTAAAGGTTTGCCCCCACCTTGAAGTGGAGCACGATGGAGGCGTCTTTGTTACCATTTCTAGGACAATCTTTCCCTTTGCATTCATTATGCTTTGACAGTGGCACTTGGAGCCTGGCTTTTAAAAAGGCGTGGATCTTTTAGAAAACATGGATTTTGCTGCAGCTTGTCAGATTTTTGATTTGCAGTGTCTGCATGAACAGCAGTGTCTATTCAGAGTTGTTGTTGTTGCTGCTGCTGCTGCTGCTGCTGTTTTGAAGACAGATTCTGTGACATCGAAGAAACTCAATTAGATGAAGTTGCCAGCCCAACTGCCATTCATTTCAGTGGGGTGTATGGATGCAGAATGCCTTATAACTTTATTTTCATAACTGAGCTAACAAAGATTAGTTTCTCCCTGTGCTATTGCAGCTAGCTCAAACAGCCAACACTGTATGCATAGACCTGGCATTTGTTCTAAAGGTTGCTAGCCTCTACCTAAAAGAGAACTTGCACTGCATTTCCAAATAAACTAATTTTACATTTTGAAGTCTTCCATTATCTTCTGTAACCCTCACATAAATACATTCAATTGCATGTAGGTTTTACATTCCCCTTTTCTCGTCCTCTAGCTAAATGTGAAAAATTGGCCCTAGCTTGCAGCAGTTAGTTCCTACACTGTGTCTTTTTCTGCCATAGACAAAATCTGGTCTCTGGTTGCTGTCCCCTTCCTCCTGTTTTAATTTGACAATCACAAACCTGTTTAGGCAGCTGCTGAGTTTTCAGGATGGCATGTGTGCCTTTACTCAGAAAATGGTGACACCACCAGCGTTTGACAGCACTAAGTAGATCATCCATTCAGTAGTTTTTGCTGCCATCACAGAATCAAGAGAAAACAAGACAAGTATCTAATCCAATTTACTGGCCTGTCATGCAGACCACTGATCTCCCATCCAGTACCTAAAAGAGGAAAATGAACTCGAATTACTCGCACTTCTGTCACACTTTGAACATATTGCTACCTATGGCTTCTGTCAGACACACCATGCAAAAACAAGTTAAAAAAATGTGTATACAGGATGTCCATTGAAATTAAGTTCCATGAAATTTATGGGCCTTAGTCACAACTGTCTCATTTATTTGAATGCCACATAAACCCAATTCAAACATTATGCTGTACAAATGTACAAATGTCTATACACTTGTACATGTGTTTGTGTGAATGACTGTACCAATATTCATTTAAAAAGTGAACCTGAATACAGGCCATTCAAATGCATGGTATGGATAGGAAGTGTACTTCTGTATCTGTGTTCAGCACAACATGTGGATGACTATACCTGTGTACAGATCTGTACCTGTGTAGACTGTACACTCATATTTTGTTTGTTTGTTTGTTTGTTTAATACATTTGTATACCACCCCAAACACAGTCTCTATTGAATATAAGTGAATGGACCTATAGTCATAACTTCCATTGGATATAACATGTAGAATTCAAGGGAGAGAGCTGTGGTATGCTAGGACAAGGCACTGGAGTTGAATCAGGAATATTAACAGTTTAACAAAATAGATATTATGTACAGATAGGGATGTGCAAGCCGGCTTGAGCTCAAACTGGCTCAGTTCAAGGGCTTGACCTTGGGCTGGACTGGGCCTGGTTCAGCTTGAGATTCAGCCGAATCCCCTGGGCCTGTTTAGACCTGGTTTGCGGGGGTGAAGGATGTTGATTTTGGGTTTGTTTTTTTAAAAAGTGGACTTACTGCTGCCAAGGGCTCCGGTGGTCTTGGGGGTGTGTGCTGAAGCTGCAGGAGGTCTCTGGTGGCTCCCTCTCCCTTTGCTGCCGCCCCCGTCTCCTACTGGCCTCTTTGGCCCATTTTAGGGCTGTTTGGGCCTCTAAAGCACGTGGCAGCCATTTTTTAGGCCGCTGTGCATGCGCATGAGTCATTTGCATGGCTGGGTCCAGCCACGCAAATGGCCCACATGCATGCATGGCAGCCTAAAAAATGGCCGCCTTGCATTCGTAGAGGGCCAAAATGGCCCCCAAATGGGCCAAACTGGTTCAAATTCAATCTGAGCCGGGCGCCCATTCGGTGGTGCCAAAACTGAGCATGCCCGGTCCAGTTCAAGTCTGTTTCAGAATGGAACCAAAACAGGCAAACCAGTGTTGTGCACATCCCTATGTACAGAGAAGCAGTCTACCTATGTCCAGTGGGATGCAGAGAAGTATCCCTATGCACAGTGCAGTCTGCCCTCAGTGCTCTTGCTGCTGGCTGTTTGTTAGCCCCGCCTCCACCCCAGGACCGGGATACAAGTTTATTAAAGCCCCATTCAAAAGCTGGCCTGGATCAAGGAATGGGTTAACCAAAAACACCACATAACCCATTTGTATACTATCTATCTATCTATCTATCTATCTATCTATCTATCTATCTATGTATCTATCTAAGCATGACACAGAATTGTCATGCACTGTATTTCCTGCATATTATGGCCTTTGGGCAGGGGTGGTTTCCTCATGAGGCCACACGAGCGTGAGTGCACCAAAGAGCAGCAAGTGCTCCATGGGCCAGTAAGTGCAGGCACCACCTGCACCACTCCACCTTCACTCCACCTGCATGTCGCCGCCACCCTACTTAAATGCCACTGCTGCTATCCCACCCCTTCACTTTTTTGCCCTCACCAGTCCTACCCAACAGCCACCCAACTCACTGTCCAACACTGTGAGCCAGAAATCAGGTGCCTTCTTCCCCTCCCTGGCCTCTTTGGAGGTGTGTCACTGCTGTGCATTTCGAGGGGAGACAAAGTGGACATGTTTCATGTTTCATGTGGGGAGAAAGAGAGAGCAAGCAGGGGTGGCAGCTAGGGGTGTGCATGAATGGTTCATTCTGAACTGGTTCGCCTTAAATTGGGGCCGGTTTGAAGGTTTGATGGCAAACCAAACCAGAGGCAGTTCGTGTTCAAACCAAACCAGGATCAGTGTGGGTGAACCAGTTTGGAACTGTAAGGGGCAGCCAAGTGACGATGATGAGAGAGTCCTTACCCAGCCCGCATGGCTGCCAGCACAGCCACTCTCCACTGCTCACCCTCCCTGGTGTGGCTTCAAGTGTGCTCCCCCTCTTTTACCCAGCTGTCGGCTTGGTGGTCACTGAGTTCTGGAAATTTTCGTGACCTCCGCGCATGCATGGAGGTCACGAAAATGACCACAGGACATGCCCAGAGGCCTGAACTGGGACACAACCAGCCCAGGCTGCTCTTCTGGAGGCCAGCAGGGGGGTTGGAAGAGCTCCCACCACTGCTACTGATGTTTCCACCACCACTACTGCCAATGTCTCTTCTGCTGCCTCTGCTGCTTCCATAGAAGGTACCAACTTTCTCTCTCCCACCCTGCCTTAGGGAATGCCCCCCTTTACTTGTAAAGAGGAATCCTTGCCAGAGTCACTTTTTCAAGTATATCCCCCGTACTGGCCCATGAACTGGTTCAGCAGCCAGACCAGATCAGACCCAGTTTAGCCGAAATCAGACCAGGCTGGGCCAGTTCCAATCCAGTTCAGATTCAAACCCAAATGGCCAAACTGGTTCTGTGCACACCCCTAGTGGCAGCAAGAGACAGACCAGCAGCAGTGCTGGCTGGATGACAGAGCTCTGCATGCTACAATAGAGACTAGCAAGGGGGAAAGGGCAGAAATCAGCATGGACTCCTGGTTCATGATGTTGTGCAGTGAGTATGGTGACTGAAGGGTAGGACCGGCAAGACAGGGCCAGGTCACCAAAAGCAGTAACAGGCAACACGTCACCTCTGCCTTTGGCCCCCACCAGTTAGTGATTTATGTTTTTATACCCATGTGTGCATATAACTACGAATGGAAGAGAAAACTTCATGCATCTGATGCTTATTCTGCAAGCAATTTATTTATTTATATCTGTATAAACGCTTTGGGAACTTTTGTTGAAAAGCATTATATAACTATTGGTTGTATTTGCCTTTAAAGTGCTACAAGAGTCTTTATTGCCGCAGCAGCAGACTAAGAAGGCTGCCCCTCTAGAAGAGATTTTGTATTCATTCATTCATTCATTCGATTTCTATACCACCCTTCCAAAAATAGCTCAGGACGGTTTACACAGAGAAATAATCAATAAAAAAGATGGATTCCAGTCTCCAAAAGGCTCAGAACCTTAAAAAAAAAAAAAACACCACACACACACCCCCCATAGGATAGGCACCAGAAACAGTCACTGGAGGTACTGTGCTGAGCTGAATAGAGCCAGTTACGCTCCTTCTGCTAAATAAAGAGAATCACCATGTTAAAAGGTGCCTCTTTGCCAAGTTAGCAGGAGTGGACCAAGGTTCAAAGCACCAAGATCCATAGACTCAAGCATCCTGTTTCCAGCAATGGTTAACCTGATATTTTGTAAAGCAAACAAAAAGGCAACAGCATAAGGAAAGGAGAGGCCAAAATGGCAAGAACCATCCACATATCATGGTCCCCAGCATCTGGTAGGTCAGAAATATACTGTCTCAGAACATGGAGGAATTCATTTAGCCACATTTAGCTAATAGTGATGTTCATATTTGTTGGTATTCAAAAGTCTAGCAGATGAGACAGGAAAGTTAAGTGAATGTTTGACATTGAAATGAATAGTGATACTTCTAATCAAAATAAAAGATGAACATTGTTTTGGGAGTCTGGGAAGCAGAAGTTGTCTTGTGGCAATGAGGTGAAAAAGAGGGCCTTTTGGTGTTATTTGCTATGAGTTATTTGCTTGCTATTAATTGAATCAAGAAACAGAAGACCCGTATATGATCATGTGTCCAAACATCTCATACCCGGCACATTATCAATATATATTTGATATATGGTGTATATACTGGTAACCTCCAGGCTTTACTATAATCCACTCTACATGGGGCTGCCTTTGTATCTAGTCTGGAAACTACAATTGTACAGAATGTGGCAGTTTCTGTGGCAGTCCCCTTCTGGGACAACCTGGAGGGACCATATAACACTGATTTTAAAATAATTTCACTGACTGCCAGTACGTTTCTGAGCGAAATACAAAGTGCTGGTTATTACCTATAAAGCCGTCAATGGCTTGGGTCCAGGATACTTGAGAGCATCTTCTCTGTCATGAATCCTGTTGCCTATTAAGATCATCTGGAGAGGTCCGGTTATAGTTGCTGCCAGCTCGTTTGTTGGTAACTCGGAATCGGGCCTTCTCTGTGGCTGCTCTGGGGTTTTGGAATATGCTCCCTGTCAAAATAAGATCATTTGCATTTCTATTTGCTTTTAGGAATACCCTCAGGACACACCTGTTCTTGGCTTTTAACTGAAATTAATTTTTCAGTTTTTAACTGAAATTAATTTTAATTAATTTTAAACTCTTTGTTATTATCCTATGAAAATTTTTAATTTTTTTATTCGGTGAGATTGTTTTAATTGTTTTTACATTGTTTTATATTTGTTGTTTTGTGTTATATACCACCTAGAGATACACATATCAGGCAGTATATAAATATGACAAACAAACAAATGAATAAATAACCAGATTCTGCATGGTACATTGGGCGATTCACCCAGGAGATGGGCATTCTGGGTGCCCATCTCTGTAGCCCAAAGAGAAACACGATCCTCAAGCCTGGGTTAATGGTGTGCTGGCACTGTTAACCTAGGCTAAAAGCCAGGCTAAAAAGCTGGGCTAGGCAGCGCTGCCCCTCTGGGATCGGGCCCGATTCTGCCGGTTTTCATGTGCAGCCTAACGCAGGCTCGGCTTCTCTAGCCTGGGTTAGGCTGTATATGAGAACAGCCTCAGAGTCCTGCTAACCTGTCCTACATCTGAATCCAATTTCAGAACTCTAGGCCAAACCATTACAGAAAAAAAGGGGGGAAGGGGGTGATGTTTACCCATTTTAATGAAGGCAATGGTCATATTCCTCCACATGGAAGTGTAATGATAGTTGAAGGGAGAGCTTCAATTCCAGAAATTTTTGTAATTTTCTGCCATGAAACAAGTCACTTAAAGGACTTCTTTTGAAATTTGTTAATTATTTAAAAATCATTAAAAGTCAACAGATCTGCTTCAAAATCAATACACAGAGTCCTGATAACCCGTCCTACATCTGTGCCAAATTCCAGAACTCTAGGCCAAGCAATTCCAGAAATATAACTGGGACCCTCTTTTCCCTTGGGGGAAATAATGGGGCCATCTAGGAGAGTGGGCACACGGACCTGGGTTCCCAGATCCGTGCTTAATGGTGCCCTGAAGCTAAGTATAGCATTTTTTGGCCTACTTTCCAGTAGACTTATGAGATCACTCAGCATTCTGTGTTTGTGTGTGTGCCCGTGTGTCCGTCCGTGTGTCCTCCACCATCAACTTTGCAACAGCTGGACCAAAATGAACCAAATCGGGTAGAGTTGTAGGGACACATAGGGACACCTCAACGGCATAGTTTGTAATGATGTCATCCACCCCAATCCAAGATGGCGGATGCGTAAACTTTTGAGGCACATGTGGGCCTCACTGATTGATATGAACCGCCTAACCAATTTGAATCAAATTTGCTACAGATGTAAAAGCACATAGGGATTCCTGAATGGCATGGTGTGTGATGATGCCATCCACTCCAATTCAAGTTGGCAGCCGTGTGAACATCTGAGGTGCAAGCAAGCTAATTTGTGGACTGTCTAACCAATTTAAACCAAATTAGGTACAGTTGCAGTGAGTGATACATAAGAACACCTCAGGGACATTTTTTGTGATGATGTCATCCACCCCAATCCAAGATGGTGGATGCATAAACTTTTGAGGCGCAAGTGGAATAACACGAGCTGCTTAGCGGATTTGAACCAAATTTGCTACAGCTGTAGGGACACACTGGGATGCCCAAATGGTGTGGTGTGTGATGATGTTATTCACTCCAAGATGGCGGCCAAATGAACATCTGAGGCGCAAATGGGGTAATATGTGGACTGCCTATCTTGTTTGAATCAAATTGGGTACATTTGCAGTGAGTAACACACACAGACACCTCAGTGGCATAGCTTGTGATGATGTCATCCATGCCAATTCAAGATGGCAGATGCATAAACTTTTGAGGCACAAGTGGGCTAACTTGTGAACCACTTAATCACTTTGAACCAAATTTGCTGCAGCTGTAGGGACACATCAATGGCATAGTTTGTGATGATGTCATCTACCCCAATCCAAGATGGTGGACGTGGGAACATTTGAGGCGCAAGTGGGCTAGTTGGTGTACTCTCTAACTAATTTGAACCGAATTATGTACAGCTGTAGTGAATGACACTCAGGGACACCTCAGTGGTGTAGTTTGTGATGATGTCATCCACCCTGACTCAAGATGGCGGAAGCGTGAACCTTTGAGGTGCAATTGAGCTAACTTGTGAACCGCTTAACCAATTTGAACCAAATTTGCTACAGCTGTAGAGACACATAGGGATGCCCAAATGGTGTGGTGTGGTGTGTGATGGTGTGTCATCAACTCCAATTCATGATGGTGGCCACGTAAACTTCTGAGGCACAAGCAGGCTAATTTGTGGGGTAATTTAAACCAAATTAAGTACAGTTGCAGTGAGTGACACATAGGGACACCTCAATGGCATAGTTTGTCATGATGTCACCCACCCCAATCCAAGAGGTGGCAATAGCAGGAGCAGGAATCAGTTCGTGCCTGTCAGGAATCAGTGGCTTCCCCATACTTACTTGCCACAGTATGTGTGAAGCCACCCTATGTGGTGATGTTTTTATTTAATGAAAGCATTTTTGTACAATAATTTCTCTACCACATATTTTGCACTTTCACTCCTGCTACAGGTATGCAATTAGTTTGTTACAAGTGTCCCAATATAATTTTGAAACAAAATTTTCAAAGAGGGGGCATCTGTATGACTCATTTCCCCCTTTCCCCCCCTTTTTCCTTGGAGAGGCACAGAAGGGAAAGAAGCAGTATTTGTTTGTTTATCAAATTTGCAGACCGTTCCAAACTTCATCTCTGGGAGGTTTACAACATAAAACAAATTAAAACAAAAATCAAAACCTTAAAACAATATCTGCCCAATTTCAGAAAGTAAAGGCCTAGTCATAAGAGTTAGTGTATCATAGATCCTAAGAGACGAAGCAGTGAACTAGAAAGTCCCCAGCCCAGTTCAAATCTCACCTCTGACATAAACTCACTTAGGAACATTCTAGAAATGCAAGATATCACGGCTAATTTGTCCTTGGAGATGTGTTTCACCTCATTCTCACCCCAGTAAATGATTTCATACTATCCAAGTGCAGGTGTGTAATATGTAGGAAACCCTCTTTGCTACATGATACCAACTTTATTGAACAAATAAATCTAAGCTTGTGGTTTAATTAGTTCATTTAACATTTCATGTGTTTGTTTATAACATGATCACTCTCAAACATACATATACTGGAATGAAATGTGATATACATGTTCAGGACACAATTTTATACACTGGTATGACCTCCACACTTCTTTTCAGAGGATTGTATATGATATCTCCCTTACTGATTTAATGCATCCTGAATTCTTCCAGATATCTGCAAAGAAAGTTGATGTGCACATTCAGGACATCATTATATATTTTAAATTCAAACCCTGCAGGTTGACTCTCCCACACCCATTTCTAAAGGGGCCAGGAGTCATGTAGAACATAACCACAATGACTTGAAGACTAAGATGTCACAGTGAAAGTTGGTCTGCATATTTAGGACATCATTCTGTGTTTGAAGTTCAAGCCCCAGTTCACTCTCCTGATCCAGTTTTCGAGGGATGGGGCAGGAAATGTGTGTAATAGCATATCTTTCTTGAGCATTGATATAGTGGAATTAACTTTTGGTATATATGCATGACTGAAATTTGAACACTTGCTGTATCCCTACTCTTTTTCAAGGGGTCCAGAAAATATGCAAAATAAATTCTACTTCAATATTTGACATGAGGATTCTCAAGCTCTGAGGTACAGTAGCAATGTATTTATTTAATTTGCATCTTATTCTTCTTTCAAGGTGATCAGAAAGCATTAATTGGGCTAAATAACTTTTCCCACACAACAGCACTGTGAGGTATGTGAGACTGAGAAATCGTATCTGGCCAAAGGTCACCTGGCAAGCTTCATGGCTGGATGGGGTGCGATTGGGGGTTTGGGTTTTGAAACCAGGTGTCCCCAAGCAAACACTATAACCATTACACCACACATCATTCACAGGGAAGATCTCATTGTTCCTGCCCTCAGACTAAAGTCTTGAGAATAGAGTAGTCCCATAAATACAGAATCTGGCACTCCCTAACATATGCTGGCCCCTAGAGGTTGCAGTCTGATAATATTTCTTTGCTGTTTAATAATAGCAGGGTTCAGTGAATGACATTGCTATCAAGGTGTGACTATCAGAAAACATTTCCTCCCTCAGTTGTTATCTTTAGCTTGTTCTAAACAGCTTGTCATATAAAATGCACGGTGCAAAGATCCAATTATGATTATCTAACATGACTGGTACAGTTCCACACCTGTGGGGAAAGTAGCACTGGTTTAAAAAAAAAATTGAACTGCCTGAAGCTGTATCCACAAAAGGCAGGCTGTATTGCTTTACTCACCCCAGAACTATCCACCCCTGCAGTGGCTTACACACAACCAAGAGAAAGAATTATATGTTTAAAAAGATCAAATACTAGGCCCCCTTTCCCTTTATCTCCAGTTTCCAAATAGGGAGAATGAATCGTGTGGATGCGGGCAGAGGTGAATGCAGAAGCATTTCCATGTCTGAGGTAATGGTCCATTGATTCCATTGCATGTCAGGCTCTTGGTGTCAGGCGCTTCACTTTTAAAACATAAACATTTATATTATTAATTCTCCAAGACAGAATTGGCAGAAGGGAGGCAATTGGCTGACAGAGTGGGAGGAGGTGATTGACAGAGGGGGAGAGAGTTCCAGAGAAGCAGGGAGTTTTGCGGGGCGGCTGGAAAGCAGTTTGACAGTTGGCTCGGGAACGCCTTGAAGCGGCAGGGAGCTCAGAGGCTGGGGGCGGCTTGAGGAGCTGGACAGTTGACTCTGAGGGCTGCAGGCAGCAGAGGGTTGGCTGAGCTGCATCAGTCATGAAGCAGCAGGGAGCAGGGAGCTTGGAGGCTGTCAGGTGAGCAGGCGACAGTCCCTGGCAGTGGCAGGGGGAAGCAAGGACTGCGAGACAGAGATAAAAAGACGGAAGATAAGGGGGCTGTGAGGAGGGCGAGAGAGAGTTTTGGGGGGAGAAAGCAAGCGAGAGAGTTGTGGGGGGAAAGAGTGAGAGAGAGATGCGGGGGGAGAACGCGAGCAAGAGAGTTGCGGGGGAGAGAGTGAGCATGAGAGTTGTGGGGGGAAAGAGCAAGTGCAAGAGTTGTGGGGGGAAGAGCGAGCACAAGAGTTGTGGGAGGAAGAGCGAGCGCGAGAGTTGCGGGGGGAAAGAGTGAGTGAGTTAGTTATGGGGGAGAGGGCGAGCGAGAGAGTTACGGGGAGAGGGTGAATGAGAGAGTTGTGGGGGAGAGGGAGAGGGAGAGAGTTGTGGGGGGAGAGGGAGCGGGAGAGAGTTGCGGGGGAGAGGGCGAATGAGAGAGTTGCAGGGGGAGAGGGAGAGCAAGAGAGTTGTGGGGGCAGTGAGAGTGAGCGAGAGCATTGTGGGGGGCGGCGAGAGCAAGCGAGAGCATTGGGGGGCGGCAAGAGTGAGTGAGAGAATTGTGGGGGAGGCGAGAGCATTGTGGAGGTGGGCAGCGATAGCAAGCAAGAACGTTGTGGAGGGCGCCGAGAGCGAGCAAGAGCATGAGAAGAGTTATTTGTCCCTAAGGGGCTCGTAAAGAGACACAAGGGAGACACCAGCAACAGCCACTGGAGAGAAGCTATGCTGGGTTGAATAAAAACTGTTGCTCCCCATCCCCACTAAATATAGGAGAACCACCACTATTTAAGATGCCAGGATACAGGATACCAGTTGAGCTAGCTGACAGTTTGGTTACTCCCCATGCCATGTCCGCCCATTCAGTGCTCTGATTCAGGGGTGCACAACCTCATCCTTTAAGCTGTTGTTGGACTATAACTCCCATCATTCCCAGTTGCAGTGGTGAATAATCAGGGATGATGGAAGTTGTAATCCAACAACAGCTGGAGGGCCCAACATTGTATAACCCTGTTCTAATTTATATGCAGACATTACTGGAGAGATGTAGGATTGCTACAGAGGAAGCGGCAATCCCACCACTTGATGAAGATAAGGACAGGCCTTTATCTGAACCAGCACCTATCTTCTCCTCTCCGCCATTTGTTTTCTTTAGCACAAACATCTCATAATGGAAACATTTATATAGCAGACCTTTTGACAAAGCCCTTCTCTACCCTTTATTATTATTTTATTATTTTTTAACATTTATATCCCACTCTTCCTCCAAGGAGCCCAGAGCGGTGTGCTACATACTTGAGTTTCTCCTCACAACAATCCTGTGAAGTAGGTTAGGCTGAGAGAGAAGTGACTGGCCCAGAGTCACCCAGCTAGTTTCATGGCTGAATGGGGATTTGAACTTGTGTCTCCCTGGTCCTAGTCCAGCACTCTAATCCCTTGCCCCCACCCGGCCTTAATAATCACCAACATGGCTGGTTCTATAGACCTTTTCAGCGGATTTGGGCCTGCGCAGTGCGGTGGCCATTTTGGCCGCCGCCACACATGCGCAAATGGCCTCTGAGAGGCCTGGCATGAAAAAGGCTAAAGAACCAGTCGCAGTGGTGATTATTAAGACCTGTGGGGGGAGGGGGAACCACTGTGGACCCCACCTCCGCCACCTTCGGCAACCTCCCGAAAGGGGTTTAAGGTTAAATTTTTAATTTTTATTTTTTTTACAAAAGTCTTGCAAACGCCCCTGGACCACCAGGGGGATTCAGCTCCATGTCAAGCTGAACTGGGGTGGGAGTGGTATGGCTAGACGGCGAGCCATCAAACCGAACCGGCTTGATGGTGAACCATCGAGCCAGTTTGCACACCCCTATCTTGCAACTGTGGAATAGCCTACTCCAGGCATCACTCCCTCCCTCCCTTCTTTTTGTCCAGTCTGTCAGGCATTGGAATAAAGCTTCCTTGGGACTAATGATGCTTCTAAGATTCCCCTGCACCAGTTAGCTGCAGTGTGACTGCATTAGGCCAATCATGTGTATCCTTACTCTTTTATATTGCAGTCATAGAGGGAAAATTACAAACTATGTGAAAATTGTAATAATAAATCATGTTCCTATTAAATACATATTGATTTAATACAAATACCATACAAACGCATGGTAGTTGTTTTAGGCTGTGACATGTATTCTAATTACAGAAAGAGGGCTTTCTGAATATCTGGAAGGGAAGTGATTAGTACATACACTCAGGATTTCCAGGGTGTTTAGCAGTTAACAGGTCAGATTGCTAAAAGCCTTATTCAGACATTGAGGCTCTCCACACAAGCAGTGTGGACAGCCTGCAGGGGGTTTGCAGGGAGAGCGGGCTTGACCCACTCTCCCCACACACAAGCAGGCAGTAATCTGGCCACCCGGCCGCCCACACAGTTACTGGCTCCATCATGGAGCTGGTTGGGGTGGCGATCTGAAAGTCCCAGAATGCCCTGTGCAAGTGTGCGGGGCAGTCTGGGAGGCTTGTTGTAGCCTCCCTCTGGGGGAGTCTACTCATGAGTCATTATGACACAGAGCCGCGCTGCAACAACACACTACCAACACAATGCCAACGCACTCTGCTAACCTCATTTAACAGGGGGCATTTAAGAGGGCTGGCTGCTGCCTTAGCCCGGTGTCTGCTGCTTGTGACCACAGCCTCATTATGTTGTTTGTACCTGCATCCAGATATTTGTACACCCAAATATGTTTTTTGTGTGAATGCCTGTACCTGTTCAGTTTAAAGTGAACTCAGGTACAGGCCCCTCAAATGTATGGGTACATATAGGAAGTATACTGCTGTACTTGTGTTCAACATAATGTGTGAACAAATAATGGTGCACAGATCTGTACTTACATACGATGTAGTGCCCATACAACACTTGTACAAGTGTTTAACATGGTGTCTGAATAGGACTAATGTGTCTTAATTATTAGGAAGAGGCAAAAGAGTGCATGAAAATTTTCAGAGCAAGATTATGGGTGGAGTGTCATGTAATTTCAAAAGCCAGCCGTTGCTGTAATGATGCAATACAAGAAAAGCAGGACGAAGCTGAGCAGGGTACATCAAACATTGTGCCTTCAAGGGGGGAAAAGTAGTTGCTTTTAAAGTGTCAGATCTTCACAAATGTTCTCTCACTTGAAGGACTTGTCATATTGAGTTTAGTACTTGTGAGATGTACCAAGTACTGTCTTCAGTTTGCACAGCAAATTCTTTCTGAAACATGTTGACAACATACTAATTGACTTCCATTTCCAGGATCCTATTTTAAAATCACACTTTTGGTAATCTCAGCAATACTGTATGTATTCACAATCAAATCTACCAAATGCAGTACCCCCCAAAAGAAAAGGTTCTATCTAGCCCCTATATGGAATTGCAAAAAAAGAAGCAGCTTGAAAACAGAGAGAGACAACAAATTGGATCCGAAGTTGCCTTTCTGCTAAAGGGAAATCTTTTCCTTTCATGGAAGGAATATTTCTAATTTAGCAGAAGAATGCTGTGTGAGAAATGTTACCCCTAGTTCAGGAGCACCTCTGTTGTGCAAGCTTTTGAGCTAAACTTTGCACAAATTCTTTTCAACATCCAGCCTAATTAGTGATAACTAAGTACCACTGAAGTCAATTAAACATTTTAATCATGATTTACTTAGGTCCCATATTGATTTCAATGGGACTTTGTCATGACTAATTTAGTCTGGATGTTGCCCAGGCCTTTTTATAGGCTGCAGCCTATAAACATAGGAAGCTGCCTTATACTGAGTCAGACTATTGGTCCATTTAGCTCAGTATTGTCTACACAGACTGGCAGTGGCGTCTTCAAAGCTACAGGCAGGAGTCTTTCTCAGCCCTATCTTGGAGATGCCAGGAGCAAACTTGGAACCTTCTGCATGCAAGTGCTCTTCCCAGAGCAGCCCCATCCCAAGGGGAATATCTTACAGTGCTTACACATGTAGTCTCCCATTCAAATGCAAACCAAGGTAGACCCTGCTTAGCAAAGGGGACAATTCATGCTTGCTACCACCAGACCAGGTTTCTTGTATAGACTCTGGCTCTGCCTGGTGAGAAGTCTTTCACTCGTTCTTGTGGAAGAGTCCATGGAACACCAATCTCATTCTGATCACGGGCTGACATCCCGAGCAATTTCTGCACTGCAGACCAGCAATGCTCTACTAGTCACACAGGGTGGGGATTTTTGCCCAACTCTTCAGCCCAAGGAAGTGCTTCCCTGTGACCCAGAAGTGGGTCCTTGAGAGCTGCATAACCCTTAGGGACCCACTTCTGGGTTGCAGGGAGTGCTTCCTTGGATCGGGCAACTCAGCAACCCGCCCCCCCCTTTGCATGAGTATGCTGCCTTACTCTATAGCCAGTGGCAGTGCATGCAAAGCTCCTGCTGCCATATAGCCACATGTATTTCTAATTAAAATTTGTAATTATTTCTAATTTATTATCTCAAAGTCATTTAGTAATGTGCTTAAGATAGCAGCTTGTGGCATACAAGTTCCTATGCAAGCACAGAGGATAACCCAGCAATTCCTGTTGTCTTCTGTATCTCACCCATTCCAAGCAGAGATTGCTGTTGCTTCACCCGGAGTTGGTCTTTTGCTTTCCTGAATGTCAAAGCCTGCTCTGCATTCTCTCTCTCTCTCTCTCTCTCTCTCTCTCTCTCTCTCGTGTGTGTGTGGTAGAGCAGATGAGCAATGAGCCTCTCTTTTAAATGAGATCCCAAGGTTCATTTATCAGCCATAGGACTGAGAAGAGCTGATAAATGGACCACAGGGTCTCATTTAAGCAGCGCAGCCCATGCCCTAGTTGGAATGTGCTCTAAAGACAAGCAGAGCAGAAAGCAGGACAACTGCCTAACTTAGCAGGGTTAAAGTTGTAGGTTTTATTGGTATGAAACATTATGTGATGGTTGTACAGCAGTTAAAGTCAATTTCTTAGACAGGGCTGGTCCCTGCCTTTCTCCATGACTCAGACTCAGTTCTTTTGCCTCCACCCCCACACTCTCCAAGTACATGCAGCCTAAGCATGAGATATTATGTCTGAATGAATGCTGTGACTTGGTTAAATAAATCTGATTTGATTAATTAAAATCAGAAAAAAAATAATTTGCAGGTATATATGAGAGACGCAGGCCTCCATCTTCTCCCAGGGCATGTGCTTCTGAAATTCTTGTAAGTACTTAAAGCAAATATAGTTTAATATTAACATTTTAAAATGTATCATCTGGTTTTTTAGGGACAACTTTTCAGCTGATCAAAAGGATTTCTAAAAAGTTAATCTACCCTATTAGCAACTACATGTTGCAGCCCTAATTTAAGCCAAAAGAATTTTTAATGTTAGTAGTTATGCTCAGTTTAGAAACAGCCAATATGTTAACTGTGGTACAGAGCTTGCAAGTTAGGACTGATCTGCAAACGGACACCTCAAGAGAACTCCACCTTCACAGAACAGGTTTCAGGCCCAAGATCATTGCCACACAATGTCTTTCTTCCGGTTTAACTGGCTAAACAACACTCAGTATATGCTCATGTGTGCAAACAAATTGCAAAATTTAAATATGACTTTTGGAGGGTTCGTTTTCTGAATCCTTTATTAACACACCTAGACTCTCTGGCTATAGTGGCTCACGAGGCTGACCTCAGTAATCAATAGCATGAAAATCAAAGCAGAGCCCAACCCTGCACCTCAGCTGCCTTCTTGGGATGCACAGAGGGTCACGTTACCTACCATGCTACACAAAGAAATTGTATGTTAAGTAAGAAGTCAGCCCCTCTCAGCAGCCCAGCTCGGAAACATTCAAAATTACAAGGGATTGCAAGGTAACTGGGAAACTAGTGTGGTGCAGATCTCTTTTGATTGATTAGTAGGTATATTCAGAAGAACTAGAGGAAATCTTGCTTTCACTAGGTATGGCCACCTATAAACCTAGTTCTGTGTGATTTTACTTATAAACCAAGTGTGCTCTCAGATACCATAGTGACACTAAGGCAGCAGCAGATTCACATCTGGTGTCCCAGCCATGGCATTCCCGATATGGTGAGGATGGTTTGGAACCGGATTAAATTTAATGACCAAGCAATGCTTTATTACTTTGGTTCAGCCCCACAGAGAAATGCTTAGCTACTCTGCATTTCCCTGTCAGTAGAAAGATGAGAATCCACGTTTCTTCCCAAAGTACAGGCTGCAATGATACTATGATTTATGATTGAGGACATGTAAATTTTTCCTAAG
The DNA here is from genome assembly GCF_027244095.1 of Hemicordylus capensis. Classification (NCBI taxonomy): domain Eukaryota; kingdom Metazoa; phylum Chordata; class Lepidosauria; order Squamata; family Cordylidae; genus Hemicordylus; species Hemicordylus capensis. The sequence continues at coordinate 166,525,746 of NC_069659.1, read as the reverse complement.
TGGAAATTTAGGTCATGGGCAAGAATCAGTGTTTACCAAGGAGCCCCTGGTGGCGCAGTGGTAAAACTGCCGCCCTGTAACCAGAAGGTTACAAGTTCGATCCTGACCAGGGGCTCAAGGTTGACTCAGCCTTCCATCCTTCCGAGGTCGGTAAAATGAGTACCCAGAATGTTGGGGGCAATATGCTAAATCATTGTAAACCGCTTAGAGAGCTCCGGCTATAAAGCGGTATATAAATGTAAGTGCTATTGCTACCTATGACATTACTATAGCCTTGTTCACACTTTAACATCTATGTACAGAGGTGTGGACTAGCACCGGGGAGACCCGAGTTCAAATCCCCATTCAGCCATGATACTAGCTGGGTGACTCTGGGCCAGTCACTTCTCTCTCAGCCTAACCTACTTCACAGGGTTGTGAGGAGAAACCTAAGCATGTAGTACACCGCTCTGGGCTCCTTGGAGGAAGAGCGGGATATAAAATGTAAAAATAAATAAATAAAATAAAATAATAAATAAAATAATGCCTATGCAGATTTGTACACACAATTATTTGCATACTGAATATATGAATCTCTGAAATATATTGGAGATATCACGGAGACCAGTGTGGAGAGGAGAGCTGGTCTTGTGGTAGCAAGCATGACTTATCCCCTTAGCTAAGTAGGGTCTGCCCTGCTTGCAAAGGAATGGGAAACTATGTGTGAGCACTGTTAAGATATTCCCCTTAGGGGATTGAGCAGAAGGTTCCAGGTTCCCTCCCTGGCATCTCTTAAGATAGGGCTGAGAAAGATTCTTGCCTACAACCTTGGAGAAGCTGCTCCCAGTCTGTGTAGACAATACTGAGCTAGATGGACCAATGGTCTGACTCAGTATATGGCAGCTTCCTGTGTTCCAATATACATGAGGGAGATCAACCTCAACATATTAAAGCTAGGCAGTGAGATCCCCCGAAGGTTGCTTTCCTCATGAGGCCCAGCCTCCTGTTGAGAGGCTACTTGTGAAATACTTAGAAACTGAATTACTGTTGAAAGAGTTACCATTCCATTCTTTACATTCAGTTCTCCATGACAATGCCATTCTGACATAGGGGTCATCTCAGTATAGAGGGGGGCTGTTACCCAATTAGAGGCATCCCAACTGATGCGTTTAAAAACCGATTGTCAGTATACTTGCTTATTAACAAAGCAAGATCTTAATGAAAAAGGCATATTTCATATTGAGATGCTGCACACATGGCAGCATTCCCTCCTAGGTACAAGATCCTGCCTGTCACCTGCCGTTTGTGTAAGTGCTCAGGGGCACCTTTTTAACTGAAGTGAAATGTTCTTTAAAAACCTGCATGCTTCTTTAGCAGTGCTCAAACATGGGCTACAAAATAAACAGCAACTAGATGAAGGAGGTGCAGATTTTCAGTGATGGCAAATTACTGAGACAGAGAGGCTGTTCTCATGAGCAGTCAAGCCCAGCTTAATCTGGGCTAGACTTCTTGTATGGAGCACCATGACCCACATGGATCCTAGGATACCCACCCAGCCTAACCCCGCTTCCAAGCCCAGTAATTAGCCAAGGTTAAGGGAGCAAGTGCTCCTTAACCCGGCTGCCAGGGTAGTTTCTCCCCTCGGGCTGAGAGATGGATGCCTAGAGGGCCTGCCTGACAGGGAAGCCATCAATGCACTCCACTCATGGCACAGTGCATTGTGGGATATCTGGAGGCATCATCCCGGTCTCTGGAGCGCCACGTTCATAGTGCAGCACAGATCATCTGGGAGCATGTTCCACACTCCCAGAATTTCTGTGATCGTCTGGAGGGGGGGAAGGCGAAGTTGGAGCAGCCTTCTCTCCTCCCCCCCCATGTGATTTAAACAGTTGCAGTAGGGGCTCAGGCAGCAAGGGGCAACCAATTATTCAAATGATAACATCCCACCTCATCAACATTCTGAGCACTCCCATCAGATCAAGCCAAGAAAGCCTTAGAATGCAAGCAATTGCTCGCTCTAGTTTCTTATGGATGTATGCGTTTACATTTTCATGTGCACACAAAGAAGCAGCAAAAGGGTAATTTGCTAGATTGGTTACAGATTTAGGGAGCCTAAAACCCATATTCGAAGGATAGCAAGTCAATGGGTTAGAGAGACAACTGGGAGAACTACAAGTCAGAGACTTCATTTTTAAAACAGGCGAATTTATTTTGACGAAGAGTGGAAGTGATGTGGAGGACTTTAGGTAATTCTTATATGCTTTCAAAAAGAAAAAGAAAAAGGGACACTGAACTTTATTGTATGGTCTTATGCTTTGGAGAATTTTATTGCTGCTAACATTTTTCAATGGCTCTTACATTCTCACATCAAGCTGAGAAAGCATTCTAAAAGGCCAACACTGTGCATGTCTTCATAGAAATGTAAATTTGAAGAGATTGGGGGTGGGGGGAAGGAGACAAGAATGCATAGTCCACATAGTCCTATATAGTTGCCCTCATTCGCAAAACACACACATTACTAAATGTGAGGCGTGCTACCAAGGCCTTCAGAAGGACTTGGGCCAAAACTGCAGTGGAAACTGGTCTATAGAATGAATGGGCTAGTTATCAGTAGCAAGGCCAGCTGAGGCCTGTGTACAATTAGCAGCATTTGTCAGTCTTCACAGCACTAGTCATGGAATACATAGTTCTCACAGTGTGCCAGTCTCTAGTGTTTGGCACCTGAGGGCCCACATGGCTTAGAAACAAAAAAACACCCAATACACATCTGCTATCGTACACAATGGTGTATTTTATCCATACTGGCAGGACTACAATGCAACTGCTAATCAATGTCAGTTAGCTGGAACAATCGTGTTAACATTAGCACTACTGCTGTTGAAACAGCACTATCAAGTCTAAGTTCACTGTGATATTTTGCAGAGCAACAGAAGCCCAAAAGGTAACCATCTATGAATAGTGGATTTGATGAATAACCATCAAATTTATTGATGATGCACTGGTATTAATAGTTTTATTATTTGTGTACTTTTAGCATGCTCAGCAAATATTGTAGCTTAATAGGATGCTTTACAAAAACATGACCTATCTGTTAACGGGGCATTGGTTATTTTGTTGGGGTTTTGCACAACAAGAATACAGGGTAAACATGTTCTTTTCCAGAGAGCCATTTGCAGGAGGAATACCTGAATTCTCAGCAAGTGTAGTAGTAAAGAATGTAGCCAGTTCTTGCTTTGGTTTTGAGCAACAAACTGAAAAGGGAATAGGACAAGGAAACCCAACAAACATTTCATTAAATAAATTTATTTGTTAAAATAATTTAACTCCAAATACAACTGCTGAGTTTGCATTGAGTTCTATGTACAATTTGATTTATTTTGAAACAATGATTTAAACAACTGACACCTTATAAAACCTGCTGCATTTTTCCGTTATCAGTTGTAATAGAGCTCAAACAATCAACTGTTATATATCTTTATTCAACTCTAGGAAATCCCAAATTGTCAATGGTTAAATCTAGTTTCAAAAACACACTGCAATCGTTTCTTGAAACCCTGGTCAGGAATTGATGAAGGAATAATGCACATTAAAATTCCTGCAGCTGCCAAATTAGCTTTGTCATGGATTTTGCAATCACAGTCCAATTGGTGCTTCAACTGCACACTGGAGAGAAACTGTGCACCGCCCCACTCTAAACAGATGACATCTTTAGACAGCATTTGTTAGGCAGAAAAAACAAACAACTGTATGTTTGCTCACAGAAAGTAATGGCAACTTTAGAACTGGAGTATAGGTCGAGGGGTATTTTATGGTTGGTCCTACCAGAAGATGTCCTCAAAAGATGCTATCAGTAAAGTAGTAGAGGGGGGGAGAGAAAGAACCTTCATCTTAAATACAGAATGGATGCTCATTTGATTAATGTTTTTGTTGAGGGAGATTAACACACTTTCAAAAGAAGTTGCAACATTTTTCAATATAAACTTAAAAATGGCATCTGCAGAAAAATACAAAGCTCTACAAGAACAGATAAAGAATAGTGGGTCTTTGGATCAAATGATAATATTTTAAGGCATGTTATACCAAAAAAAATCATTGGAATCTGATCTGGATACAAATCTAAGCAGTTGTCCTTGACAAGCAACTCCCAAGATGTACAATGCTGTTAATGCATGCCAGTGTGCCACTCCTGCACATTTATGAATGGGAAGTGCCACTGTGGCATATTTATGGAAGTTATAGGATTTATATTTAAAAGTGCCACATACCTAGGGGCACAGAGCTAGGGCTGCCAAGTGGCCTGGCTTAAAGTTGACTTTCACCTGGCCTAGTTTTGGCCCATCTTCAGTGTCAACCAATGGGAAAAACAAGAATGTAACAAAGCAATGACCAGAATGGCAAATCAATCTCCATCATGGGCTGAGAAAAGGGGAGGGATGGAGGAAATAGACCACACCTTTTGAATTGGCACTGGAAAACTGGCGATCGCTCATTTTGCTTGTGACTCACACTGTTGGCCTAAACATATCCCATGGAAACACCCCCCCCACCCCGCATGTAACTGTGATTAATGGCATCCTTTATACTCCTCACTGATTTTTAAACTAGTTTCATCAGATACAACCACCCCGTCTCCCTATAGTCATGTTAGTAGAATCCAAACAGCACACAAACATATCACATGACTGTTACACTTTTGCTATAACACTCAATGCTTTGTCTCTAAAACTGCAATAAGCATTATAAGTATTTTTAATTTTTATTCTGTTCAGAATCATATTATGCAATGGCTTCTATATTAAAACCATGCCCGATTTTATCATCCATGCCATTTCTGCCCTTCATTTAGCTAAAAACCTATGCCACTGTTATGACTGCATAAAGAATCTGACATGCAAGACAGGAAATATTTTTGGAATTAATTCACACAGTATGTGATCAAAATGCTTGTTCTATCTGTGAATTTCATTTTTATTACAATGTTGAAGCCAGTTATTTTCCTAAGAAACAAAGCTACTGCTGCAGTAATATACCTTCTAAAACATTTTGGATACTGTGAACTTGTGACAGTTGTTTCCCTTGACACATGCATGCTGTAAATACTAGATGCACTAAAGGTGCCACAGCTTCCAAGGCTGTGCAAGCTGGTTGGGAAGGAGCTACATTTCTATAGTAGGACCTCTTGCTTAGCGTTACACTCAGTTTCCTTGATTATGGAAAAGCATGCAAGGACTAAGGCAACAGTGGCCTATATCATCCATCATTTTAAAAAAACTGTTTAAAAGTGAATGAAATTTAAAAGTGTTCTGTTGTGTAAGGAATAAAGTGGCTGAGTTGTCAAAGCTCAACAAATGTTTTTGAATACAATTCTTTAGACACACTTTAGATTGCAGGTTGTTTTTCTGCAGATGGAGCCAAACATCTCAGAACTCAAGTTTATTACAGCATTTGTAAAAAGTCACACCCACCCACCAACACGCACACAAGACACATACACTCTTCTCCACTCATCTACACAAGAAATTACACAGCTACTCCACAAGACTGAGAAACCAAACTGCAGGGTGGTATATGGACCACAGGCTCAGTGATATTGCATTTTAAAAGGCCAATTCTATCCATCAAGGTCCAGCCCAACATGATCATTTCAGCATTTCAACCTTAGACATTCTGACTGAAAACTTCCTTGATTGTTAAGACATCAGAATAGATAAAACGGTGCTGTTAAGTCATGCAAGTTATAAGTATTTCACTGCTATGAAAATTAAGATCAGAGGCTGAGCACCATTTCAAAACAATGTTTTCACTCACTATTTGTCACGGCAATAACCAGGGCAACAGCATCACTGTATGGCAGCACCTGACTAGCATGTTAGGCAACTGACGAGAAAAACCTTTTCCTCCCTCATCTATGGAATCACGATGTTGTATATTCAACTTCTGAGCCAAAGTAATTTCACACAGTTAATTCAATTAACCAAGTTGCCAACATTAAAGCTATCGAATGGCAAATTTGACTTCCAAAGGTTAGTTGGGGTATCATACCAAAGACATAGCCCTTAAAGGCAAGAAATCAACAGGTTTCCTTAAACTTAAAAATGCAGGATGCTCATACAGTCCCCGTGAGGTTTCTGCAGAAAGGAACATCTGGATACAACATGGCTTCATTTTCCTTACAAGATGGTACTTGTTAATGTGCTAAAATTTTCCTCGTTAGTAAGGCTAAGAGATTTTTTTAACCCACCCCCCCATCACAGTTGCTTCTTCCTGGTTCAGTAAAGAGATGAACATGTTTCCTGCTTTGTCAACAGAAGGTTTGCTTCTTTCTTGAGTGAACAGCATCTGAAGCAAGCCACCATTTCTGAGCAGCAAAGCAAAATATTTAACACATTCCAGCATCTCACTGTCCTCTTCACAAGCCTTTGATTTTTCAGAGCACCTCTCTTTACTTTCAAGTACTGATGGAGTATTTTCCTTTTCGCATGATGGGATAATCGAAAATAATCATATTGAAAGGAGAACAAAATCCAGAACTACATCAATTTGCCAATAAGCCTACTAACATTTGTGTCAAAGATGAAGTTAGCATATTTGACTGAGTAAACTTGGCCACAAGTGACATCCTGAAATTCAATATGCAGACACTTAAAACTTGGTTAATCTTTACGTATCGGTAGAGAATATGCAGAGTGCAAAGGGTCTTTTGCTGGTGCTCTCCTTTTCACCATTATCAGCAACTCTTAACTTAAAGCAGTTGCAGTTGTCTGACAAAGCCAACGTAATAGTTTGTGCTCACCCTGTAAATCTGTTGGCTATGCCACAGAGTTGCAGGTGTAGGAGATGTGCTGCAGGTAAGTGAACTGTAGAAGCTTTCCCCCCAATTCTTTTGCTAAACTGATCAACTTCAGTGTTCCCCTTGGAGTTAATGCTGCTTCTCCACTTTGGATTATTCCAAGACCCAACTTTAACTCACAAAGTGAAATAGTCAGTTCTATTACCTTACCAAAAATACAGCAAATTAGGTCCAATTCCATCATTTGTAATGCTATTGTATATTACATGCAGAACAGCATGGATCATCTTTATCCGGCTGAGAGGCATAGTTCATCTGTCTGACAATCTCTGCAAAGAGCTCATCGACCATTGTTTTACTTTTAGCAGAAGTCTCCATAAAAGGACAACCCCATTCTTCAGCCAGGGCTCTGCCTTCACTTGATGAAACTTCCCTCTCACTCTCCAGGTCCACTTTATTTCCAACCAAGATTACAGGCACCTTCTCATACCTGCAATGAAAAGCAAAAACCATGCTGAAAAGCTCTGCAACTTTTAGAAAAATAAGAAACCCTAATATAGCAATATATAATCTTAAAGATGATACCATGATGATTTGTTCAGCCATTTAGGGGGACTTAGAAGCAGCTATCTTACACATTTACAGGTGTATGATTTCACTTAATACAATTCAAAACTGAGACCAGATATATTATTTTGTAGATTTATACCGCAACATTTGGTCAGAATGATCCCTTATGCGGTGTACAACAGACAACTCAGCTAGTCTTAATACTTTGGCCAATGACAGAGACCAGAATGCACTTCCCTTGATTCTTTAAATCCTGAGCAAGCAAAATATTTATGACATGAATAAGATTATCAGTGATGTGGATTTTCTGGAAAAATATGAAACAGAAATTTCTCCATTGCCTAAATAGACTATGATCTGATTTGGCATGTTTATTTTGTAAACAAAACTAGAAAAAGAGTGCCCTATGTTAATTATAAGTGATGTAAAACCATCTCAAAATATCCACAAGTATTTAACTAAATATTAAGAAGCAATTTAATTAAGTTTTAATGTGATATTGAAACAAATTCAAAGCGTTGTGGAAATCATATTTACCGGTATACTTGTAAAGGTTTAAGGCAAGAAACAATTGCCTTTTATTCAACACAAAACAACATTATATTGATTTACAGAAACACTTCAAACCTCCCCAGGTCCCCCTTCCCTCTGAAGTGCTCTGTGATCCTTAAAAATATGTCCTTGGTGGTCATGTGACACTCAGGGACATATTTTTACAGGTCACAACTTCAGAGGGAAGGCAAGATTAGCAGAAATTCCAATGCTGATTTGGAACGCAGCTAATGTGCATATACCTCCACTGCTGTATGCACACTTAGGATATTGGCCAATAAGTTATTTTTTTAAACTATACATCTGGTTCTGACTACTGGCATTTCACTTTAATTTTTATGCATTGGGTCATATTAGACCTTTTAAAATCTTTTCATTCCTCCATTTTGGACTGTCATTTTTTAAAAAAAACTTAAGCGGGATATAAATGTAAAAAATAATAATAAGAAGAATAAATTGCTATATCTTACAACCTCTTTGCTGTAACAAAGAATTCAGCCCATTAATCTTGAGGCAATATTATGCTGAAAGTTCAGTAAAGGTTATTAAATTCTAAGTCAGGGTTTCTTAACCTTGGGCCCCCAGATGTTGTTGGACTGCAACTCCCATCATCCTCAGCCAAAAAGGCCATGTCTGTGGATGATGGGAGTTGTAGTCCAACAACATCTGGGGGCCCAAGGTTAAGAAACCCTATTCTAAGTTAATGCCATTTGCCTGATTTTTAAAAAAACTTAAAATGTGCGTGAAGGCTTGGTGAACTGGGTAGTTGACACACATCTGAACTCTGAAGTTGTCAGAGGCCAAACATGCATATAACAGAGGAATGCTGCTGAGTTAGTCATGAAAGAAGTTGTTTCTGGCAAGAACTAATCTGCCTATTTTCCTTTCACTACAATCTTAACTGATAATTACTATCTTCACAAGTTTTGCCTTTCTTTCCTCTGTCCACAAGTTCGGGTCTGTTCCTCCGTCCAAAAGTTTTGCCTTACTTTCCTACTCTATGGAGGTGCCTTACTATCATCACAAGACATTTACGTGTCTGCCATCTTGAATTGAGTTGGATGACATCATCACAAACTGTGCCACTGAGGTGTCTCTATGTATCCCTACAATTGTACCCAATTTGGTTCATACTGGTCCAGGGATTGCAAAGTTGAGGGGGTGGGTACACACACGTACACAGAATTCCGGGTGATGTCATAAGCTCACTTTTCTTAAGGAAAGTAGGCTTAACACACAAGGAAATGGATACACACTTTGCCAGTATAAAAATTCTTCACCCATCTTCATCTGTGCAACTCAGAAGTAGGGAGGCATACGAGGCACAACTAGATTTCTTTTTGGTAGATCTGTCAGAAATGCATCCAATGTTGTAGTCACCCAGAGATACACCATGGCCTTTGACAGAAGTGTTCAGAGGGTATGAGCAACAGCTAGTGTAGTGTTCATGCTCTACTACACAAAATGTATCCCTGAAAAACAGATTGACAGTAGGGAATATAAAGACAATAGCTCAGTGTCTACTCAAGTTTCAGATTCTCACACTCTCCACTTTCTCCTCTCTTTGCTTTTAGGAACTTACTCCTGTCACATCCAGACAAGTAAACTACGGCTTGTGCAAACCAGAATGGGAAACTATTTTCAACTATGGTTCCCAGTTCTAAGGTTTCTGAAAACAAGGAAGTGAAGACACAAATGTGGAACATACAAGCCCAATGCTTTGCTACAAACTACCAAACTATGCTTTGTGGTTATGGATAAACAGGGCAAATGGAGAAGTGACCCCACCCCCCGAGTAATTTCTCTGCCTTTCCAGTAAAAAAGAACAAACCATGGACAATATAGTACTCCATGTTAATGCATTCATAACATACTAGAATGGTAAGAAAGGTCTTTGAAGAGGCACATGACTATCTTTATACATTGTTTTGCATCCAAACAATATACATACTACCCAGTTTAAGACATGTCCAATAGAACTTTTAATCAAAATCGAATTAATAATAATAATAATAATAATAATAATAATAATAATAATAATAGTATCCTAACGTATTTTCAAATATGTATACCTCCTTATCCCGTTCAAAATTCAGGCATTCAAATGTTTTAGCCAAGATCCTGTGTGTGTGTACCCTGTATGCACCAATAAAACAGGGTAAACTAAGCAGGCAGCATCCAGTCCTACTTATCCAGTTATTTTGCTGAATAATGCAAATAAATGATAGGAAATTGATTTGCAACACTTTTAGAATTCTAATTTTGCCACACTGAACTGCTTCAATGTTCCACAGGGAAAATTATTTTGCAGAATTCCAAGACTCATTAAAAAGGTTTCAATAAGCCGCTGCCAACACATTTGTAAAAACGGCACACTTAAATAAATCTTCTAGGACAAACACTGTGGTGTTTGATATATGCACTTTAATATTAGCCAAAACAAAAAACCCAAACTCCTGACCCTAGAGCTGAATAGAGGGAAGAAAGAGAACACATAAAATGCTAAGGAAGTTTTTGTTCTGCAGAGGCTCAGCACCAATGCATCTTAATATTCTCCCCAGGGCTGCACAATGCTGGCCCTCCAACTCTTCAACAAAGTGGAACTACTACTCCCATCGTCCCTACTGGCCACTGTGGCTGGAACTGATGGGAGCTGTAGTCCAATAACAGCTGGAGGATTTATGCTGTGCAGCCCTGTTCTATCCAATTTGGCAAGCAACTTTCCCTCATAATCTCAGATTTGCACTTATAGTGGTGCTTCTATTGTTTTATTTATCATTTTGGCTGATATCCAGACTAATGGTGCGTATGCCAAAAAACATTTTGCATGCATCATGAGGAAGGGGCAATTTTCACCTATCCTCTTTGTACCCTGTGTGCCTCCCAAAAACATGTTCCTGAGATTCCTGCAACTTTCAGGGACATATTTGTGGGAGGCACACAGGGTTGCAGAGGGAAGTGTATTTGAATGGGAGACTACATGTGCAAGTACTAAAAGATATTCCTTAGGGGATGGTGCCCCTCTGGGAAGAGTGCCTGCATGTTTGGATGCAGAAGGTTCCCTCCCTGGCATCTCCAGATAGGGCTAAGAGAGACTCCTGCTTGCAACCTTGGAGAAGCCGCTGCCAATACTGAGCTAGATGGACCAATGGTCTGACTCCGTATAAGGCAGCTTCCTATGTTCCTATGCCCAGAAGTGGTTGGACTAAGGCTTGCCGATTCCAGGGAACAAGGACATCACTACCCCAGATGCCCTGGGTAATCATTCATTTCCTTAAATCCACAAAACTTGATACAACAAAGTTGGCCTCAGCACTTGTATAGGAATGTAGCTGAAAGATGTCATGTCACAAATGTATCTCCCGCAGATATATTCCAGAATCAAAGGGCATATTGCCTAGAATTAATCAGGTGCATGGTATTCGTGCAGCATTTCAGAAAGCTGAAGTGTTAGAGACCTTTTACACCTGCAGTAAATCTATGATTCATGATTGACTAAATAGTTTCATTTTAATGTAATGCAGAAATCAACAGAACTATGACGAAACGAGCCATGACCATACTAAGCAGTTTTATAGAGGGGTTACGATTCCAGTACAAATTTTGGTATTTCTTCCTGATGGACACAAGAAGAAATACAGTTTTGGGACATAACAAAACCAGACACACTTCACAGTGGGTGTCTAAGTCTTGCATATTCCTACTCATTCAGGATTTGAAAATGTTGCATATGCAGTGGCAGGAGAGCTGTTCATTTGAGGTGGGGGGGGCATGCCTCAGTGTATTTTAAAGGAGGGCCTGCTAATCTTGAAGTACAGCTGTTTAGGTTTAAACCATTTACACATTAGACCCTGGCTTAAAAGCATTAATTCATTTTTCACAGCTAGCAGTCACAATTGCTATTGGACATAATCCTTCCCTTTAATTTAATACACAGGATCCAAAACAGACTGGACTGAGGATTGTGATTCTCATACAAGCAAAATATTTAAGTCATGATGATGCTAATTTCTTTAATATAGAAATGAACTTAGCTGAAAATAAAATTTTGAGATTAAAATTTTGAAAACCTACAAATAAAGAGCACAGGAGGCTATATTGTGAGATAAAAGGTATGACATTTCAAAATGAAAACATTTTCCCCCAATGCGAAGAAGTCACATTCACAACTATTTTAAAGCATACATATTAGCATTACCAACTTTCTTCAATCTACAAATTTTGCTTGACAATCGGGAGTAGTTAAGAGTATTCAGAACCCTTTTAATATGTTAACGGAACCTTCCATTTCACCAAACAGTTCACTGGAACAGGCATTCTTAAGTATCAAAGAAGAACAGTAATACTGAATGAAAAGACAAGTTGCTTACCTGTAACTTATGATCTGGAGGTGATCCATTGTCAGTAATGAGAAATGGGTTACTGTGTCTGCGCAGGGACCTCTCGGATGGATTAACTAGCTCCTCTTTGGCGCCCCTCCCTGCTGTGCACGTGCTCTGTGCCTTGCTTTTTTTGGCATGCAGGCGCCATTTTGTCTCAGTTTCTTGGAGATCCATCTGATGATAGACAACCCACACATCATGGGATTCACTGATCAAGTAGGTAAGTCAGTCTTGTTCTGAAAATGCTGCAGTGGGGAGGTATGGGCGGGACTCATGACTGACAACGGATCACCTCCAGATCATAAGTTACAGATAAGCAACCTGTCTATCTGGAAGTGATCCATTGTGTACTTACAGCCAATCGTCTAGATAGGGAAAAACAGTGATCTCCTGTGTTCTTAAATAGGTGATGATCACCAGCATACAGCAGGTGAAGACTCTGGGCACTGTAGATAAGCCAAAGGGCAGCACCCTGTATTGGAACACTAAATTTCCTACTGCAAATCTTAGGAACTTGCAATGGTTGCCCTGAATCTCAATATGCAAATACGTGTCCTTGAGCTCTAACGTGGCAAGCCATTCCTCCTTGGCTAGGAGTGGAAGAATTCCCTGCAATGTTGTTATATGGAATTTTTGCGTATCCACATATTGATTCAGGTTGCGGAGATCCATGATAGTTCTGAGTCCTCCATCCTTCTTGGGGATGAGGAAATAGTGACAGTAGAAACCTCTCAGTTGGTCTCTCCACTGCACTGGAACTACAGCACCTTTTCCTAACAGGGGATGCATAGGACCAGGGTTGGAGGAGTAGACTTGATGCCCTCAAAAATTGGAAAGGTTATGAACTTGATGGCTAGCCAGAGTTGATAGTTCGTAAGACCCACTGGTCGGATGTTATCTGGTGCCATGCTGAGGCTTGGCTGGACAGTCTGACGATGTTGGGTGGCAAACGAGGTGGAATCGAAGACATGCCATAGACAGTCAGTACGTTGGTGTTGAAGGCTTCGGCCGGTGATGATGATGCAAGCGGTGGACAGTCTCCTAGATCAAAGAGACTGCTTGGCACTGTCCTTGCCAGTACGAGGGCCTTGGTTTTTGTTTGACTGGGCATAACCCTTTTTATGATAGGGTTGTAAAGGTTTTCTATAGTCTTTCTGGTCCTGGTATTTAAAACTGGAGCATTGACTGTTGTAGGATCTATCACAGGAAGAGCCTTGGGATGAAGTGGCTGCAGTAGAAAAGATCTTAGCCATGAATTTAGATTTTTTAAGTGTTTCCATGGTCAAATCCATGGATTCACTAAAAAGGCCTTTGCCATCAAATGGAAGATGTTCAATTCGATCTTTCATGTCCAGTGTTTTAGATCGCAACCAAGCTTGGCATCTAAGAGAGACCGCAGTAGTCATTGTTCTAGACTCAGTCTCAGCCAAGTGCTTATAGGTGCTCAACTACTGTCTGTAGTGATGTGCACGGACCAGTCCGGAGGCCATTCTACAGGCCTCCGGATCAGTCCGGACATGGGCGGTTCAGGTGGATTGGGGTGGGGGTTCCTTTAAGGGCGGCGGGAGGGTTTACTTACTGCTCCCGCTGCTTTCCCCCCTCTGGCACACGTATTTTTAGTCAGTAATTTGAGCGGCAGGATACCTCCCTGCCGTCCCTTCCCTTGCTCGGCTGCAAAAGGCTTCAGGAAGACTTTTGCACGTGCACACGTCACGTCTCCACGATGTGCGTGTGTGTGTGGCTGCACGCACGCACGTTGTGGAGACATGAAGCACACGTGCAACGTGCGCACACACAAAAGGCTTCCTGAAGCCTTTTGCAGCCAAGCAGGGGAAGGAGCGGCAGGGAGGTATCCTGCCGCCCCAATTACTGACTACAATACATGCGCCGGAGGGAGGAAAGCAGTGGGAGGGTTAAGAAAACCCTCCCCCCACTCTTAAAGGAACCTCCACCCCAGTGCTGGACTGCAGCTCCGAGGCTCCGTGCACACCTCTAGTTGTCTGGTGAAGTCACCGCATTTGTTAAGCATTTCATCAAATCTTTTAACAAGGTCCTCTGCGTTCAATGTGGTAAAGTTGTTGCAGAACAACCCCCAAAGACAAGTTATAGTGGGCCACGCAGGCTGCGTAATTCGCTATGCGAATCGAAAGGTTGGCCATGGAGTAAATACGGCGTCCAAAGACATAAAGTTTCCTACCCTCTTTGTCAGAAGGGGTAGTATCGCGTTGCCTGGTTTTAGAAGATGAGCAGTCTATTACTATGGATTGCAGGATGGGACGTTTTAATAAATAGATATTGACTTCTTCCTGTATGCAATACAGGGTCTCTAAACGTTTTGACATAGGAGCAGACGTTTGCAACACGTCCCAGGCGGTTTTAGCCGCTTTGGTAATAACTGTCAGCATCGGCAGAGCAATTGATTGTGCAGACTACTTGGCTGCCATCATTTTATAGACTGAGGTCAGTAGTAGGGTGCTTGACCTCTAGTCCCAAAATCTCCGCCATTTGTCGAATCATTTTCATATATGATTTCAGTTCCTTATTAGGAGATGTGGAGGGCCTTGGCGGAACATCTGAAGGTAGATCAGAGGGATTCCATGCTGTGTCACCGTTACAGTCCATGTCAGTTTCAGAGGAGTCTGAGGAATCATATGAATAATCCTCAGAAGATTCCAAGGGGGCACCAGAGGTAAGTGGTTCTGGTGGGCAGGAGTGGAACTGGGACCGGTCCAAGGGGTGTGACAAGTAACTGAGGAGGCAGTTCCATAAGAGCTATGGGTGTGTCCACTGGCACAGTTTGAACACATTGGCTCAGAAGCACCGGGGGTGCAGGTGGTTTAGGAGGTAAAGGCAGCAACCGTTGAACTGGGGGTACCCGTTGCAGAACAGTGCTTGATGGTTGATGGGGAAGCAGGCCCTGTAGCATACGTTGCGTCTTCCACAATTGGAACTCTGCCCAATCCAGCTGTGCTGAGGGTGAGATATTATGCCTAAAACCGCAGGCATGGATGGGGTCCTTTGGAGGCACAGTTTGTGGAGGAGGAACAAAAGTAGGTGTTGGTTTCCAGGGTGAAGCAGTAGCAGGTGGCACTAGCATTGGCACCATGCAAGATGAAGACCGGGCTCTGATTTCGAAAGGAGACATCAAGGGGTTCTTCGGAGGTACATCCTCGTCAGCATCAACTTCAGTATCCAAACTGCCGGTCAGGAACCCATGAAATCTTGAACATGAAATGGCACTCACAGAGGAGTCCAGAACACTCAAGAGGAATTGGGCAGTTTCCTGATCCAACAGGGCACTGTCTCCGGTATCAAAGAGCAAGAGCAGTGATTGTAAGGGCGTCCTCACAAGCGAAAGTGGCAATGGTTTATACAGTTGCAGAACAACAGTAGCCTCGGGGAGGATGGATGAGCACAATGAAGAGCGCCCACCGGTACTGAAGTTCAACGTCGAGAAAGTCGAGGGGCGACTATGTGGATGGCACCGAAAAAAACGGCATCGATATCTATATCAATGTGGAAGTCACCATTGATACCGACAGAAGGGTTGGTGTCACTGTAAGCATCGACGCCAGAAGGACGAACAGTCCAGAGCCTCCGAGACTGCAATGGTGGTCGATGTTGGACCGTCGATGGCGAAGGAGTTCTCGATCTTGACAAGTGAGTCAACTTGGGCTTGCGTTTTTCTGGAGGCGGTGAATCGCTATCCAATGTAACACGATGTCTTTTACACTTCTTATGTCCAGGGTCGGTGGACTTGGGCTGCTTGAAGACAATCTCTTCGAGATTATCCCACAGGGTTTGAGACTGTGTGCGCACATACCCTGGGGCATTCATCAAGAAGGAAGCCATCGGAGTCAGTCCCGAGATCGATGTCTATTCTAGCCTCGGCGGACGCAACACATCCCCATACAGAGCCACTCTGGGTGCAAAGAGCAATTCTTTAAAGTTTGCTTCAAAAAGGATCCGCAAAACCTACAAGAAGCTGGAACATGTTGCTCCCCCAAGCAAAGTAAACAGAGTTCTTGTTCATCAGTTGAGGGTAGTTTAGCCAGACATTGAGAGCAATGTTTAAACATAGTCTTTTTTCTCTCAGCCATGACATTTCCGACTGCAAAGCCGTGGAAAAACAGTCGCCAAGTCAAAGTCCAAAATCCCAAGAATAGTCAACTCACAGTCCGAAGGTCTAGAATACTGAAATCTGTCCGAAGTAATCGATCAAGCCCAAGGGGAAAGGACAAACAATAGTAGAGTCACTGTCCAAAAATCCAACACTACAAGTCTGTCCAAAGTAACATTTTCTTTTCTATAAACTGAGGAGCAATGAACCCAGGGATGTAACTACCATTAGGCAAGGGGAGAAAGTTGTCTTGGGGCCCCACTGCCTTGAGGCCCACCCCCAGGCACATCACATGACTCCCCACCCACCTGTGTTGCACCCCCTATAAATTATGTTGAGTCTCTTGGAGATCGGCAGTAGCAGACAGTAAAAACAGTGTTAACTTTTCTCCCAGCCCTATTGGTTCCCCTGGTGTCTTGTGCTCCTCCTCTGCTTGGAAGAAAAAGAAAATCCAAGCCCCAATATTTATATGGCGGGGGATAAATCTTTTATGGGGAAAAATTCTTGTTGTACCCCCTGTAATTTCCTAGATCCGCCCCTGTGAACTAGATTAAATGTGAACTAGATATTCACCGTATTCATAACGGGGACGTGAGTGTGAGTGCACTATATATTGTGAAGTGTGTTTGTGTGTGTATATCAGTGAGTGGCCCATTTTAAAATCTTGTCTCTGGGCCCACTCCAACCTTGCTATGCCTCTGAATGAGCCAGAGGTCTCAACGCATCAGCAGTCGAAAAGAAACTGAGACAAAATGGCACCCGACTGCCAAGAAAAGCAAGGCATGGAGCACGTGCATGACAGGGAGGGGCGCTAAAGATGAGCTAGTTAATCCATCCGAGAGGTCTCCACACAGGCGCAGTAACCCATTTCTCATGAAGACAACAGATCACTTCAGGATCAATGTTGATGCTAAATGCAAACTTACATCTATGCAGAAAGTGGCACACTATCATGATTTATAAGAGCAGCAACTGTTTTGAATTCTTCCCCTGCTCCCAAAGGACACATATTAGCCAAGCTTCATATCTGTACTCTAGACCAGGGCTTGACAAATCCCAGGCACCAGGGAGCCATGATTCTTAGACTAGGATATTCAGAAGTAGAGTTATTTAATAAAATCTTTATTTGTCCCAGGCAGTCCTGTCCTGTTCTAAATATGTGACTTGTAAAGTGAATAAGAAGTCTATTTACCCTCTCCCTCCATATAGGAATATGCACGGAACTGGCTGGCCTGGTTCGGTTCAAGGCCGGACCATCCTCAAACCAACCTGGCCAGTTCAGTCCAGATCCCCCTCGACCCCCCCCCCCCGGTTCGGTTCAGGGGGTTCACGAGCTTAATTCGGTTAAAAAAAATTTTTTTAACCTTTTACTCCCCTCCAAGGAGTTCCTGGAGGGGGGGGTCCACAGAGGTTCCCCTTCCCCCTGCCAGCCTTTCTCATACTCCCCCTGGCCAGTTTGGCCTCTCTTCGGCCAGCTTTCGGCCTTCACCCAGTGGCCTTTATGGAGCCTGCGAGCCCAGACCATGCAGAGGCCATATGCGCAGGTTTGCAGGCTCCATAATGGCCACTGGGTGAAGGCCGAAGAGTGGCTGAACCAGCCAAGGGGAATATGAGGAAGGCTGGCGGGGGGAGGGGAAACCTCCGCGGACCCCCCACCCCCGCCACCTCCAGGAACTTCCCCGAGGGGAGTAAAAGGTTTTTTAAAAATTCTTCTTCTTACCAAATCAAGCTTGCGAACCCCCCGAACCTTCAGGGGGTGTTTGGTCCAGGGTCAGACTGAACTGATTCAGTGTCAAACACGTTTTACATTGAACCTGTTTGCACACCCCTACCTCCATACTGTCCATCATTAAGTGGTAACTTTGTCATGTGTCCATTGTCTGGCTCCTAAATCCAAAGAAAATGTGTCCAGGTCTGCTCTATCACATTTTAAAACTGAACTATTTACGGAAAACTAACATGGAATGGGACTTACACAAATGGATTTTCAGGTTACATACAAGCACACACTGCTAATTTTGGTTCATGTACAAGTTTTAAGGTTTTGTTTTATGTGTTTTACACTGTGCTGCAGCATATGAATATTGAAATGAACACTTAAGCCATAATATTTGCTGCCTGTATATCCAAACTCAACTTAAGAATGACAGTTGAGTTTCAGCTAAGCGAATAGTTAAAGACTGCCAATCAGGTTTGAGATACCACTTAAAGAACAGCTATCTTTTTATCAAATGCTAAGCATAACATTTTAACAGATATTGATTGATGAACTTTTCTAAAAACATGTTTAGAGGGCACAATAAAGTGTATTCAATGGTGAGTGTAAGGCCTACGTTAGAATTTTTCATGCAAAAGACGGATAGGGTATGCCCTCTAAGTATTTTAAGAAATCAAAAAGACACTGACTTGATCTTAGATCTGAGTATTTGAACTTCAGTAATCTATGATATGACAATAAAGTATGTTTTCCCCATCAGACTTTATCATGAATCCTGAAATCTGTCGTGCATTGTACCAGTCAGTACAAGCTTTCCATCATACCAGTTTCCGCTGCTATAATAATCTTCAGACAGATCTAGACTGGTGCAAGATCTATACCAGTGTCAAATATTGAGACAATTGCTGGCTAACTCATGGCTGACAATATAGTGGCCTTGGAGATCAACAGGCATCCATAATACTAGCACAAAAGTACACTGGATACCAGTAAATCAGGATTTATAGCACCATGGAGTGGGGGGGGGGAGGGGAGAAAGGTTTTATTTCTATTTATTTATTTATTTATTTACTTACATTTATATCTCGCTCTTCCTCCAAGGAGCCCAGAGCGGCGTACTACATACTTGAGTTTCTCCTCACAACCACCCTGTGAAGTAGGTTAGGCTGAGAAAGAAGTGACTGGCCCAGAGTCACCCAGCTAGTATCATGGCTGAATGGGGATTTGAACTCAGGTCTCCCCGGTCCTAGTCCAGCACTCTAACCATTACACCACACTGGCGATCAGAATCCTCAAAAACCTCTTCGGATATAAATTTTTTAAAAATTAAAAAATTCTAGAATAGTAATGCACACCAACACCTCAAATCTTGAATCAGGCAGTATTTGCACTATCTTCAGGGTAGATCAAAGAAAAGCTAAACAATATATGGAACAGGAACTGGGAAGTCATTACAGGTGCTGGAATCCTGTTCCTGGCTCTAAGAAACCCCCACCCTGTATCCCACCAGGATAATCCACTAAGCCCCCTTTGACAATTTGGTATTCCTCTATTTCAGCCCTCTACCTGAGCGTTGAAATGTACTCAGTTACCAAATTTAGTTAGTTAGTTAATGTGTATTATGGTCATAGACTACAGTTACCAAATTCTCAATATTTATGACTTGACAGACATAACTTTCCATCTCATGGAAGCACACAGCTTTTCCCCAGCTTTTACTTCTGCAATGTTTTGGGTGCATTTCAAGTAAAGTGTTGTGTTCCATAACATTCTTGTGTTGTATGGTCCCAAATCTTTCTCTCTTTTCCTGGGTGTACAAATGATTATCCTGGGTGTACAAATACAGCATAATCATGCAAATCATTACATTCCCAGCTTTGCCCCTTCAGGATATTGTCAAGTTTCATTTCCCCTTAAAAACTTAATTGATTTTGAAAGATGATAGCATTGAACCATTAGTCTGAGGCATTGATTGCATTATTCAGTGCTCCCTAGTTTGGGCAGACAAAACCAGCCCCTCCCAAGATACGGTAGTTGAAGGGGAGCAGAAGAAGCCACTTTGCATTACAAGGAATGGGGTTGACAATTTAGATCACCTGGTAAGAATTATCAACAGGTGGCCATTTGAGCATTTTTTTCAATCTGTTGGATGTCACTGCCATTGCCATTTTCATTGTCTGGATGTTTAACTAGCCAGACTGGGAACAACAAACAGCAAGTAAAATGGTACTTCTTGCTTTCCAGTCTTGGAGAACAATTTATAAATGCCCGCATACAATGAAGACCGTTGGTTGCCAGCATATCAACCAGCATATAAAAACAGCATGGACTGAACTGGGCTATCACCCTCCAAGTGTTTCAAAATGCAGCACAACACACCATGTCACTGCTGCACATTGCTAAAGCTAAATTATTGTTGGGGTACATGGTTTAGAACAGATGGGGGGGCATATAAGAACAATCCCGCTGGATCAGGCGCAGGGCCCATCTAGTCCAGCATCCTGTTTCAGTGGTCCACCAGATTCCTCTAGGAAGCACACAGGCAAGAGATAAAGGCATGCCCTCTCACCTGCAACTGATAGTTCAGAGACATCCTGCCTCGGAGTCAGGAGGCATCACTGTAACCAATGGTATACCATTGGTATATCATGTAATGGAGCTACTCTGGAGTAATGATTCCTACAGGAGTAGGGTTCCATTAAACACGATGAGGGTTAAACAGATGGGGTTGGGGATGATCTAAAGAAGAGGTTGGAGCTTCTGCACCAGGGTTTCTCAAGGCTCCTTTACAAAAGCAGCCTGTTACATTCCCTGAAAAGTAGTATCTAATGCAGAAGTGCACCTAGGTAATTTTGGAGCCTGGACCTAAAGGCTTTTGAAGCTCCCCTCTCCCCGCCCAGCTGCAAGTTAAGCATCATCCTCATCTCACACACACACACACACACACACACACACACACAGTATATTTAATACATGGGTTTTTGAGGACAAAAACAGCAACTGAACCCACAAGAATGTAAGAATATAGAACAGGAATATTTATGCAAATATGCATTAGCAAAAACATTTTGACATACAACTTAACATATTCCCATCCCACATATTTCTTTCCTCCCTCTGTCTCTAAAGCACCTGGGCGCTTTCCAGATTACACACTGTTGAGCAGTAAATGCTTCCTCTTGGCAGGATCGTTTTGAAAACATAAATAGCTTGCACAACCCTCCTACAACTGGAAAATACAGCTTTTTTCTTGGTGATGCACATACAACATTGTAGGACTAAAACACAAGGATAAAATCCAGGAGACATTGGAAATTTGAACTAGGACTGCAATGTCGAAATACAGGCAGTACAGAAGCACACTTAGTGTACAGTAGTGACACTGTTGTAGCATGTAATCTGGAAAGCACCCTGGCACAGGTCACAATCACACTTGGTGCAGAGCGGGCCAGCGGCAACCACACCACCTAGGACAGACTGAAGAGGATTTGGGGTGCCCCAGAGTGTTCTGGATTTCAGCCCCAAAGTCCAGGGGTAAAGCTTCACTGATCTGGTGCAGAACAAAAAAGCTGTAATCAGGAGTGAAAGTGGGGAATGTTTCTTTCTTTGAACCAAAACAGGTGGGCTTACAGCATGAACAGAAGTTTTGAATTACCATCCTAGGCTCTATAAAGGCTTTATTTAGTTGTAAGTAGATTTCCTTCATTAATACTAAATAGTAAGTACATTTGCACAAATGGGAAATGCAATTTAAAATCCATCCCTCCAGGTGTCTGCACAGTCATTCATACAATATGCCCAAGACAATCTTAGACTGTCTTGAATCCTTTTGCTCCTTTTTATAAGCCTCCTAATATTTCTGTTTGTCCAGCACTTCCCATCTGATGCTGCGGAATGGTCACATCTTTCTAGTGCATATCAGGCATTTCCCCAAAATATCCCTCAATTTACAGAGCAGATTCTGGTAGCTAAATGTCACTTATAGTGGTTACATTTGGAAAATATTGATTAGGTGCAGACAGGTTTTTAGGATTTCCTTTGTGGTCAGTTTGTTTTAGGATTTTCTTTACAGTCAGTTTATTTTTAAACAAACACTGAGATTCTCTTTCACCTAAAGACAGCAAAGTGGCTCAGAATATGCAAGGTTGGTATTGTGTGCATGAGGGTCCAGACATGCCAGGATAAAAAGGGACACAGATGGATAATATCCATATTATCCAAACGATCTATGCACATATACTGCTCTAATGTCAGAACAATCTGTTAAGACATGTTATTTTTCAGATTTTGTTCAGCTAATGGGCATACTATCCCATCAGATATGCATGCAGAGCGAATGCACACATTAGGATGAATATGCTTAAAGTCTACTAAAATTTTATTTAAAATGCAACATTGCTAGGAAACTATTTCAATTCCTAGGAGCCAGAACCAAATATTTAGGCATCTAGGAATTTACAGACCCAACAAATATAGGTGGATATAATGCACATTAGCCAATAATATCTGAAGAGTAAGACATCCTTACAATCATTGTCAAGATTAGCTGCCCGGCTCCCTGTCCTTCCCACCGTGAAATTAATTAGTACTTCACAGAAATGGAATAATCTAGTTCCTACTCAAACCCAGGTTATTAACCAACACCTAAGATGCTATATGTATATTATTCATGTAGATATTGATTGTGATGCCTAGGCATACTGAACAAGTATCTTTTCTTTTTGTTAAGCAAACTAGTAATTATTTACTACCTACATACAATTCAATATCTATTTCCCCAAAAAATAATTTCTGGATTTTCATGGCATTAACTATTGCATTGTACTGCATTTCCAAGTACGTAGGGATAGGCTGGGTTCTAGTAAGAAAAAAAATGAATGCAATTCTAGGTTTTAAATGTTTCTATGCACCATTATTAACTGTACTATTTCCAACAACACATACTCGTCTCCTATCAATGAGTTCATAGAAAGGACACTGGCACATACTTCTCAAGCTTTACACACACACACACACACACACACACACACACACACACAGAGTATATATGTATATAAACATATTATCCAGACCCAACGGGTCAGGTTAAAATCCAATTTTTAAGCACAAACAATGGTATCTCTCAGTTAACGCAGCCAGCCATATCCTCCTCCTCCACCACCACCAGAGTGCACAACCACCATCTCTATATAAATGCTACAGGTTGTTGTTGTTTTTTAAATAAACATGAGAACATGCACATGTAACAAGAGTGGTTGTCTACATGTCTAGGCAGCCACAAATGATCCACATCTTTCCCAGGGAAAATACAAAAAATCAGGCTGCAAGGCAGACACATAGTTGACACTTATGAACAGTGAGTTCATCAAATCAGGAACTCTGTTGAATTTTCAATTTTGTTTTAAAGACAAACAAGTAAAGTTAGAATTGGGCATTCCAGATGTTTTAAAAGTTATTCATTCTTATTCTGCTGTTAGATTGATTCATGTATTCCTAAGCATGTTGTTTTGCACAGATCTGACACTGAAAGTCCTAGGAAGACTGTCCCCATCTCCACATTTACGGCCATTTCAACAAGGCAGCAGCGGAACCAGAATGGGCGGCACAGTACTGAAAGATGAACTGGAACACAAACCCCCTCATGGTAGCTGGTTTCTCTTCTCTAAATTCATCTCTGTATTTCTTCCTGTGTAGCACCAGGACATTAAGTCATCTAGTAGGGTAACTTAACCATCTAGCTACAACTTGTTATAACACTGAACATTTTTCTTTTCCTCGTGAATGAATTAAACAGGGCTGCAAGGGGCCAGATAAAAGAGCCTTGAGGGTTCAGTCTGCCTTGCCCATCTCCAGTGACTATGCCTGTTGTACAGAAGTCCTCAAGTATTTTACTGCTAGATTTGTCTTCAGTTTGAAGTCAACATTCTATTCACAAAACCTATTTAGGGGATTGGGAGAATTCTCATTCAGGTGCCGATACTATGTAACCGGAGGCCCATCTATTCCCATACAGATCTGCCCAAGTAGCAAGATCTTCATCCAAGATCCCCGTCTAGATGTTTCTGCCATCAGAAGTGATGCAGATTGGGGACAGGGCGTTTTGGTGGCAATACCTCATTTAGAGAATACTCTCCCTAAAGAGGTTGCCTGGCACCTCCATTGTTAAGTGAATAACTTTTAAAAACAAATTTGCCCAAGCTTTTTACTGAGCAGTATCCCAGTTTCATTTTTATTTTTACATTTTAATGTTTTTCCATATTGCTTACTGCTCTATGAACTTGCCCAAGATGAAAAATGGGATATATATTCTTCAAAGAAAAGAACCTCCCTCTCCTACCGTGCCCCAGAATTCATAAGATTACTATAGTATATTGCTGTCAAAGTAATACACAATAATACCACTAATAATTATCATTTGTAAAGCGTATTCAAGTGCCTAAAGTGCTTCTCTTGTATTATCTTGGTGCAATCCTCACAACAACCCTACATTCCAGTTGGGAGAATGAGGCTGTAAGAAAGTGCCTTATCCAAGGCCACTAGCAAATTGGTGGCAGAGACAACAATTGAACCAGAGTTTCAAATTCATAGCTCAGTTTCTTAGCCACTACTCTACACCAGCTCTTGCTGTGAAGACTATGTGCTTCTAAATTAAATTGTATAACCACAAAACAGTAATATTGACTGGAAACTAAATGTCACAGAGTCATAAATTTCTAGTTATTATTACAGCAACTTCTAAATCATCTTTAAGGGGCCAAAGCATGCCATGTCACAGATAACATACTGAATATGTTGTCATATCCAGAAGGTACCAGCACTATTCAATAGTAGGAGGGTACAGTATGCATAACCTCTCCACTAGTATATCTCCTCTGCGCAGTTCCCTTGCATGGTATGGAATTCTCATATTCCAGGCAGGCAGATTCTGGTGAATTCTGGTATGCTCGTTAGAGATGATACAATGGCATCATCTCCATCGGCTCCCTAGGATAAGCTGTAAGACTTTATGAACAACAGAGTAAAGCTAAGTATTCCCACCATTCATTCAGTGTTCCCTAATGCATGTGCACATGCCTGCGCTCACAAGTTTTTTGATGTCTGGTCAGTTAATTTTAGATCCCACTCAGGATGAATCAGGAAGGCCCCAATTTGAATGCATGTGTGCACACACTGCCTTGATACTCCCGCCCAGAACAAAACTCATTCCTCACACAGATGGGAAAAAAAAATTAGAGAGAACACTGCATTCATTTACTTTGATGATGATAAAGATGTTAATCTGCTTTCTAAAAGGCTGTGCAATACTTCAAGACACCAATCAGTGAACCACAAACATACTTTCTGAGGTGTGAGACTTGAGAAGATGCCATTCTAATCCAATGAACAAACAGCATTTTATAATCCAGTACTATTACAAATACAGTTCTCACATACAGGTGATGTTCCAAATCCTACCTGGCAGTGACAAATATCATATTCCTCTCAACAAAAGATATATTTCTTAATCTGCGCTTCTGTAAGTATTTGTTAACCACTGACAAATAGCCACAGGCGATTTCTTACACCACAGACTCTTAACACTGGTAGGTAAACATCTGAGAACCCATCTTTAGAAACCTTCCCTCCTAGTATGCATATGGGGCAGAACTGACCCAAAGTTGTTGACTCATATTTTAATATGTTTTCCATTTATTTCTCAACTATTGTTCCCATGCTAGGATTCAATACTTAATTGTCCTTAATTATAACATCTTTGTAAATACAGTTATTTTTAAAATGATCTGAAAACAGTGTTAATTTTCAGGATGATTTAGAATGCACATTTTCCCCCAAGTTCCCCATTGGGTAGGAACCCTAGCACATGTATAACAACCCAAAATATGAAGTTTTAGAAGAGTGGAAGTCATGGCATACTCTTCTCCTTAAAAAAAAAAGAGAGTTAAAAGTAATACTGAACATACTATTATTCCACATCTCGGAAAGCTAAGATTAAGAATAAATGGAGTATTTAGACAACAATTCTATTTAAAGCAGGGCCAAATGTAACCTGATTATGAATGTATTCTTGAAGATGCTCAATTATCTCAGGGCTCTTCAAGAAGCTGTTGAAGTGATTGAGACCACGACTGGATTGGTCAACTGATCTGGCTCCAGCAAGTGCTCAAGTTCAAAGAGACACCACTATTAACTAGTACTGAAACCATTTAAATCACAATTTTATCATTGATGAAAGCATTCATCCTTACTCCAAGTGGGAAACAAGAGTGCACAAGAGTGATGCAAATATCTATTGGATCATCTGTGATAAGTGATGCAAAGTATCACAAGTCCTTACCCTGTTGTCAATTTGCATTTTCTGCCTTTCTCCACTTTCTCATATCTATATCTATATATCTTTTAAAAGATTTTCTCCTCAGAGACTGTAAGTTGGAATTGTCACTCCCTACATTTAGATTTTCTTTTTAAAGAGTTTCTCAACCATGTGGCACTGTAGCTTGCTGTCTTGGGCCAGACAATGGAGAAGGGTATATTGTCAAGACAGCTTACTACTAGTACAGTATTGACCATCTGCAGCTTTAGCAGGACAGGATACCCTGTCTGGAAGAATGCTTATGCTGGTTTGTAAAATACCTAGTATTTGTTACAGTTGGTATAAACAAGTACATAGATGGATCAAGTATAAAGTATAACAAGTATAAAGATGGATCCCCTCAATCTTTCTAGAAACTTCATGAATGACAAGAAACAAGAATTTGGAGATTTAATTGTGCAAGGGGGAGTGGATGGAGTTTGGGACTGATTTGCTGAGAAGCCTTATCTGCGTTTGGCTGTAGCAGTTTGGTATCTCTTTCTCCATCCCTCCCGCACCATCCAGTCTCTTCATAAGCAGCTCACTTCTGCTTCTAGAGCAGGGGTGGCCAACCTGAGGTTGCTGGAATGCAATTCCCTTCATCCCCAGCCACAAGAACCAAGAGACAGGGATTATGAGAACTGTAGTCCAACAACAGCTGGAGGGCCTTAGGTTGGCCAACTCTGCTCTAATAGAATGCCAAAGAGCATCCCAGCCATATAGTGGCTATTGAGATGGGATACTCTTGGTTCTAGAATTTCAGTAATTTCACAAATGGTTATATAAAACTGAGTTATTGCACTTTGATAGTCTTTACAAAGTAATTTAGAGCAGCAGCCAATCTATAAGTTTAGAATTGTGCATTTGTGTTAAAAATACAAAAACTGTATCCTCCAATTAGGACAGAAAGGCTTTCGTAATATTCTAGGAAGACTTCCTAATATTTTCAGAAGCAAGTCTTACTGAGTTCAATGGACTTACTCACAAGGCACACTGAACTCTATGAGACTTCCTTCTAATAATTATAAGGGGCCCTCCTCATCTTAATTTGAGCTTCATAGAGGACTTTTTGTATATCTTTTCATTATATTTGTATCTCATCTTTTTTTCATCAGTTCTGTGTTTTTATTGCAAAGTGCACAAGTTTAGTTTTTGCTAACCTGCTATATTAACAGGTTTTAAGATATATAAATTTTAAACAAAGTCAGGAATATGTTTCTTGAGTATGCTTTCAGTGCCTTACTTGCATTTCAGGTTTTTAAGTTTTACTCTGTAAAACAAATGTTTCTAAAAAGGAATCAGGGAACTCATTTAAACCTGTATGCCCTTGGTAAGCAGTCACCTGCTAATCTCAAGCAAGTATACAGTATTGGACTTTGTGCATTCCAGCAACACAGAAGGAAATGATCATGTAGAGCCCCTTGAGACCCACTCAGAAGGAAACTGGTCCATAGACCTGAGATTATTAATGCCATGATTCTGAGGAACTTGGGGAGGAAGAAATGTCAGGAATTAAGTAAGAATAACTTTTTTTTTTAAAGAGTTTTTGAACTCTGGAGACCCCTCTTAGTGAAATGGTTTGAGAAATTTCTATGAAGTATCAGTGTCTACAGTTACTGAAGGACCAAGGCTTTTTATCTCGCCAAATAGCGGAGAAGTGATTTGCAGAGATCACATAAATTAAGCAATTATCGCACAAATTAGTACAATAGTGCAAACCAATGCTCATAACCATTTTCAGGTTGCAGGGTCTGGGTTAAGGGTACGTGATTTGAACTTCTCTTCTGAGCATATGGCTATATGAGTTGCCTTGACATCTGACCAAATTCTGGTGTATCACCAAGACAATATAGCTTCCAAACTGTGATTTGGGATCTAGATATATGGTAAAGCACTGGAGTCCCATGACCATTTCACTAGAGGGGGGAAACCCAACACATGCCTCAATCCACATCTTGACCAAATAATGATGGTTGTATGAACTGACACAGAATCAACATTGGAATTTGCATCCAGAGATGTGGGCTTTGCGTACTGTAGCAGTGGCATGGGTGCGGCAGAAAGACACAGACTCCCATGCTGATGCTGTTAATATACATTCCATGTGGGATCTCTGCATCTATCCGACTGCATGCTGATGGCAAATCTCCATGCTGACAGCAGCATAACTGTTCCAAAAGGAGGCTTGTAATCTAGTATATCCATACAGGAATCCCATTTATCATAGCATCTGCAACAAACAAGTGGGGGGTGGGGTGGGCACCGCTGTATCAAATGAAGCTAGCCTTATTGACACAGCTTGTTCTAGTGTGATGGAACTGGCGTACCAAGGTCTCAGGAAGCTTAATGTAAGAACCTCATGTATAAACTGAACAGACCCAGAAAGGTATCACCATCTTCCTCTAATCTATTTGTACTTTCCTCTCCTTCTGTGCATGGAAAGTAGAAGTTTATCAAGCTCTAGTAATGGGAACCTTAGAGATCTTGATATATAAGTTGCCAAGTGATACAGACATAGTGATTTGTTAAGGGAAAAACATGGAACTGCAATGGGAACAGCAACAGCATTCAGTCAAGACATCTGTGGAAGGAGCAAACTGGATTCTACCATCTTTTCACGTACTGTGAGTGGTCAGCTTTGATGTTGGCAGAATCCATGCTAATGGTTTTGAACAAGCTAGAAAAATAGCCACAGAATTCCCCCAACAGACTGCAGAACTGACCAGTTAAAAACTAATAGTTTAGTGAGTTTGCTCTCTTACATAAATTGTGGAAATGCTAAAAGCAAAACTGATCATGCATCATTAAATTCTTTATCAGTTAAATGTAGACAAAAATATAGAATTAATTTTTAAGATAAATTACGCATCATACACAGTGATGATCATGTGCCATTTTAACAGAATTCATTCATGGACAAGAAGGCCTTTATTTTGAATTCACTGCTCATCTCACAACCAGAAGCATTTTATAAAAAAATATAAATATATGCTAAAAATAAAGATAAGATTGATATTTCATATGCAAATGCAGAAATGTGTGAATACTGACACACATTAACTCCGCAACTCTAAGGTGGTAAGTGCACCAGTTGCCTACTGATTGGGGGGGTGGGGTGTAGGAATAACCAGGGGTGTCAGAAAGTAGATGCTGGTGCCTACCCGTTCAGTCACTAGCCCAGTCAAAACAGGATAAAAGTGTGCTAGACAAGGTACAATTTTTGCTCATTGCTCTAAACCAGGAGTAACAACTGCAGTTGTTGGCCTACAACTCCCATCATACCCAGTCACAGTGGCCAGTAGCCAGGGATAGTGGGAGTTTTAGGCCAACAACAGCTGGAGGGTTTTGACACCCCTGTTCTAAACTGTTTCAACCAGGGAGAGTAGTGGCTATGGGAGAAATGTTTGGTTGCATTCCTTTGCAGACATTCCCAATGACTTAGGGACAAGTTACCTTTCCCTTCCTTTTTAAGAACATAGAATTTTTTAGAGTTAGAAGTCTTCTAGTCCAACCTGTTCAGTGCAGGAAAATATTCTTCACATTTGTTTCATTCCTGACAATAGGAAACTTCGTTAGGTTGCTGTCTTCTAACAGTATATACTGAGCACAAAAAGTTAAGGAAAAGAATACATTTCACTTCTAATCTTAGACTAGAGCTAGAAAGGAAAAATTCCTTCAGCTGGTCACATGAGTAAAAACTGAGGAATATTGTAGCAGTATCTTAATAAACTAAGACAGCCCAAACTATTCTGATCTAGAATCTATGACAGTTTTCATTTGTTTTAAAGGTTGTGCTATACTGTATGTCTGCCAGTACTTCCATCAGTATATACCTTTTTCTACAGTAGAAAACCCACAACACATAAGGAATAGAGAGTACTGTAAGCAAAACTTAAGGATCAGATTCTACAACACATAATGGGAAAAATTAGTTTTTACTGGCAGCTGGAGGATACTTGGGGACATCTTTTGTGGGTGGAATTGTGGGCAGCAAAGGGAAGGGGTATCTTTGTTTGTTTGCAAAAACTAGCCTTTTTGCAAGCAGAACATACTTTTAAAAAGTATAAGGTTAGTCTGGATGCTGTTCACTATCCCAAGAAGTCGTAAGAACAAGAAGTCATAGAACATAGGAAAATAGGAAGCTGCCATGTACTGAGTCCATCTAGCTCAGTATTGTCAACACAGACTGGCAGAAGTTTCTCCAAGGTTGCAGGCAGGAATCTCTCTCAGCCCTATCTTGGAGATGCCAGGGAAGGAACTTGGAACATATGCTCTTCCCAGAGCAGCCCCATCCCCTGAGGGGATTATCTTACATCAAGTCTCCCATTTATATGCAACCAGGGTGGACCCTGCTTAGTTAAGGGGATAAGTCATGCTTGCTACCACAAGACCATCTCTCCTCTCTGTAACAAAGGACCATGAGATAATGAAGAAGTTTTATAATCTGAAGTTTGAATTCTCCTCTTCAAGATCTCTAGTGTGAGATAGCCAGCAGAGGAGAATATGCTGGATGTACATGGAATTATATGCTTCAGGAACAATTATTAAAGCACTTAATGTTTACTCTAGTATTACCACAATACTAGTTAATACAATGACTGCTGGAATTTGAAGAAGAGTGGTGGTTTGCCAGTAACCTGTTTCATGCCTGCATTCACCACTAAGAAGAAGCTGAAAATATTTTCTTCTGAGGCAGATTGGATGAAAATGGGTTTGGAAATTTCTGGGCCTAATTCACCACCATGCTTATGTTTAGGAAGAATGTTCCCTTAAATCAGATCTAATAATCACTATGGGTAAAGAGTAAAGGCGCCGCCATGCTCTCCCAGTATGTGACACTATTCACTCAAATAAGTCAAGATGTTTTGCTGAATGTATTCTTTCGCCTGCTGCTGTTCTCCGACTGTGAAAGATTCTATACTAGTCTCTGGATTATCAGTTTCCCCAGTCACTACATCATTTTCTGGACAGTGTCATTAGAACTCAATATGAACAAATCAGGACCATCTCTGTGGTTGTGCTACAGAACTTACTACCCAGCAAGGCTTGCCAGACACTGTCCTTGAATAACTCGATAAGCTTAGAAATACCTCTTT
Source organism: Hemicordylus capensis (assembly GCF_027244095.1). Taxonomy (NCBI): domain Eukaryota; kingdom Metazoa; phylum Chordata; class Lepidosauria; order Squamata; family Cordylidae; genus Hemicordylus; species Hemicordylus capensis. Next base: position 166,494,190 of record NC_069659.1, on the reverse strand, counting down.
TTACAGCAAGGCCTCCGGTGAATTGTAGAACCTCTATCCTTTTATTTTACCAATATGCTTTCTCACTCTCCTGGTATATCTGGTTACCAATTTTCATACTTTGGATAAATTACTATGCTCGGCTGCTGTTTTGAAGATTTTTTTTTTATTTTTAAAGAAGAATTTGTTGTAAACTTCTCTGGCCATAGTTTTATTTAAAAAGTGGTACAGAAACAATATAATAAACTTATCATAGGTTTCTAGGCATGAAAGGATTCCACTGTATTCAAGCAGTTGGACCTTCAGAACGTTTCCTATTCTGAACTTCTGCAGTTTTGTTCAAATGATAGAAATGGACACTGAAATAGCTAGAAACACCAAATGTATCATTTTTAAGAGACACAAATCCTATACACATTCACACTCACATAGCTTCCTGAAATATCCTTTTTCATATTCATTTAGTATGATAACAAACATCTTGCCTAGATCACTTCTGTATGAAGGGGGAAAGAATCAAAACATTTCTCTAAGGCAGTGGTCCTTAATGTGGGGTCCGCCAGATGTTGAACTAGAAATCCCAGCATCCTCAACCACAATTTATTGGAAGACCCCATGTTAAGTACCGCTGCTGGACATCTGGCAGACCTTATATTAAGAATCACTGCTCTACGGCATCTGTGTTAACGGAAGTTAGTTAACCACCAAATTCAGAAAAGACTTATAATATCTCAATTCTCAGCCAGATGATGAAAATTACACCCAATCATGCCATTTGTTCCAATACTAGAGTGAAGACAGTGTCTATGGGTTGCAATTAGTTCTCAAGCTTGGGTTTCAGGAGTGTTAAGTTGCCCATACAAATAAAATATGAGAAATCCAAAACCACCTGTCCACAGTATATTTAGTGGATTGGGGTATGCCACCAATGGGCAAGTGCCAGTACAGTTAAACAGAATACTCTGGAGATCTAGGCAACAGGAATAGAGTACTTAGAAGGGAATGCACATTTTGCTTTCAATATGTCAAAGAACAGATACATGAGACAGAGGAGGATGAATCAAGGGAAGTACAAACTAATCAGGATCGCCTAGGAGTGCTGAGAGACTAAGCTGCAAATGAACATGATACAGTTGGAGAAGTTGTACAAGCCATAGATATGCAACACAGAGTACTGGACCTGGATGGAATAAAGAACTGAAAGCCCTTGTATGTGGGAACAGAATTAAACACAGGCAAGGGCATGGAGGACAGATAACTCTGGATCTGGTGAGTAAATGTGGGTGATGACAAGAAGATTTGTCACCAAGTTCCTGGAAAGGACCAGATGTAGGGTACTAAATGAGCACATAAAGACATAGGGCTAGAAATTGGTTTAGACAATATTAGCTATGCGATGTAGCTCTCTCTGCAAGAGAGGGTAGCAGTCACTCTGCAGCATTTGGAGAGGGCAACCTGCAGGGAGGGAGTGGATGAAACTGGGCATGAGCCAGTATGCTGGCAACTCAGCAAGGTTTGTTTCGGGGATACATGTGTCAGAGGCAGGCAGGACTTGTTATTTGGAGATGGGGCAGAAAAACCCACGCAGAGAAATTATTGGACTGGCCACACTCAAAATAGATGGAGCTGCAGAATAAGCGTCATGCAGGAGGAAAGGGTGGATGATGGGGTCTAGAAGGTGATCCCTCCAAGAGACGGCAGAGGATGAGCGCAAGGCTCTCTGCAGAGCAGGCAGAAAGGCTACCGGGCAAGAGGCAAAGTGGCAGGAGCTGCTCATCACAGGGTCCTCTGGAGGAGGAGGAGGAAGCAGAGGAGATACTAAGAAGGGGAGCGGGATTTGGGGGAATGGGGGGGCGAGGAGGGAGACTCTCTCCCCGCCAAGGCGGGGTCTCGTCACCTCTTGACGCGGATGATCTGGTCGCGCATGGGGCGGATGTCCTGGAAGCTCTGCTGGTTGACGAGGCTGTAGACCAGGATGAAGCCCTGCCCGTTCTTGATGTAGAGGTCCCGCATGGAGGCGAACTGCTCGGTGCCGGCCGTGTCCAGGATCTCCAGCACCGACGGGGAGGCGTCCACCTCGATCTCCTTGCGGTAGAAGTCCTCGATGGTCGGGTCGTACTTCTCGATGAAGGTGCCGGTGACGAACTGCACGGTGAGCGCCGACTTCCCCACCCCGCCCGAGCCCAGCACCACCACCTTGTACTCGCGCATCCTCCTCCGCCTCCCGCAGCGAGCCGCCGTCCGCCCCCGTCAGTCTGCCGCCTCTCACCGACCGCCACCGCAGCCTCCGCCTCCTCTTCACCCGGCTGCTGCGGCCGCAGCCGCCGCCGCCACCGCGTCCTCCGGCGCCGCCATGGCTCAAGAAGGGAGGAAGGAAAGAAGAGAGGCAGGGATGGGCCGCTCCCGCAGCCGCTCCTGCTGCTGGGCGGCGCTGCCGGCAGCCAGGGCCGCCTTCACGGGCCGCTGCTGATGCGGCGGCAGTGCTGCCGCTGCTGGCAGGCAGAGCTTACACCCCGCCCCCTCATTCCTCGTAACCACGGAAACCACCAACGGGCAGCGCCTGGGCGCCCCATCACGTGGTTCGAACAAACTCGTCTCCCCCAATGACCGCACCTAGAAGAAGTGAATGACATACACTCTCTTTCTTTCTCTCTCTGTTTCTCCCCACCTCCACCGCCCTGTTCCCACGTGACTTCTCCGTTACCTTCCGTTGTAGCCTAGGAAACAGAGGCCCGCCTTGAGCCCGCCTAGATAGTCAGGTTAAGGGAGTCACGTGCCTCCAAATAAACCAACCAGAATGGGCTTTCCCATACCCGAGGCCCAATCAGCAGTCAGGCTGCTGTGGAAAGGAGTGAAGAGGAGGTGTTGATTCGCTGTCGCCTTCTTTCCCCTCCCCCACCCAATGCCACAGACTCAGGGTGGCATTTATAGTACCTACCCCCGTCCCCGCCGCATTTGGGGTTTTCAGGATGTGTGGAGATGGGGGGGGGGGGGGGAATGATGCAGAGGCTGAGAGGAGGACGTTGGCCTTGCCTTTCAAGGCTTTATCTTGGAGGCCGACAGCAAGCACAGAAACGGCTTCGCTTCTTAGTGGGAGCAGGGCGTGTGAGCTGGGGCTGGACAAAGAAAGGGGCCACAGGGCAAGGGAGCACCTTGTGGACCTCCTTGCGGAGGGACGGTTGACTTGCATGTTGGCGGAGATCTGGGCTCAAAATCCTGTGCACGAACCGATCCGTAGGCAAATCCTGTATGAAGGGATCCAAAGGGCGTTGCCTGCCTGCCCTGTCGCCCCCTGGCCAGTCCCATCTCTCACGCACGACACAGCACCACCAGTGAGCTTCATGGCTGAAAAAGAACTGGAACCCGGCGAGATGCCACGTAAATGTTGTGGAGGGAGCTGGGTTCAAGTCTACTCAGCCATGGACCTTAGACAAGTTCCATCTCTTGCCCCTCCCCCGGCTTCACAGGTAGAGCGAGCATCATTTGAAGAAAGACTTTCCATACATTTGTCATAGCTGAGAGAGGATTGTAGCAGAACGCTGGCGTTCTTAGGTGCAGGATTGCCTCACTGTGAGTCAACAGGAGAATCAGAGTTTTGACTGTAATGCTATTATCTGTTGAAAACTGGGTGCTGTACAGAATACATAGGAAGGTAGGCCCTGCCCAAATAGGCTTACAATCTATAAGCAACAGAAACAAATGACAGAATGAAAATAAAACTAGAAGAAGAGAATGCTGGAATTAAATCTAAAGCTAGTTTGTCTTGAAGTAGATGAAACTTGTGATTTTTGAATAGAAGGTGCCTAGTAGCTGCTTTGTGTCCAAGAAGACAACTAGATTAACTGCACAGTCTATTTGTATTGTGTGTTACTTCAAGATGCCCATTTGCCATCTTCTATACTTTGTGATTCCATGAAGATATGGGGTTTTGGTTTGGTTTTCAAATATCTCTGCTTTCCTGTTCTGTACCTGTGCAAACATTAAGGTTGTAGTACTCCAGAAGTGGCTGCACCATAGATTTGTATAAGGGCATTATAATATTAGCATTTTTATTTTCAACCCACTTCCTAATGATTCCTAGCAGGGAATTTGCCCTTTTTTACCACTGCCGTGCTCTGAGTCAACGCTTTCAACAAGTGTCCACCACGTCCCCAAGATCTTTCTCTTGGTCAGTCACCAGCAGCTCAGATCCCATCAGCATATATGTGAAGTTGGGATCCCCAACCCAACCCCAATATGCATCATTTTACACTTGCTTACATTGAATCACATTTGCCCTTTTGTCTCCCACTCCCCCAGTTTGGAGAGATCTTTTTGGAGCTCCTTGCAAACTGTTGCAGATTTCACTTTCCTAAGTAGTGTCACCTGTAAATTTGGCCACCTCGCTGCTTACTCCAACTTCCAGACCATTTATGAACAAGTTAAATAGCACTGGTCCCATTACAGATCCCTGGGAGACCCCAGTTGTGTGCTGTGCCTGTCTCATCGAGGGGGCCATGCCGCTTTGACACAGTTCCCCCTGTATCACCATACCTCTCAGCTCCTGAGGCAAACTGGTGCTTTGAAAGCTAATTTATATTTCTGTGGTATGAGCTTTTGTAGGCAAGAGTCTGCTTCATCAGATGCCTAAAGTGTGTGTGTGTGTGTGCGCGTGTGTAAATATGTTGCTTAAGTAAGAAGTGATTGTGGTGAAATGAGCTGGGTAGGACAGCCGCGTCCTACCCAGCTTTCATACCTGGCATTTGACCAAATTGCTCAGATTCAGGCAGGCCTTGACATATTTCTATCTAGGAGCCAGCCCAAAAATTTAGGAGCTGGACAATGGACACTTGACATTATTACTGGACTTAGTGATGGATATTGCAGTGGGAAGAGGTAAATTTATCCTCTTTACAGGCAAAATACTTGGAACAGTAAGAGGGCTGTCTGGGACAAAGAAAGATTTTATTAAATTATCTCTGAACATGCTAGTCTAGGTACCATGGTTAAACTTCTAGGTGCTGTGGCTGGCTCTCCTACGCTTAGGATTTGTCAAGTCCTGGATTAACCAAAAATTGGGAGTGCACACAGCTCCAAAACCTGGTAAGACAGTTGTCCCACCTAGCTTTTGGTTGTGTGAATGGCCAGAGGCAGTGGTTATGTATGTCTAGGTTGGACCCTATGGACCCTCACATCACCAGATCTCTGCTGCGCTGAAAGCTGCAGTATACTTTGAGGCCAGCTGCAGTAGTGGTACTGTAGTGCAACAGAATTCAGGCTGGTAGCTTACATGCTTACCCATTTTAAGGTGTCTAGGCCCCACTACAAGAGTTTCCATTTCAAGGTCTGCACTTTCCAGTGTTTCCCAAAGCAAGAGGAAGTTCCAGCATTGCATTTAACACTATTGGTTTCCTCTGTGTTACAAAAGGCTACTAGAGACATGCAGCACCTTTTGTAATAAATTGTGTATGTATACACATTGAGAAGTAGGGAGTGAAACATGTATGAAAATGATACAAGGTCTAAAACAGCACCAGTCTCTGAAAGCCATGCCACACTCTACAGCTTCCCAAAGCTGCATCTTGCCAGCCAGCAATCTCTTGTTAACCTTTTTCAGGTAGCTCTAGTTTTTCCTCTTCTACTCGCATTCAGAACTGCCTTGTTACCTTCTCGTGGCACTTAATAATCCCAGGTGAAAAACGGGTTTCAGGCCTTACCCTGGCAGGTAGTTGTGACACAAATTCCAGTGCCTTTGGGTACTTTCCATTTGGGCAGCTTTGTCTGGATATTAAGGAAAGAGTGTTCATCATCATCATCCGAGAAAGGGCTATCTTTTCACTTGGCAAAATAGAACAGCAGGTCCCATTACAACATAGTCTGCCAAGCAATGAAGCTGTTCACAAGAGCAGCCCTACCCAGGCTTGGGCAACCCTACCTGGGTAGGGTTGATCATGTGAAGCACCAGGATCGAGGCCAATCCTGGTGCTGCATTCCTGGGTAGCCTAGTATTTTTACCTGCCCTTTTACCTAGGTAACAGGGCACAAGGGCACCTTTTACAGGGTTGTGTGTCTGCTTGGGAGCTAAATGTAGGGATACCTAGAGGCTGGTAGAGCAGTGTAGATGTGTGAACCACATGCTGCTAAGCAGTCAACCGACTGTCTGGAGGAAGGTAGGTTCAACTCTGCCTGCCCACCCTCCCCAGTAACGGTTATAGCATATTGAAAAGTAGGCATTAGATTAATGTTTTGTTGTTAATAGTCATTAGCAATAGCAATAGCACTTACATTTATATACCGCTCTATAGCTGGAGCTCTCTACGCGGTTTACAATGATTTTAGCATATTGCCCCCAACATTCTGGGTACTCATTTTACTGACCTCGGAAGGATGGAAGGCTGAGTCAACCTTGGGCTGGTTCTCACAAGCAAAATCATGGTAGAGGGAGCATTTGGTTAGGATTCCAGAGCCGTGCACACTCTCAAGAACTAGTTGTGTGACTAGGAGAACAGGAAAGTGATCATGTGCTAGCCATGATCTGGGTAGGATGGTGTGGCCAGCCAACATGGTTTACCCAGTATTCTATCTTCGTACTTCCTGCACCATCCTACCTAGTTCATGGCTAGCACACAATCACTTTCCTGTCCTCCTACCTCAAGTTTTGCTGACCCAGGCCCAGTTCTCAGGAGTGCACATGGTTCTGGCATCCTGGCTAGATGCTCCTCCAACCCTGATTTTGCTCATGAGAACTGGCCTTATATCTAGGACTAACATGACAGTCTTTCCCTCTTTCCTTAGCCAGAATGCCTCACTTTTTCTACATCTGCTGCTTCCTGTTAACCCACCAGTTTCCCATTTGATGTATCATTTCCCCATCTATCTTCTCCCTTCACTTGTCCATCCTGGATACCTACGTAGGCTCTTTGAGCAGGAGTCATCTGTTTCTGCTTTGCACAGTGCTAATTTCTGGCACTGCCAGGTCATCCTTGGGATGTCTCTCCAGGTAGGATGCATGTGTAACACAAGCAAACTAAAGGACACTCTGCAGTCTGGAATGCTGGCAGAGAACTATATATGTTACAAGCAACATGTCGGAACAAGTTTTTATTTTTATTTTTAGTAGTTTGAAAGCCTTTGCTCTCTCCAGATAATTTGCAGATAGCTTTCTGCTCTCTTTAGCAAAATGACTCATGCAAAGGGAAACTTCTAGTCAATTTGACTCTTCCCATGGTTGCCAGTCAGTCATTCCACTTATAATTAAAGAACTGGTTCTTGAGAGGTGTCTCTAAGCATACTTTGCATTGCACAATACTTTTAAAATTCTTCTGGTGGCGTCGTCATACTTATTGGAATCTCACCTGAAAAGATTAAAACCATGTGGTTTTAATTAAACCAGGCACCATTCATACCAAGAGAGAATGAGAGATCACACCTAAACTGTCTTACAATGGACTAGTGACTGAAGCTGGGGAACAATTGCAAAATGATTCTTGAACAATATTTATTAGGATGCTGTTGCATTTTCATTTGATATCAGGGTTGCAGATCTTATGTCCAAATGACTAGCTAAGCCAGTGTTCTTCATTACAAGGCCCAAGGGCCAGTGGTAGCACCCATTGACTTGAAGTGCAGCTCCCTGACTGATTATTAGTAAAACCCCAGCTGAAGCCCAACCACACAACTACCCTGGCATCGGACAAAGGCAAACATACCTGCCACACACACACACTGCTTTCCCCAGCACTGCTGGGTCTCCTTTGAGGGAAACAGACCTCTGGATGTGCACATGGAGCACTGGGAAGTGTAATCCTTCACAGCCCTTTCCCCATAAAGCTCTGTGTGCACCTTTTAAGATGGTGCTGGGGCTTGGCAAGTCTCCGTTTTCGTAAAGCACCCCCTCCCCAGAATGCTGGGGAAAGTGCAGCACTCATGGAGGTCAGCACATTGGAAAATGGTTCTCACTAAGTATGTGCACGAAATGTATTTTGAGCCTGAAACAAAACACAGATGGCCGAAATGTTTTGTCGAAACAGTGGTTAAGCTGGTTGTTTTGATGGAACAAAACGTGAAACCTTTCAAGTGTTTCAGCCATATGGAACAATGGGGAAACTCAGAGAACACCCCATTGTTCCCCATGGGTAGCTCCTAGGGACACCAAAGTGGGTTGGGTGGTAGGGCATGATGGGTGCTACCTACCACCCCCCACAGAAGGAATGGGCACTTGGGTGATCTTAAATAAATTGTTAACCTTTTCCCCAAACCCCCATATTTGTTAATAATTGCCCCCTTGCCCACTTCTTTTGTGCGTTGGGTTAGTGGTAGGTTTTGTAAGGGTTTTCATGGAAAGAGTGGGCTTGACTTGCTTTCCCTGCAGATGATCAGGCGGCTAGCTCTGGGCGGCTGCATCAGCCACCCACACAATTACTGGCTCTGACATGGAGCCACCTGGGGTGATGGGGATCGGGGGCCTCCAGGCCCCCAGAAGTCCCAGAATGCCCCATGCGAGTGCACAGGACATTCTGGGGAGCACTCCCCCGATACTGGGATGCTTGCTGCCTCCCCCTCGGGGGTCTCCTCATGAGTCACTGTGGTGCAGAGCTGTGCTGTGGCGATACAGGTAAATGGGGTTAGCAGAGCCTCTATGACTCCTTACTTCCTAGCATTGCAACAGCTGCCACAGCAGCACCCTTACTTAGCAAGCATAGCCATAAGCTCAACAAGAGCAACTTCCTCCTTTGGGTCCCGTCCCCCCCAGCCAATAGGGACACAGTTGCCCATGACAACACTTGATTAGTATGATAGCAAGCCAACCAAGAAGCAAGGAGATTGAAAGCCAGTGCCAGGAAACCAATCGGCAGGGGGGGAAATAGGCCTTCAAAATGGTGCTCAAAATGTTTCTACTTGAAACGGTGTTGTTTTGTTCCCAAACAGGCCCTTCATTTAAAAGACATGTTGTTTCGAGCCTGAGAAACTCAAAATTGCATGTTTTGAGTCAAAATGTTTTACACATCCCTAGCTAGCTTCCTTCCTTCCTTCCTTGCACCCCTGTGGCCCCTGCTTGAAAAACAGGGGCCACTGTGGTGCAAGAAAGAAAGAAAAACAGTGAAGATCACTCTGCTAAGCTTTGGCTTAGAATCCTAAAATGATGTTTCTCTTCAGGTAGATGGAGCTGGAAAAACTATAGAGCAATGACTCTAAAACTAGAAAGCAGACCTCTTCAAGGACACAATTGCTGGGGACCTGACACTTGACCCAAATTAAGCAACACTTACCTTTTATTAGTGTGATAAGGCAATGTGTATTGAAACCAAGGGCCTGCATCATGTAGAAAAGGTATTAAGCCATAAATGTGTGTAATTTGATCAGTCAGACTGTCAAAGCTTCCTGCAAAGAAAGTTAGGAATTATGATTTGTTGAAAACATTATTAAAGATGCATCCCTTTAGAACTGGCTCATTCACATATTAATGCAAAACATGAAGCAAACCTGTGTGACCTTCATGGCCTGTGTGAGCTACCATATAATGTTCAGTGAACATTGCTCACCATTCTGCCCCACAATTCTTTCTCTAATTCTCTCCAAATAAGCTAAATTTTGTAAACAGGTATATTAAACTCACGTATTTACACTGATATAACCTTTTACTGTTAACAAGGGGAATTTAAGCATGGGTAATTAATATGCATTTCAATCCCACCCTTACCTCTCCATTGCTAGTGAATGTAGTTCTGTATCTTGTCAATGACATAATCTACAGGCATTCAGATCAGCAAGAAACTGACTTTTCAGTTTGAATGGATTTTTCAGGTTCAGAATCAGAGTCTCAGCTGTGTTATCACAGCAGTAGAATAAAATTGACCATATAACATTTTTTCTTTTTAAGTACTGTAGATTTTGTTGTGGTTTGTGATTATTTAGCAAAGCACCAAAGAAGCTACCACTCCAGTTAGAGTACAGAATTTAGTTGTTGCAGCTGTTTAAGTTGCATGCATGGAGATTGCTGTAGAGTCTAAACTAAATAGGTTTATTAGTGAAATACATTTGGAATAGGAAAGACCTATCCTATCTATCAGCTACATAATGAATAGGTAGGGAGAGAGAGAAATGTTTCCATCTTCTCTCTGGGAGGAAAGGAAGAGGACTGACTTGCTACAGGAAGCACCTGAGGAGTCAAAGCAAGGGTCACGGAGTAGTGGCAAGCAGGGACAGGTAAGGAAACCCTCACTAACTACCTCGACTCCCAATGCCCCTAGTGGTCATTAGGATAGTTGGTGCAAAATGTCAATGCACTCCATTTCCCAACAGATTTAACCTTTACCTATGTACTCTTCACTTTCAGTAATTTTGGAGTGCAGTACAAGCTCCTTAGGATGCCATGTGTCATATTTTGTATCTTCTTTCTTTGATATCCCACCTAGAGTCTTTGGCGCTTGACAACAACACAATTTAAAACATTTAAATCAAGAGAAAAATCTACTTTCCCAATAACCTTTAGTAGTATTGCATAAACATTTCAAACAGGAACTCATAAGAGCTGTTAGTTCTGCTTTTTCAAGACTTCCATTTTCCAGTTGTCCTGTAGCAGCAACCAGATATCCATTTAGATAGTGCAGCTTTCTTTAGATTTATTGCCTGCCCTCTCTCAAGCACTCAAGGCAACAGTAGTTTGTTTTATGGGAAAGGGTGAGGGGGAGAAATAAGTTAAATGGAGAATGCCCCTTACAGTTAAGGATTCTTAATGGGAATAAAGCTACACAAACCAGTTTTCTATTACTTGCCCTGCCACATAACGACTACAAACAATGCCTGCCTTGGGCACTAAGTGAATCCCAAGTGGCTTCATTCTAAGCTCAGGAAAGAGAGAATGCAGTGTTCTCACGGTCTTGTTTATTGTCTTGTTGACCCATGCATTGTTTCTGCCTTCCCTGCTCGCCACACCACACTCGCAGACGAATGCCACTGCAGCGAGCAGCGTGGCAGCAGGAAGCCTGGGGAAGGATGCTCTGCCTCCAGGAATCCCAGAATGTGCTGCCTGAGCAGTGCTGTGCGTTGAGGGATTCTGGCTCTGTGTGTGCTCGGGCTGCATGCAGCCAGAGCATACACACAACCCTGGACCTGGGGTAAAGGGCGCGCTCACGCCCTTTAACCCAAGTAAAAGTCAGGAGGCAGTGCCGGGATCGGCCCTAATACTGGTGCCACACACAAGCAACACTACCCAGGTAAGGCTGCTCATGTGAACAGTCTCCATATCTTTTGAATATGAATACAAATATTTATATACCGCTTTTCAACCAACACGCCCAAAGCAGTTTACATACAGACATTAATTAATTTCTATAATCAAATGGCTGCCTGTCCCCAAGGGGCTCACAGTCTGAAAAAGAAACATAGGAAAGACACCTGCAACAGCCACTGGAGAGATGCTGTGCTGGGTTTGGATAGAGCCAGTTAATCTCCCCCTGCTAACTTAAGAGAATCACCACTTTTAACAGGTGCCTCTTTGCTCAGTTAGTAGGCGTATTACTCAATTAGCTGCCAGAACAAACAAGGCCACATGTTGGGAAACCCCAACATCACATTCTGATAAAGCAAGAGCACCTTTTCCTCATCAGAGACTGATTGATGAGACGATATCACCTTATCAAGATATTTCGATTGCATTGATGAATATAAAGAACAGTAGAGTACATAATAAGGCAAATCTTCACTCTGAAGTGGGCCACATAAACAAAACCTTTGTGCCAACATATTTGGTGATATCTATCATCAATCATTGCTGTTGGCATGGTTTGTAACAGAGTCATAACTGCCTGGCATGATTTATAGGTTATATACTAACCTATGTGGTTATATTAACCTATATGGTTGCTTTTCATAATCAGTAGAAAATTTTAGTTGTTCACTGAGAGTTTTCACCATACTGGTGATTTCACCATGAAATCTAATCCAACATACAACATAAGAACAGCTCTGTTGGATCAGGCCCAAGGCCCATCTAGTCCAGCATCCTGTTTTACACAGTAGCCCACCAGATGCCGCTGGAAGCCTACAGGCAGGAGTTGAGGGCATGCCCTCTCTCCTGCTGTTACTCCCCTGCAACTGGTACTCAGAGGCATCCTACCTTTGTGCAATGATAACTTTTCAATTGACAATGAAATGAGAAAGATCAGTCTTTTATAAAAACAACAAATACAGAATGCTGAAGAACTCCAAATCCTGGGCTTGGTTATGAAAATCAAAGCTAACAAATAAGAGGCTCTCCACAGGAGCAGAATGGAGACCCGAAGGTTTGGTGGGGAGTGTGCTCTGCACACAAGTACTCCGCCCTCCCTGGGTGACCAGGTTACCGGCTCTGTCATGCAGCCAGTGGGTATTGGGGCCCCTCGGCCCACGAAAGTCTCAGCATGCCCTGTGCGAGTATGTGGGGCATTCGGGGGGGGACCCCTAAGGTGGAGAAGCTTGTGTCCTCCTGGTTGAGGGACTATTTGTGTGTTGTGGTGTGGAGTCGTGCTACGGTGGCACACAATCACCAAAATGGGGTTAGCGGAGCGCTCGCTTTGCTAACCTCATTTTAGTGGAGGGGTATTTAGGTGGGCTAGCTGCCACTGAACCACCGGGCTTGCCCGCTGGTTCTCACGACTGCTGGAAAGAAGGCTGGGCTCCCTTAGCCCGCTTCCCAGTGGTCGTGAGAATAGCCTCTCAGTGGGGCTATTCACACGATTGTAGAAAATCATGAGAACCACTGGGCTCGGCTGCGAGCCCAATGGTTCTTGAGCGCGTAACCCGCTCAAGTAGCCTGCCCCTAAAACCGGGGTTATGGAGCGATCGCTCCGCAAACCCAATTTTTAAAATCATGAGTAGCCGCGGCTCCGCACTGCAGCTACTCAAGAGGAGACCCCCGGAGGGGAGGCAAAAAGCCGTCTCCCGGATCCGGGGGTCTCGCCAGCATGCCCTGTGCGAAGCATCCCTTGTGCGCTCTCACAGAGCATGCTGGAGCTTCCGGGGGCCGATTGCCCCCCGCTCCCCCCAGTCCCTGCCGGCTCCGTCACAGAGCCGGCAATCATGTGGGCAGCCGATTCGGCTGCCCAGGGCTCCTGCCCTGCTTGTGTGAGCTCATTGAGCTCAGCCCGCTCTCCCCGCTCACTCTCGCAAACCAGGTCTCACTGATTGTGAGACCCAGCTCAGTGTATTACAGAGTCAGGGTTAAACTCAGTTCTATATTCATGCCTTGGAATAGGATTACCTGCCAAATAGAAGAACCAGATTTTTAACACAGTCATGTCGCACAAGTTATATGCTTAGAAAATGGAGGAAATGTTCACTGAGAAGAGACAAAGTAATAGTCTTCTTAGAGATTAATTTTTATTGAGACAAATATTAGCACTATGTGGAAGCTACTTTAAATTGGTCTCCATGTTGGTTGTCTCATACCTACAGCAAAAATCATTCACATACACAATAGCTTGCTGTGGATTGGTTTTTTTTCCTATGCCACCACACACTTTCTTTTTTCAGTTTGTGGTGGGATAGAGAAAATCCTTTTAACTGCATCATAAGTCACTGCTCATCAATAGTTGACAGCAGGAGACAACTGCTGTGAGAAACAATTTAAAGCAACCAGTATGTTACAGATATTTCATATTATCCAGCCTTAAAGAAAACTTAGTACCTCTAGCCAATGACTTGTTGATATCCAGCCCTAAGAGGTGACAACCAGTGGTCCATCAATGTACATGTGGAGACATTCATTTACTAATAAAACCTCAACTTTGATTTCTTCTAGTGTTTCTGTGCATATGTCAGCACTGGGAGGTAGGCAGCCAAAGAGCCAAATTATCTTCAGGACTGCAGACTAGCATTTCTAGGCAGCTCCAGCTCTGGCCCATTTCTGGGCCAGAAATTGAAGGTATCAGGCAGAAAGGGTGGTCTAAAACAGTAATTCAATGTCCAGGGTGCAAAGGCACTGTATCTTTCAGAGGGGAGCGAGATAAAAGGAGTTAGCTGTTAGAAGACAGCCATGATGTTATCTAGGCAAATAACTAGGTCTTACAACAATTTATAGCCAGGTCAAGAACCAATATTTTGTCTGAGGGCGAACCATTCTGGAGAGGACACTGCTACCCTTTCCCCTCAATTATGCAGCATTGAGGAGCTCACTGTTCGGGATACTGGCATGCAGATCAGAAGATTCTTAGCTCAAGTCCTGGTTGATCCTGACAGAATGTTTAAAGTTGAAGAGACATTTCTCAATGGAGATCAGGGAGTGATCAATATATGGTTACCATAGGAACTCAATCAGTCAATATATGGTTACCATAGAAACTCAATTCATTGTAGTAGTAGTAGTAGGACAGAAAATCTACAAATACGAATTACTCGTGGTGAAAATAAAAAAGCAGCTACCCTATGCCATCCGTTTTGTCTGAGAATAGGGTGAGGCACACCTGGAACTCTGATTGTGAAAGCAAATTAAGATCAAGGCTGCATTCAGATGTAATGACTAACCATGGTTAAACCTGGCCTGTAACTCTGTTACGCCCAAATGCATGAAACCATGGTTATGACCTGAAAGCTGGTTTGCCACGCCAAACTCCGATTGGAACTTTCGATTATCTCTAAGGTTCACTGCCCACTGATGTCTTGCTGCCAAGGTGTTATGTTCGACCGCTGACGCAGCTATAACTGCAGTTTTGCGGAAATTTTCAAATCCCAATCATAGAGGCAGTGGCGCAGACCTGCCTAGGGAATAGGCTGCTCCATGCTTTCGGTGCTTCTTGCTGGAAGCCTCTGGGAAAATCAGCCACACCCCTCCTGGCAGCTATGGAGTTGCCAGGCTACAGAGACAGTGCCACGCCCCATCCCAGCCTGGCCAGCCTGTCAAGCTGCACAGTTACTCGGGGGCAGCCCTGATTCCCACTCTGTCCTGTGCTCCTCCCACCTGGCAAGTGGTAGGGAGATGGCACAGGATGACAGGACGGGCACTAAGTGCTTTGCTCCCAAGTAGGGAGCAACAGGCATGGATACTTACAAGCACAAACACTCAAAGTGTCAACATTAGCAGGGCACCCCATCAGAGGGGAGCAAATGCTTGGTGGGGGGAGGGAGCCCCAGGATCAGGTACAAAGGGCAGAGCAGCAAGGTTCTACTTTTTCACATATAGGTTGAAGAAAGGGTGGTCACCCCTTCCTCAGGTGGGGATATTTGTTCCCTAATTCTTGCTCATGAGAAGGGCTGCCTGTGATGCCCCATCTCAGACATCATCATGCTGGAGACCTAGCCCATCACCCAGGGAACGCACACGAGAGTGGCAGACTAAGAGGAGTGATGGAGGATGCTCTAGGCAAGAAAGTCGTGGGGACAGGTGCTTGGGCAAGTGCTGTCCCAGTCCTGGTGACTGCTGCCAATCCACTGTCAAACCCTGCACCGTGCCAGCTCACACACCCATGTGGGGATGCACACCTCTGCTCACGGCCCCAAAAGGAAAGCCCATTGTGTGCTGGAAATGGACTTTTCAGTCCCAGGAATGCAGGCACCAGGAGATCTGCATAAGATGCCGTGTCAGACCCAGCCCAGGAACTTTGAATGGGTTTCCGCACCCAAGCTCTGTGCCCACACCATCCACACATGTGGGTATGCCCTGGCAAATGGGCCCCCTCATGGAGGGTTAGCAGTCACCCCTGCTAACCTGGCAAAGAGGCATCTTTTAACGTGGTGATTCTCTTTATTTAGCAGCGGGAGAGTAACTGGCCTTATCCACCCCCAGCACAGTACCTCCAGTGACTGTTGCTGGTGTCTATCTTGTCTTTCTTTTTAGACTGTGAGCCCTTTGGGGACAGGGATCCATCTTATTCATTCATTCATTCATTCATTCATTCATTTATTATTTCTCTGTGTAAACTGCCCTGAGCCATTTTGGGAAGGGCGGTATAGAAATTGAAATAACAACAGCAACAACAATAATAACAACAGCAACAACAATAACAACAAGTTAAAATAATCAACATAGCAATACCAGGGGATAGCAGAATAGAAGAAAAAGTAATAGAAAAAATCACCAAATACAAAGATCTACAAATTGAAATTGAAAGGCTGTGGCAGAAAAAGACCAAAATAAGCCCAGTGGTAATTGGCGCCCTGGGTGCAGTTCCAAAAGACCTTGAAGAGCACCTCAACACCATAGGGGCCACAGAAATCACCATCAGCCAATTACAAAAAGCAGCTTTACTGGGAACAGCCTATATTCTGCGACGATATCTATAACAACAGCAACAACATTGACAATAAAATTCAGCCATCTCATGTCCTTGGGAAGGACTTGATGTCTGGATAAAACAAACCAGTCAATAACACCTGTCTGACTGTGTAAATAAATAATAACAATAATAAATAAGCGCAAGGTGTGCCTGGGAACAGGGATTTGGCCGAGTGCTGTCCCAGTGACTGCTGCGAAGCCGCTGTCAAACCCTGTGCCCTGTCAGCCTGCATGCCCATGTGGGGATGTGTGCCACTGCCCGTGGCCCCAAAGGGCAAGCCCACTGTCCTAGGCCAGCTGGAAACTGAGGCTCTCCATTCCCAGGAATCCACGTACCAGAAGATTTGCGTACAATGCCATATCGGACCCAGCTCGGGAGCTTTAAAAGCGTTTAAAGAGCAGCACCTGAGCCCTGTGCCCACATCATCTACAGAAGCGGGTATGTCCTGGCAAATGGTCCCCTCATGGCAGGAATAGCCAGCAAGGTCAGGGCATCTCCTCTCCATCCATGGCGCAACTATTGGTGTGTGTGGGGGGGGCGTGCTCCTCTCTGCCTTTGAGGGGCTGCCACAAGCAGGGATCCAGGAGCAGCAAAGTTCTGCTTTGTGATGGATCTGCCTGGACTGCTCTACCAGGGTCTCCCGTGCCCCTTGCCAGCATGCCTGCCCACACGCCCATGTATACATATGCACCCCTGCCAGCGCCCTGGAATGGTCATCCCACTGTCCTGGGTGTGGCTGGAGAACAGGGGCTCCCCTCTCCCACTATTCCCCATGCACGCAGATCTGCATACGGTGCACAGACGGAGCAGGACCCAGGATCGTGATTGGGTTTAAAGGTCTGCCACAGTGTCTCCCTCTTCCCTCCTGTCTGAGCAATGACACCTGGAGTGTCAAGCTGTCCTCTGGGTGCATGCAAAAGTTTGCACAGGGAAGGAGGGTAGGGAGGGGTTAGAGGAATCTCTTCTAGTTTTTACACGGAAAGGGTGGGGAAGTGGGTCCCAGCCACTTCCCATGGGGGTGGGTTACAACCCAGGCTTACTCATGAGCAGGGCCAGAAGGATCAGAATTGCGCCAGTTTTTGGAGGAATCCTTCCTCTGTGGTGATGATGGGCACCAAAGCCCACACAGACTACGCTTACTCACAAGAGTGTCAGGCTATGGGTGTTCTAAGTAGAGCTGTGTTGTGTTGCTGTGTGTTGAGAAAGTGGTGGGAAGGGATTCCAGAGACTGCTTTCCTGATCCCGGGGAAGGCAGCCAAGGTGCCACAGAAACAAGCCCCCTGCCTGGCTGTGCACATCTGTGTACAGGTGCACCCTAGCCTGCAGCCCCTGCATCCAACCCTACTGCCCCAGGGCTCGGGGAGAAGAGGAAAGTGACCTCTCCCATGATTCCTGCTCATCTGCATACTGCACACAGATGGAGGGGAGCCAGGATTTTTTTTATTGTATAACAGTAGGACCTGTTGGCCCACTCCACAGCCATGCATGCTGCCAGACTATGGCACATGAGGTGTGAGGATATCCTCTGGAGTGTATGCAAGGCTTCAGAAGAATTCAGGGGGAGATAGTGAAAAATTCTTTTCTATTTTTTAACAGAGAAAGTTGGGGGCTGCTTTGAGTTCATTGGTGGTTAGGTAGGCAACTGAGCTTGTGAGCTTCCAGTCTGTGGGTAGGGATCATTTGTTGGCAGACAAAGCATAACCATATTCCCCCTAAACTGGTCCTCTCACATGTGAGCCCACTGGGCAGTAAGCTGCTTGTGATGGATTTTCCTGGACTGCTCTGCCAGGGTCTTCCCTCCCAACATCTTCCCAGGTCATGGTGAGACAGATCCCCCAGCATCCTTTGCCCTCCCCTATCTGCATATCCCATGCTGTCAAATGAGGATTCCCCCCTCCTCTCCTGTCAATGAAAGCAGAATTCCAACCACTCCCTCCAGGCCCCCAAACAGCCTGAGAATTAGTGTTTGCATGGTGCTTTTTGGGTGCAGGGTGATTTTGAGATGCTGAGACGTGTTTACAACGACAAAGATTAGAATAATTCAGACGGTGGTTTTTCCTGTGACACTCTATGGATGCTAAAGCTGGACCTTGAAGAAGTAAGATAGAAAAGATATTGATGCTTTTGAATTTTGGTGCTGGAGAAGACTTTTGAGAATACCATGGACAGCCAGGAAAACAAACAAATGGATCATAGAACAAATCAATCCAGAATTTTCACTCGAGGCACAAATGACCAGGCTCAAACTATCATACTTTGGACACATTATGCGAAGACCCAGCTCCCTTGAGAAATCCATAATGCTGGGGAAAGTGGAAGGAAAAAGAAGAGGACGACTCGATTACAACAGCAATGAAAGGACCACTGAGAGACCTTAAAGGCCAAGTTGAAGACAGATCATCCTGGAGAGAATCTATCTATGTGGTCGCTAAGAGTTGACACCGACTTGACGGCACTTAATCAATCGATCAGTCATCAATCAGTGGTGCCATGGTAGGCAGAAAAAGCACTGGCATTGCAGGGTATTTAAAGGGCTTGGAATGCCCTTTCCCTGCCGCAGGCAGGCGGAGCACTGCAAAAATGCACAATCACATTTGGCACACACCCCTGAAGTTTGTGGCCAAGCCACTAATGCTATGATGCTTTGTCCACTGTCTGGCCGCAGAGCAGGCTGGGATCATGCTTGAACACCGAGCAGCAGGGAGGGGCTCCCTCTCCTGCAACCAGAGTTTGGCTAGCCGTGGTTTGGAGAACATCTGTTGCATGAATTGGAGTTAAGAATTGGAACCCAGGTCATGATTAACTACGGTTAGCCATTATGTCTGAATGCGGCCAAGGGCTAGTAGAGAAGTGAAGGAGGGAATCAGCTGGAAGAGCTATGATTGCTTTCCTTCACTGCAACAATAAATTTCAAGGGATAAATGCAGTGTCTGGGGTAAGAGGCAATTAATCTTTTTATTAATCTGGAGTAGTTAATCTGTCCAGCACACTTTGCATGGTTTACTCCTTTTTCCTGATTTTCTTTGCAAACACAGTGATACAATAACCAAAGCATATTTCCTTGCCTTTTGTCAGGCACAGAAATGAAGAAGCCACAATTACCTGAACATCACATAATGGAATCCAGAGAATAAGTCACTTACACAACAGTGACTTAGTCATATTCAAAGAGTCATTCAAACATAACTCTAGGCTAAAGGATTCCCTCAGTACATCACAGGGAGAAGGAACTCGAGACCAAATATTTTTGCTGTAGCGATTATGATTTCAACATGATTGAATGAGCAAGCATGGCACTGAAAAACCTCATTTAAAAAGCATAAAGGGTGTACACACACACACACACACACACACACACACACACACACACACACACACACAACACAAGCCTCCTAGTTCGTTACATTAAAAGTTTATTTTCTTTAAAAACAACACTCCTAGATACCCCAGAGAAACACCACAAGGTGGCACTATAGCCAAAGATGTATCTGTTTTGTAAACCATGGCCGGATTAATTTCTGGCAACTGAAAGTAACTGTGTGATTTGACATTTAAAAAGATTACTCTGCTTTGTTGCAGCTTTGTCATAGGGTAATTACACATAATGTATGTTAAAGTGTAATCCACACTAAGCATGCTTCCCTGGGTTTGTTCTGAAGGCACCACTAAGCATACTTGCTCTTAAAATACATACAGGCAAACAATGTGGGAAGGGAATAACACAAATACTTTAGGGAACACCTCTATCCATATTTGGCAACCTCCCCACATTGTGATCAGCTGAGGGCAACCTGCTTCAAGCCACCTCAATTTGTGATGTGCTTACAACTGCAAGGAGGAGTAGAGCTTTCTTTGTTGTACCGTCAAACTCTTGAACATTCTGCAGTAGAGATGAAGGCTCTGGCTTGAAGCCTGTAGATGTTGAGACATCACTGCAAGATGCTCTTATTGTAGTCAGCACTGAAGGCTGTGAGGTGTCGCTATAATTGAACAAGGAGAAACAGATGTCCCTGAGCCCCTGAGGGAGGGGGAGTTCCACTGGTTGGATGACAGCATGCTCTTTGCTCCCCCATCTCACGCCTCTGGAGAGTGGCATGAGTGTCCTAGGGCCCACTCCAACCATGTTATGACCCTCGTTGTGGCATAAGGTTTAAGAGGTTTCTTGTTTGTCTTTTTGCACGCAAATTTCACTAGACCGGGTTATGTGTGTCACAATTTATACTGACCTCAGTATAAGGCTGTGAAGAAGGTGGTTGTTTGTCTGTCTGTTCCCTATACATTCCCACACCATTTTGAGCTATCAGGACCAAGCTTTGCAAAGTAACTATGTGAGTAACATAGGGTACCCAAGAACCCTGACAACCACCTCGCACAGACGGATATACGGTATATATACAGACGGATATAGATGGTATAGCCACAAAACCTATGGATGTAATAACAAAGAAACTCTCGCCCGAGCAATGACGGGTACTTAAAACTAGTTCCCTTTATTAGTAAATTGTTTGGAAAAAAGGGGAAAGGACAGACCAGGAGGGGGTCCCTGCCGTGGTTCACACTCTTGAAGTGTGTAAAGGTAAAGTGTGCCGAGTCTCCTGGCAACCACAGAGCCCTGTGGTTGTCTTTGGTAGAATACAGGAGGGGCACCTCTTAACGTGGTGAGTCTCTTTATTTAGCAGGGGGAGAATAATTGGCCCTGTCCACCCCCAGCACAGGACCTCCAGTGACTGTTGCTGGTGTCTATCTGATGTTTCTCTTTAGATTGTGAGCCCTTTGGGGACAGGGATCCATCTTATTTATTTATTATTTCTCTGTGTAAACCACCCTGAGCCATTGTTGGAAGGGCGGTATAGAAATCGAATAAATAATAATAATAATCTCCCGTGCAGTATGAGATGATGCCTTTCGGCATCTTCCTATACTGCTGCTGCCCGATATAGCTGTTTCCCATAGTCCGGGAAACATACCAGCAGGGATTTGAACCAGCAACCTCTGGCTTGCTAATCAAGTCATTTCCCCACTGCGCCATTAGGTGGCACTTGAAGTGTGTAGCGACAGTTAAAACAAACAAACTGCCCTATGTTCAAAGAATTGGTGTAGACTGAGGGCTGTGCATGAACACTGCCCTCATAATGGGTGAACATTGGCAGCACAGAGAAACATGAAGGTGTGAGCCCTCAGGGCCAAACTACAGCAAACTACCATTTGCTTTTGGGGGAGGGGCAATTTTCTGGAATGGTGTAGCCCTAACATCACTGTTTACCACACTCCCAGCCTGGATTGGGGGTCCTGTTCAGTTTTTATTTTTAAAGTTCAACGGTGAGACAGCATGGTATAGTGGTTAGAGTGCTGGACTAGGACCGGGGAGATCCGGGTTCAAATCCCCATTCAGGCATGAAACTAGCTGGGTGACTCTGGGCCAGTCACTTCTCTCTCAGCCTAACCTACTTCACAGGGTTGTTGTGAAAGAGAAACTCAAGTATGTAGTACACCGCTCTGGGCTCCTTAGAGGAACAGCGGGATATAAATGTAATAATAATGATAATAATAACAACAACTTAGGATTTAGCATATCTTCTAAGGACACATTCAGCGTTATGCGTAGTTTGGCAGAGCCAGCCAGAACTGGCAGTTTGGCCATAATGGATCTACACCAAATTCTGCATTGTTATGTGTCATTAGGCATATTACGTTGCCAGTATATCAACTAATTCAGACACTTGGACTGGACCATTCTTTAACATTGGTGATTCATCAGATGGCTTGGACTTTTGAACAACATGCCAAGGCTGAATACTCACATACATTTTTCTGCAGCTGCTGACGGGAGAGATAAATTCCACAGTTTATCAATCAAAGAATGAATTATTACAGAATTTAGTTCACACCCTCCCCTCCCCCCCTTTTTCTGTCAGAGTTAGTGTTAAGCAGGGAAAGCTGTGAGTCATCAATTTCCCCCTCCCCCTCCCAGCTGCCTTTCCCACCTGATAATCAGGTGCCTGATTAGATTTAGGGAGAATATCTGGGATATAAAAGTGTGGATTTTAAACCATGAGACATGGAACACTGGAGTTTACAACTGTACGTCGAAATGTCTGTTCTTTATTTGTAGTTTTTAATTTTCTTTTCATTTACGCTGGACAGAAGAATTTGGTGTAGATCCATTATGAGTATTGTGTCGCTAGTATATCAACGAATAATAAAACTGACACAAAAAGCTAAATCACTGACAACAATGGACTCCAAACACAGCCAGATCAAATGCTAAACCACAACCACACTTCATATGTTCTTCCTTTCATTGCCTGTCCCAGGTGAGCTGCACTCCCATCAGAATCCCAGCACCGGCTGATTATCTACTGCACGGCCACCCACCAACAGAAGCAGGCGGTGAGCATACTGCCTCTATCTATCCTGAAATGGCGCCGGCATGCCTGGCAATAATTCAGAAGGTTCCATCCAACACAGAGTACAGGTGAAACTCGGAAAATTAGAATATCGTGCAAAAGTCCATTAATTTCAGTAATGCAAATTAAAAGGTGAAACTGATATATGAGACAGATGCATTACATGCAAAGCGAGATAAGTCAAGCCTTAATTTGTTATAATTGTGATGATCATGGCGTACAGCTCATGAAAACCCCAAATCCACAATCTCAGAAAATTAGAATATTACATGGAACCAAGAAGACAAGGATTGAAGAATAGAACAATATCGGACCTCTGAAAAGTATAAGCATGCATATGTATTCAGTACTTGGTTTGGGCCCCTTTTGCAGCAATTATTGCCTCAGTGCGGCGTGGCATGGATGCTATCAGCCTGTGGCACTGATGAGGTATTATGGAAGACCAGGATGCTTCATTAGCGGCCTTCAGCAATTCTGCATTGTTTGGTCTCATGTCTCTCATCCTTCTCTTGGCAATGCCCCATAGATTCTCTATGGGGTCAGGTCAGGCGAGTTTGCTGGCCAATCAAGCACAGTACACTGTATACTTTTCAGAGGTCCGATATTGTTCTATTCTTCAATCCTTGTCTTCTTGGTTCCATGTAATATTCTAATTTTCTGAGATTGTGGATTTGGATTTTTCATGAGCTGTACGCCATGATCATCACAATTATAACAAATTAAGGCTTGACTTATCTCGCTTTGCATGTAATGCGTCTGTCTCATATATCAGTTTCACCTTTTAATTTGCATTACTGAAATTAATGGACTCTTGCACGATATTCTAATTTTCCAAGTTTCACCTGTAGCTCTATGCACACTCCCATTTGAAATGCTGGGAGTTGGGTGGAGCTTAGGGAATGTGCCTGTATTGTCTCAATGCCTCATTAGCGAGGTGCAAAAGCAATTTGGGCAGCTGCAGCCGAAATGTTTTGGTGGGAGTGGGGGAGCAGCAGCTTCAAGAACGAAGCACGCAGGCCTGGGGGCATGATAATCTCTTGTAAGAATACTTCAGGTACTTTATCTGCAACCACACCAGCCAGTATTTGTGCATTCTTTAGTTAGCAACTGCTTTCAAACATTTGTCTTCTTGCTCAGTGCCACATCTTTTCTTGGTCTGAGTTAAAGACAAGCCAACAAGGTATGTTCTGAGGCATTCACATGTCCAGGTTGGAACCAAAACTTCATTTTCAATCTGTGGGTAATGTGTTTCTGTTGGTGTGAGTGCTTGAGATAAAAGCAATAGGAGGCCAGTGCCTTTGATCTTGACATTGCTGCAAGACCCCTGCAATCCCAAAGTCGGAGGCATCTGTAGCAACATGTTTCTCCCCAGAACAGTAATGTTGGACAAGCACTAGCAGTGAACTGAGGGTCTTGTTGAAAACTGATTGTTGTGGCAATGCTCAAACCCATGAGTTCTTTTCACTCAGCAGTTCTTTCAGTGGCTTTGTCATCATTGCCAAATTAGGTCCAAACTGACCAAGATAGGTGGCTATACCCTGAAATCTGCACAGTTGTTGGACATCCTTGGGTGCTGGTAAACTTTTGATCGCAGCTCTCTTGGTGGGGTCTAGCTGAATACCATGTGATGTGATCCAGTGTCCACCAAAATAAGCTGAGATTTGGCAAAATTACATTTCTCATTTAATGTAACTCCTGCTTCCAGGAATGTTTAAAGGACATTGTTCAGATGGGTGTCATATTGTGCTCTTGTAGGAGCAAATACAAGGATATCATCCGCATGACACAGAACTCCTTCCAGGTCTTCTAGCATCTGCGATACGCAAAGCTGATAGCTCAGAGGTGGAGGAAATTCTGAAGGGTAGTCTTGTGAAGCAGTTTTGCCCACATGAAGTGATAAAAGTTAACTTAGCAGATCCCTCCGCTAAAGGAATTTGCCAAAAACTGGCCCTAGCACCTAGTTTTGTAAACACAGTGGCTCCTGCTAGTTGTGCTAGCATGTTTGACAAGGTAGAATGTGTCTTTCTCAGAAGATGTATTTGCTCAGTTGTGTCTTGTCAACACAAATTCTAATTTTGTCACCGGGTTTAGGTAGAGCCACCATTCTTGCACACCAAGGTGTTAGTTCCTCAATCCTTGTGATCACTGCCCTCTGTTCTATTCTAGTTGGCTCTTCTTTGACCTTCCCATCAATGGCAAGGATGCTTGTCTGGGTGTGGTTATAGCATAAGGAACTTCATCTGGCTTTAACTATGCACCCAGCATCTTGCCAAAACCTTTAAAAACTGGTGGGTATGCCATTTGATTATGCGTTAAGGAAGTCTGAGCTGGTGTTTCATCTCTCTGGACAAGTTGCAGTGCCTTCACTGCTGGCAATACAAGAAATGGCACAGCTAGATCACATAAATATTTTGTACTATGCTTCACTGTAGTGTTGTTTTGGCTTAGAAAAGTATCAGTACTTTGAGTGCAATATCCCCTGACATTTGGTTGGACATTTGGCTTCAGGCATTTGTTTGGAGGGGTGAGGGTGCCATGGTTGTGTGGCTCATAGTAGAAATTTGGGGTGGCTATAACATCTGCACTTGTGTCAACCTTAAAGCTAATTGGCCAACTATTAATGTTTATCCCTGTCAAGCAGACAGCCATATACAGTTGGAGTGTTCAACTACTTCATCCAGAAACAATTTCTTCCTCAGCTGTAGTTTGGTCAATCACTTCATGGACAGTTGGCAGAGATCTACACACTACAGCATACTGACCCTTGTTTTGCATCTCTGACATGATGCTTCCCTAGCTGGACATGCAGCACATGCATGTGCAGGAATTCTACTACACCTTCTGCATTAGGTCTTATCCTGCTTATTTTGATAGAGTGTCTATTGAGAGATCCACTTGCAAACTTCTCTGTCTGAGAGCATCCTAATTTTCAGTATTTCTTTAGATTCTTTTTTATTACCCCAAACGTTTTAAAATGCAAGATTCCCTTCTGCTCTTTCTCTATTATCACAATTTTGCTTTTCAGTATATCCCAACAGTGAAATAACTCTGAAATACCAGACTAGTTTTAAAATGCTTCTTTTTATTTCCATGGTTTCACATTGGGTAATTAAATAATATCTCAATAAACTCATAAATGGGTATTTAACAGGTTGCTAAGTAGTTACAGTACATGGCAAGACACAGGGATTTATTTGACTGTTAGTGAAAGTATGCAGTGTAAATGTCACCACTGATCACTTTGTATGGGCAAATTAAGGTATTTTGGTGAAGTGCCCTTATAGAAAATAAATAGAGAGACATCTCAAGTAACTTGAAATTATTTGTCCCGGCTTCTGTTCTCACTGACTATATTGGCCCATTTCATGGTTGTTTCAAGGGAGTTATTTGAAAATTAAAAATAAAACCAACATAAGGTAACCATCATTAGACATTCTTTTTCAAAATATAAATGAAAATTTGGCAAATAATATTTATACACAAAAATAGTTTTAGATCTTTCCAAATGCAATGTATTCTACAAAATTACTCTATAATAAATAAATAAAATCATGTTCTTGTATACTCAATAATCATGTTCTTGTATACTCAAAAATAATAATTTTATATTTATGCTAGCTCTTTCCTTACTATTAGCACAGATTGAACGTGAGGGACACAGAGACTAAACAGACAAAGAGCAATTGAACTTGGGCAGAAGAGGGCAGAGATGGGAAATTGTGACTTTGTGTTCTTAGAGTCAGCAGCTTTACCTCTAAATGGACAGGAGCAAAGTTGTATTTGCTCTGCTTTCTGCTACTCTAGCTGTCCTACTGAAATTAAGAGGGATAGTCTGGCTTTGTGGGTTCGTATGACTGGCATGCAAGATTGGGGTCCCATTGTAAGTTCTAAAGAGTGCATTCTGGTGGTATCTGAAAGCCTGAATGTTTGTGATCAGGCTTGTGGTTCAACCCAATGATTCAAGCCAGGATAAGGTGTGGCAAGCAGCAAACCAGTGGGATTAAGCTAAAGAGTGAGATCAAGAAATAGAACAAAGCAAGCAGTAATTGGTACATTGCTAGAGGGCTACAACATTAGGGTGTGGCTGAAATGGAGGAACACTATGTGGAAAATAGTTGCGTGTCTGGAGGAGAAATCAGGTCAGGAGTGAGGATCTAGTAAGGAACATGAGCAGGGAAGCAACAGCAGTTCAGAAAAAAGGTAAATGGATCTAATGAAAACGTTGTGAGGCAGGAACAGAATGGAGAAATCAGAGATGCTTAATGAAGCACTGATTTACTATTGGCGGACTGCATAGGGAAGGGAAAGCCAACGACTTAGAAATAAAGTGTGGCTTGTCAAGCAGTGCTGGGAATGAATGAATTAATAGGTTTTCGAGAAGTCCTAAAAGCAGTCAACAGTTCAAGTCAGGGCTATCCAATAGCTTGCTAAGGAAGGCAACTACATTAAAAGACTGGGTTGTGTGGACCTCATTCCTGCTGATGCTGATTTCTCTCGGTCTGCAAAACCTCTGCCTCTCATGTTCTTACTGTGATTCTTAAACAACTTATTCCAGCATAATTCCAATGACATCAACATGGCTATTCTGGAGCAAATGGTCTAAGAGTTGACATAAGTATTACAAAAAATTGTAGGAACAGAACAAACTTGTATGCCAATACAGTGGATCTCTTTTTTTAAAAAATACATTTTCTCTTTTTCTCTCTTAGTTCAGGAGTAAAACTCATAGGTATTGAGTTTGATCATTAATGGAAACAAAATAATATTGGAGGGATAAGAAAATAATTAGTAAGACATATGTTCACTAAAATGTTTGCTTTCTACATTTTAAAGATTTAAACAACATACATAATTTGCCATTTAGTACTACCAAATGTTGAAATGGATCATTAACAACAAAAAAACCCACCAAAAAATACAAATGAGAAACTGCCATGTCAGTAATCTAGTTATAATGACTGAAAATTTACAAGTAAAATAAAAGATACATATTCTTCACAAATTAAAACAAATGAAAGATTACAAGCACTATGCTTATCATCAGATTCTGCATTTTCCCCTGTTTAAGTGATCCAATCTACAGTTTTAATATAAACAGATATTAGACATTTGAAAAACCAAGATTAACACTGAAAAATAATTTCATTAACAAAAAAAATCAATTAGTGCTTCTGGTCTTTCAGAACAGGCAGTGCTGTTGAAGCTAAAGAGCTTAGAATCAATCTGAAAAGGCTAAGTTAAAATACTGCAATCATCCATAATGTTCACATGGAAAACAGATGTTTCAAACAATTATACATATTTCCATAGAACAGCTGCTTTTTTTTAATAAACAATAATTTAAAAACTATGTATATGATATATGTGCAACATATAAAATGTGAAATGTGACATATTTGGTACAATAGTGTAGGAAACAAATCTTAAAAACAAACCTCCTACATTAATCAAATGTATATAATTACCTTGTAAATCAACACAGTATTTAAAAAAGTAAACATTAAAATCTGTTTTGTCCATATATATGTATATATAATATGTATATAGCTGTATTAAAGATATCTTCATATTTCTGTGACATAAAATAAGCTTTTAAAGAAAAAGGTTAAAAGAACTAGTTTCTTTCTCTGTGCTGTAATCCGGTTACAACTTCTTTAACCCGATTTTAAAAATACGGCAACAGTAACAATGGATTAAACTGAAGCTCTCTCTACATCCTGTTCAATATTTTCCTAATCATCTAGATTAAAGTCACTTATCAGATTTTCAATGACTGCATTCAGTTTTAGTTAAATTAGAATATCATGCTAATCTTTTCATCTATAGTCCCATTTATTTAGCTGGGAAGAAGTTATTTCATAACAAGTTCTTTTTGGTAACCTGATTGTAAATCTGAAAGCTTAATCACTTGGTGTAGATTCAATTATAGACCTTAGCGTCACTAAGTTTCAAGTCTGATGTGGCACTTTAGGCACTTCTGCAAAGGCTTCTTTTTAAAAAATATTTTCTCTCTTTGTAAAATAACATAGTCAAGACTTTGTTAGGGGTATGAAAGTCATACCGTGCAAATGTTTAATTTAGTTCTAGAATGCCATGATTCCGGTACAGCTTCTCCATAAACACCCAATATAAGCTCATGTGCATCTCCACAATTTGTGCTTTACCTTGGATTATCTATTTGGAACTTTTAGGTGGTGATGTGCACCAATACAAGGTTCTTTTTACATCACCTCCTTTGTCTTGGCATCAACTGCCTAGCAGAGAAGTAAGTGTTTTAAGAGAGTACAAAATTGTTAAAGGGTTAAAAGTTAAATCTGTGGTTGGTGTATCTTGTCCATGATCCAAAGAGCTAGCCTGGCACACCCAAGGGTGTGCACATGCCACAGTGTAGGTTTTGACTTTCTTCCTGCTTTGAGCAGCAGACTCCTGTGCCATATCAGAAACTACTTTTGAAACTCCCCGCAATCCAAAAGTGGTTTGCCATGTGGACTGGAGTAGGGCTGTCGGTCAAGAAACACATGTCCAAAGTGACCTTGGCCATGTGGAATTAATCATGTGGTTCTTTGGATCTTGGGCTTAGTGGCCAATGTAAATCATTTATTGCTAACATTGAAAGATTCAAAAGTCGTGAACCCTACAATAATACATGAATAGGACTACTTACATTAGCTATAGTTATGGTGGTAAGACAATATTTCTAAGAAGTAAACGGTGTTGTATAAAACCTTTAAAAGTAAAATGTTATCCTTTTATGTCTTGAACCATCACAGCTGGCATCAGGTAGTTAACTAGATTAGTTTGGAATATACTAAGCATACCATATTTAATATTCATATATGATATAGCAGCACTAGCTCTTTAGGGTTTGTGATTTGTCCAGACAAACAAACTCTTTACTCAGCATGCAGTTTGTGGCAATTCTATTGAGGAAGAGACAGGGTAGTATGTACAGTAACAATGCTTTGCTGTTCTCAACGAGGCCTCTTGACATTCCATTCCATTCCTGTTGGCTACTTCAGTATTATCTGTTAGAAGAAAAGAAAACAGTGTTGGATGTGCTGTTGGAGCTTTGGTCTTCTTATGAATACAGCTTTTTTCCTGCTTCACTTTCAAATGACAACACAGATTCACCTGAGGTTTTTACCACCTACACTTATACTGCATGCAAGCCTTTTACAGCGTTCTTACAGTGTAGTGTTCTTGCACATACCTGTGGCCGGCATATCCTGCAGATTAATGTGGGCAGTTCTGAATCACCTGTGCTGCTGTGGGTGACCAAAACACACACCCATGTTGCTGTGCAACAGGGCTGTGCCACTATTACTTAGCACTGTACGATTCCACACTGCTGTGCATTATTCCCATTGCAAGTCACATTGCAGTGTGCAATCATGCAAGAGTAAGAAGTAGCAGAATATCTCTGCTGTACAACATGGTTGTGTGGTTTAGACACCTGCAGTGGCATGGGCAGTTTAAAACTGCTCATGTTATGCCACAGGACATGTCAGCCATTCATTTTAGTGGCAGCTATGCAGAATTCTTTTCTTGGGCGAAAAATCCCAGATATACATACTTAGCACATAATTCCTTCTATGGCACACCACATGTCTCCCAAGCTTCCCTATGGCCAATCCCTTGCCCTCTGGTTTGTCAAACAGTGATGAAAGTTGCATAGCTCAGCCTGCTTGCTCTGAATGACTCAGGGTACCATGCTAACTTGGGATTCTCCTGTGCCATATTCCTTTTTCTACATGCACTTTTCCCCTTACATCTGGCTTGGCACTGGAGAACAAACCTGGAGTGGTTATATTAAATAGTGTAAAATATGAGTTATTTCTTAAGTGCCTAAAAGGTGCTATATAAACATGATATTAACAATGATGACTCTGCCTGCACATTTACAATCTGTCTGTATATATTTATTTATTTAACATATTTGACACTCTGTTTTTTAGGACACAGACCACACAAACTGGCTTACAAGTTTAATTAAAAGGAACAACATTAAAATACTAAAACAATAAGAAAGACAGATTTAAAAAAAACAATAACCCTCAAAGCAGCAGCAAAACACAGGTTAATGAGCCAGTGGCAAGTACAGCAATAAAAATAAATTTAAAGCTGCAATGAAAAAAAAAAGCTTTATAAAAGAGCAGAGTCTTTACAGCCTTATAAAATACTGCCAGGGTGCCTGGCAGATATACTTAGCAAGAGAAATCCAGAGCCACTGCACCAACAGGAAAAAAAAGCCATGTCCCTGGTCCTCACAAAATGGATGTCAGATACTAGTGGGTCAGAGAGCAGTGTTTGAGTAAGGACGTGGTGACAGTCAACAACCTGGATGGCTTTAAGAGGGGTTTGGATGACTTCATGGAGGAGAGGTCTATCAATGGCTACTAGTCGGAGGGCTGTGGGCCACCTCCAGCCTCAAGGGCAGGGTGCCTCTGAGTACCAGTTGCAGGGGAGTAATGGCAGGAGAGAGGGCATGCCCTCAACTCCTGTCTTTGGCTTCCAGCGGCATCTGGTGGGCCACTGTGCGAAACAGGATGCTGGACTAGATGGGCCTTGGGCCTGATCCAGCAGGGCTGTTCTTATGTTCTTAAAGCTAGGAAAGGCTCATATGGGTACAGACGGTCCTTTAGGTACCCTGGTTCCAGGCTGTGTAGAGCTTCAAAGTTTAAGACCAACATTTAACTCAAATATTAACAGGTAACCAACTACAGCAAAACTGTGCAATATTAGCATATTGCTATGCTCCCTATGAGCATTTAGGCACCAACATTAAGCACCAACTGCAGCTTCTGAACTGCATTCAAAGGAAGTTCCATGTAAAATACATTAAAGTATCCTAATCTGAATGTGAGCATGCAGAGACACAGTTGGGCAATTCCAAGGTTAACAGAATCAGGCATGTTACCATCTTTTCAATGACTGTAGCAATAAGCAAATTTTCAGGTTGATATTATATATGCTCATTTTTTCACAAAACAAAAAATACAGATAGTGGCCTGGTTCACACAATTGTTTGAATTTAGGTTTAATGCAGGTTACCAACACTGATGTGATTGTGTGAACCTATCCCAAGGTAGTTTATGGTATGAGATTCCTGCCTTGGCATGGGTTCACTCAATCACACTAATGCTGGTAACCCACATTAAACCTAGACTGCAACGACTGTGTGAACCAGGCCAGTGTCTGAAATGTGCAAGATACGTTGGTAACAGAATCAGAAGCGATGTCCAAACATTCTGATTCCATTAACAATATGTTTTGCATGTTTTGGACACTATCTATAATATTTAGGGGGTTGTAAAAATAAGTCTGCATTTATTCATTTGTCATATTTCTATACTGCCTGATATATGCATCTCTAGAGGGTGCACACAACAAATATAAAACACAACAAATATAGAGTAAAAACCATTAAAACAATTTCATAGAATAAAAAGTCGAAACAATCTAATGAGATAAAAATGAATTAAACAATTTAAAATTAATTTCCGTTAGAAGCCTGAGAAAACGGGTATGTCTTACAGGTCTTACTAAAAGCAAACACAGAAGGAGATGCTCTAATTTTAACAGGAAGCATATCCCAAAGCTGCAGGGAAAAGGCCCGTTCCTGAGTCGCCACCAAATGAGCCGGCGGCAACTATAACCAGACCTCTCCAGATGATCTTAATAGGTGACAGGGTTCATAACAACGAAGGCATTCTCAAGTACCCTGGACCCAAGCCATTGAGGGCTTTATATATGATAGCCAGCACTTTGTATTTTACTCGGAAGCATATTGGCAGCCAGTGCAGTTCTTTTAAAATCTGTGTTATATTGACTGACTGATTATATGATCCCTTTGGGTTGTCCCAGAGACCTGTTTGGCTGCCACATTCTGTACCAATTGTAGTCTCCAGACTACATACAAAGGCAGCCCCACATAGAGTACATTACAGTAGTCAAGCCAGGAGGTTACCAGCATATGCGCCACAGTTTTAAGGTCATTTATCTTCAGAAATGGATGTGGCTGACTTATCAGCTGAAGCTGATAGAAAGCACTCCTGGCCACTGCCTCAACCTAAGAAACCAGAGAGGGTTTGGATCCTTATTGCAGGAGATGTTCTCTTTCCAGTGGCTATATTTAATATTAACTTAAGAATTTGCTAATGGCTATAGTGGCAATATGCCCTGGGAAGTGGCCAGCTGGCATATCAGCCACAGCCATCACCTGGGCATCCAGGAATACAGAGTGACCCAGGAGCACTCCCCTGCTGTGGACTTGGTCCTTCAAAAGGTGCAATTCCATCAAGCACCAGTTCTCTACATACCAGAATGGTGGGTTTACCAAGCCAAAGCACCTCTGTTTTAAATGCACATCACCTAAAAGTAATCCAAGGTAAGGTTTAATCCATGGTAAATCTTCTGCCATTTGCTCTCTAGTGTTCCATTGCTTAGAACTCCTCAGTAAACTAAGGAGCTGCCTGGGCATGAAGAGTCAGAAGAGGGAGTCCAAAAGCTCTTTTGTCAATTGCCCAAGTCATCTCCTCATTCTAGAGGGCACTGACAACACCATCAGCACCCCAGTGGGAAAAGCTCTGAGAGACATCAGGAATCCATTAGGATCTGTAAGCATTGGGGGACGGACCATTCTAATAGCTCATCCACTCCTGCATAGATCAAGAGAGCCAGTCCAAAGTCCTATCTTTACCAGATAAGGTAAAGAAGAAGAAGAAGAAGAAGAAGAAGAAGAAGAGGAGGAGGAGCAGTGTGAAGAAAGAACACTTGCCTAAATGTCACCTAACATACTTAGTGGTCAGAACCAGGGAAGTGTCCCCTACAAGTGTTAAAAACCAATGCCTCTAATTAAAGATTTACTAATAACTACTCCCCTGGCTATTGATGGTGAGTGATAATTATGGTGTGGTCATCTCTAGGTGATCTGATGGTTCTATTACTTCAGGCCACAAATAAATAATATATGTATGGCAGACTTGTGGATTAATAATATTGTGAATTATTTGCAGGACTAGACAAATACATTACTTGAAGGTAAAGGGAATAGCCTTAATTTCTCTTGGTAGCAGCCTGTGGCTTCACATAAAAATCCTGTCATTTGCCTTGATTTGCCAGTGGTAACAGGATATGAACTATGGTACTCATAGAAAATATATTAGAGCATGAGAAAGTGGTATGTATGCATTGTGAAGACCTTATTCAGAATATTCTGGTATGATTCCAGGGTAAATTTTGATGTTCAGTGGTACATTACTACTAACCAGCAATCATGAAGCACTATGGAGTCTACACTTCGAGCCTAAAAGTAAATATGCAACAGCTACTTTTTTAAGCCAACAGTTTTCAAACAATTTTCCTGATAAAATGAAGTAGCTTTAATTGGAGTTCATTTGGTTTATAGCAAATGCTCAACATATATATACACACATTTGTACAGCTTATCAGATCTGTATCAGAGCCATAAAACATAACTTCTGACCTACAGGCAAAATCAAAAATAAATTTGCCATGCACTAGAAAAAGACTTATTCCAGCCAAATATAGAATACCTTTCAAGAGAGTAAATGATAAATGGTTTCTGAAGCCTCACTAAAGACCAAACTTAAGTGACAGGATTTAAGATGTATAGTACAAGCAAAGCATACAGTATGGTCAAGTTATTATGTAGCTTGCTGATAAACCAAGAGAATTTGTTAGTTTATGGTGTAATAACAATCAACATTACTATTCTAGTAATATTAGAACCAAGAAGCAAGCATTAGCTACAGCCCTTTCCTTTTGCCCTGCCGTTGCTTCTTCCCTCTGCCACAACCAGCATCAGCAGCACCACATTACAAGCAATCTCATTATTAAAAAATACCCCTGGAGTCTGATAGTGGTAGCACAAAGGAGAGGCGTTGCCACTGCTGATGCTGTACATTATTTATTATTATTATTATTATTTCTTGTTTACACAGTCAGATAGGTGTTATTGACTGGTTTGTTTTATCCAGACATCGAGTCCTTCCCAAGGACCTGGGATGGCTGAATTTTATTGTCAATTGTTATAGATATCGTCGCAGAATATAGGCTGTTCCCAGTAAAGCTGCTTTTTGTAATTGGCTGATGGTGATTTCTGTGGCCCCTATGGTGTTGAGGTGCTCTTCAAGGTCTTTTGGAACTGCACCCAGGGCGCCAATTACCACTGGGATTATTTTGGTCTTTTTCTGCCACAGCCTTTCAATTTCAATTTGTAGATCTTTGTATTTTGTGATTTATTATTATTATTTTATTTTATTTATGCTTTTATTTTATTTTATTTTATTATTTATTATTATTATTTCTTGTTTACACAGTCAGACAGGTGTTATTGACTGGTTTGTTTTATACAGACATCAAGTCCTTCCCAAGGACCTGGGATGGCTGAATTTTATTGTCAATGTTGTTGCTGTTGTTGTTATTATTATTATTTTACATTTTGTATCCTGCTCTTCCTCCAAGGAGCCCAGAGCGGTGTACAACATACTTAAGTTTCTCCTCACAACAACCTTGTGAAGTAGGTTAGGCTGAGAGAGAGAAGTGACTGGCCCAGAGTCACCCAGCAAGTATCACGGCTGAATGGGGACTCAGGTCTCCCTGGTCCTAGTCCAGTACTCTAACCACTACACCATGCTGGTTACACCACATATGTGTGTGCTGTACTGATTAGGCTCTAGTTGCTGGCTCACACTTTGTTATTAGCATTTTCTCCTGCAGGTGAGAGAGTCACCGCATCTTGCCCAGACCTAGTTACTTCTGCAGTCCTATCATGCAACCTTTGAAGCAAAGAGGCTCATACTCCAGCTGCAGAAGCCGATTAGCCTACTCTCTCTCCTGCTGCCCTCACTTCTGTGTTCTGTCACACCTCTGTTGCTTTCAAGCCTAGAAGTGCAGGCATCCAGTGAAATCCACAAGAAGTCGTCGTCATTGGACCATTCTAATTAAATATATATATTTTAGGGGTTGTCATTAAAATAGAAAGGGAATAGTATCTGTTTTTTGTGTCTCATTAGCTACATGAAAATTAGTCAAAATGATATCGTTGAAACAGTATACTTAACATCTCATATGAATGAGATGCAGTTTCTTTATACAAATTACAATCTGCTGCTTTCTTTCCCCTTTGCTACTATCATGGCCATTGCATCATTATTCAGGACACCATGATTCAGAAAGAACAACCACCCTGAAATATGGTTGCTGGCAGTGACTAGTACAGTGGCTGCCTCACTTAGTTGAATA
The DNA here is from genome assembly GCF_027244095.1 of Hemicordylus capensis. Lineage (NCBI taxonomy): Eukaryota > Metazoa > Chordata > Lepidosauria > Squamata > Cordylidae > Hemicordylus > Hemicordylus capensis. The sequence goes on along the minus strand of NC_069659.1, from coordinate 166,458,309 downwards.
CAATGAACAAGGCAGCTGCTTTTCTCATTTAAACCAAAGGAACAAGATAGCTAAAAATTGTGGCAATTTCTGATTTAGAAGCAGATGCTGACTTGTTCGTTTGGCAATTATTTTTAATTCACTGAAATAAAAGAAGATAGGAGTACAGCTCCTTATCTTACCATGTGGTTGACTTGAATTCTTGACTAAAAATATTGATTTCATTACAAGAAACTTGGCATTGGAATGGAAAGCATTTGGGTTAAAAGCTATAGCTTTGTAGTAGAGCACATGCTTTTCATGCAGAAAGGACTTCCCAGTTAAAAATAAGGGCTAGGAAAAACATCTCCATGAGACCTTGGAGAACAACAGCCAGTCAGAGCAGAGGGCATTAACGAGATAGACAATAATTGGACAGTATACCTTGCACCGTTGCAGAGAGTGCCCAGAAGCCCTGCCCCAGCACTGACATGCCAGGAAGCATCACTCTCCCTTCATTCTTCATGGCTGTGGTGATTGTCTGAAGAGGCAAATGGCAGAAGCGTGATGACGGGAGTTTCTGTGATTGGAAGGCTGAGGCACCTTCGCCTTCTGATCCCAGAAGCAACTGCCACCACGTTTACGGCATTTGCCTCTTCAGACAAATGCCACATCATGAAGAGCACAGGGATGTTTGCTGGCATGTCAGTGCTGGGGTGGGACTTCCAGGCACTCGCTGAGAGTGTATTTGTACACAAATACAACATCCCTTCCCCTCACCCACCCAATAGATAGATAGATAGATGTTTAACTGTTTGTTTGTTTGTTTGTTGATTGATTGATTGGATTTATATACCGCCCTTCCAAAATGGCTCAGGGCGGTTTACAAATTAAAACAAACCACTAAAACAATAAAGAGCTAAAACATATTAAAAACAATATAACAACAATTAACAATTTTAAAACATTTTAAAACAACAATTAAACAATTACAATGATTAAAATCTCCAAAATCGTGTTAAAATATTAAAACCAATTAAAAAACCCTGGAAAGCCAGGCCAAACAAATACATTTTAAGGCCTCTCCTGAAGGCTAATAGAGAATTCAAATTGCGGATTTCCGCAGGGAACACATTCCACAGCCCCGGAGCAGCTATAGAGAAGGCCCGCCTCCAAGTTGCCACCAGACGAGTTAGTGGCAACTGGAGACAAACCTCCTCAGATGAACTCGAGCCTAAGCCGTTCAGGGCTTTAAAGGTAATAACCAGCACTTTGTATTTTGCCCAGGAACTTATCGGCAGCCAGTGCAGTTGTTTCAAAATAGGTGCAATATGGTCTCTCCGGGTTACCCCGGAGATCAATCTGGCTGCCGCATTCTGAACTAACTGAAGTTTCCGGACTACGTACAAAGGCAGCCCCACGTAGAACGCATTGCAATAGTCAAGCTGGGAGGTTACCAGCTGGTGCACCACTGTTTTGAGGTCATCCTCCTCAAGGAATGGGTGCAGCTGTTGAATCAGCCGAAGCTGAAAGAAAGCACTCCTGGCCATGGCCTCCACCTGAGAAACCAGGGTGAGGCCTGGGTCCAGGAGTACTCCCAAGCTGCGCACCTGCTCCTTCTGGGCGAGTGTAACCCCATCCAGCACAGGAAGATCTAACTCACTCCTCAGATTCTGAGCCCCCACAATGAGCACCTCCGTCTTGCTTGGATTCAGCTTCAATTTGTTATCCCACATCCAGCCCATTACTGCCTGTAGGCAGGCATTTAGAGAATGAGTGCCATTTCCTGAAGATGAAAGGGAGAAATAGATTTGGGTGTCATCAGCATATTGATAACACCCAGCACCAAATCTCCTGATGACCTCACCCAGCGGTTTCATGTAGATATTGAAAAGCATTGGTGACAGAATGGAGCCCTGAGGGGCTCCATTTACAGTGAGGGAAATAAGTATATGATCCCCTGCTGATTTTGTCCGTTTGCCCTCTGACACAGAAATGACCAGGCTATAATTGGAATGGTAGGTTTATTGTAGCTGTGAGAGACAGAATAACAACAAACAAACCCTCAAAAGCCCAGTGCCCAAAAGTCAGCGATGGATTTGCATTGTAGTGAGGGAAATAAGTATTCGATCCCTTCACAAAAGATGTCTTAGTACTTGGTGGCAAAACCCTTGTTGGCAATCACAGAGGTCAGACGTTTCTTGTAGTTGGCCACCAGGTTTGCACACAACCCAGGAGGAATGTTGTCCTACTCCTCTTTGCAGATCCTCTCCAAGTCAGAAAGGTTTCGAGGCTGATGTCTGGCAACCCGAACCTTCAGCTCCCTCCACAGATTTTCTATGGGATTAAGGTCTGGAGACTGGCTGGGCCACTCCAGGACCTTCATGTGCTTCTTCTTGAGCCACTCCTTTGTTGCCTTGGCTGTGTGTTTTGGGTCATTGTCATGCTGGAATACCCATCCACGACCCATTCTCAATGCCCTGGCTGAGGGAAGGAGGTGCTCACCCAAGATCTGACGGTACATGGTCCTGTCCATCGTCCCTTCAATGCGGTGAAGGTGTCCTGTCCCCTTAGCAGAAAAACACCCCCAAAGCATAATGTGTCCACCTCCATGTTTGACGGTGGGGATGGTGTTCTTGGGCTCATAGGCAGCATTCCTCCTCCTCCACACACGGCGAGTTGAGTTGATGCCAAAGAGCTCGATTTTGGTCTCATCTGACCACAACACTTTTGCCCAGTTCTCCTCTGGATCATTCAGATGTGCATTGGCAAACTGCAGATGGGCCTGTACATGTGCTGCCTTGAGCAGGGGGACCTTGCGGGCACTGCAAGATTTCAGTCCTTCACGGCGTAGTGTGTTACCAATTGTTTTCTTGGTGACTATGGTTCCAGCTGCCCTGAGTTCATTGACAAGTTCCCCCCGTGTAGTTCTGGGCTGCTTTGTCACCGTTCTCATGATCATTGCAACTCCACGAGGTGAGATCTTGCATGGAGCCCCAGACCGAGGGAGATTGACAGTTATTTTGTGTTTCTTCCATTTGCAAGTTATCGTGCCAACTGTAGTCACCTTCTCACCAAGCTGCTTGGCGATAGTCTTGTAGCCCAGTCCAGCCTTGTGCAGGTCTACAACCTTGTCCCTGACATCCTTCGACAGCAATTTGGTCTTGGGCATGGTGGTGAGTTTGGAAGCTGAGTGATTGCTTGCTTCTATGGACAGGTGTCTTTTATACAGGTACTGTAACAAGCTGGGATTAGGAGCACTCCCTTACAGAGGGTGTTCCTCATCTCAGCTTGTTACCTGCATATAGTGAAAAGACACCTGGGAGCCTAAAATCTTGCTGGTTGATAGGGGATCGAATACTTATTTCCCTCACTACAATGCAAATCCATCGCTGACTTTTGGGTACTGGGCTTTTGAGGGTTGGTTTGTTGTTATTCTGTCTCTCACAGCTACAATAAACCTACCATTCCAATTATAGCTTGGTCATTTCTGTGTCAGAGGGCAAATGGACAAAATCAGCAGGGGATCAAATACTTATTTCCCTCACTGTAACAGCTCCTGCTTTGAGGAGCGACTGTCACCAAGCTGCACCATCTGGGATCTACCTGAGAGATAGGAACGGAACCACTGCAGAGCAGTGCCCCCTATTCCCAACTCCCCCAGGTGACCCAGAAAGATACCATGGTCGATGGTACTGAATGCCGCCGAGAGATTCAAGAGGACCAACAGAGTCACACTCCGTCGATTCCCTGGTAAAGGTCATCCATCAGGCCAACCAAGGCTGTCTCAACCCCATAGCCCGTTCTAAAGCCAGTTTGAAATGCGTCTAGATAATCAGTTTCCTCCAAAACTGCCTGGAGCTGGTTAGCCACCACCCTCTTGATTACCTTGCCCAGCCAGGGGAGATTGGCCTATAACTATCCATCGCTGAGGGATCCAGGGAAGGCTTCTTAAGAAGTGGTGTAACTATTGCCTCCTTCAAACAGGAAGGCACCCTACCCTCCCTCAGCGATGCATTTATGATATTAACTAGGCTATCTCCAACAACCTCTCCGCAAGATCGAAGCAGCCAGGTTGGACAAGGATCCAGAGAACAAGTGGTAGGCCGTACCGCTCCAAGCAGCTTGTCCACGTCATCAGGAGTCACAGATTGAAACTGATCCAACCTAACACTGCAAGAGGGACTGCGAGATACCTCCCTCACAGACCCTGCAGAAATAGTGGAGTCCAATTCGGCCCAAATACAGGAGATTTTTATCTGCAAAGAATCCACTAAAGGCGTCACAGCAGAGTATCTCCAGGAGCTGATTTGAGGCAGAAGGAGCAGAAACTATACTCCTCACCACCCGGGATAACTCTGCCGTACTTGAACCCGCAGATGCAATGCGCGCCGACCAAAAACGCTTTTTTGCTGCGCGCATTGCCACTGCGTAGGTCTTCAAATGTGTTCTGTGCTGCATCCTGTCATATTCGAGCCGAGTTCTCTTCCACTTGCGTTCCAGTCACCTAACAAGCCGCTTCATCCCCCGCAACTCCTCCGTGTACCAGGGAGCCATCTTAGAAGCAGATGAGACAGCTTTGTATGTTCATACCACAAGTGTAAATATTTGTTGTCCATGTCTTCTCACACTATCAAAGAGGACCTTTTCCATTTATAAACCAGATATAAAACATCTGGTCCTTTTAGAAATTATCCTTGGAGATATTTTTCCTTAACAGGAGGAAAACTGCAGTGGGGTGCTATCTTATTTGTTTTGCTAATTGTAATGATGGATTGCTCCTACATCTGCCAGCCTTTAATAAAACAGCAAACAACTTTCAGGTATATGTCTAATCCCCAGAAGAGTTGTTCTGATGGGCATTCATAGGAGTAGTCTCAGTTTCCCACTTGCTCTTAATCTGGTAAAAAGTACATACAACCATAACACTAGAAAAGGCCGAAGGTCTATCTAGTCCAGTCCCTGCAGCAAAGCAGCTATCCACTCACAAAGTCTTCATAGATTGACCCTATACCAGTGACCTTCATTCTTTTTCAAGTGGGGCCACTTTGGCAAAAAATCTTAAAACATTAGAGCCATTTCCCACTGTGCTCACCTCCAACAGTACTGCACCTTCCTCAGCAGAGAACCCTTTAGGGAAAATAGACCCCTCTCTTAAGAGGTCTATGAGGAAAGCACTGGGAAGGGCTACACTTCCCAGCGCTCTGTCCACAGCATTCCCTGATGGTGCAGGGAATCAAGAGGGCTCCTATTCCCTTTAAGGTGCCCCCAAAGTGCTTGGAGTAAGGCACAATGGGAATGGTTGCCCCACATGGTTCTAGGGGGACTGTGCAGAGTATTCAGCTTTGGTTGAAGCTTTGCACAAGTCTAATGAACCATTAGTCAGAGAGCCACACTTAGGATTGATGGGATACATCACTGACTTCAAGGCCTTACAAAGAAGAACACTGATCTACACAATCCAGACCAAGATGTGCACTGTAGAAAAGTGTCTGTAGAGCAGACAGCTGCAGATGACACAAGTAAAATAACTCACATAGTAAGGGAACACAATCCTTCCTCTATTATCACTAACTAATCTGAGCAGGGGGAAGATTTCTTCTTTTCCTGAAATATGGCGATCCTGAGTTTAAACAAAACCCATCCACTTAAGAATAATTCACAAAAGCACAGTTACCACTTGTTGATTGCAACTGAGCTGATGACTTGCATGTGTGAAACAGAACAAATACCACAGCAGAAATTTTCCATCACCTCCCATTACATCGACGTAGTATGCTTCTTCTATAGAAACACCTCACACATTCAGCTGAAAGTCACTGAGAGAAAAGTCATCAAGGGAAGAGATATCAAGTGAAGAAACTTTGCAAGGGAATCAGCTCTGAGTCTTCGCCCAGGGAAAATTTCATTGGGCACCAATCCCTATATCCTGAGATACCCATTGCCTCAAAGGAGGAGAAAAATCCAAAAATGTATGAGGGAGCCCTATTCACTCCACTAGACCACTAAGGTTCCCAATCAGAAATAATAGTTACCCTACTTCCAGAGGGAATCTGCCAGAATTTTTAAAAGTTCAATATACTGTCTCACATAAGGAACTGACAAGTGATTTGCCTGAAGCAACAATTTGCAGTCATTTCACTTGCTTCAAGGGATTGTCACAGCATGCACTCTGTTCTCAAGTTCTTGCATCTTCCCCATTTAGGGCACTGCCCTGGCCTTGGAGCAAACTCCTTAGGATCTATATTCTACAATTTGTACTGTGTACAATATGGCTCTCTATCACTTGCTCTAAAAGTATCTGCAAACCTCCTTGCTAAATGTATCTCCTAAAGCTGCTCTACAACTAGAAAGTTCCCTAGATGCTATGGGAACACTCCAACAGCACCTAGGATATAGTGATAGGACACACAGACTCACAGTGGCATTTGACAACACTGATCCAGCAGTGCTGGGTGGGAGTTGGCACAGCAGAGTAGAGGTTCATGTTGCTAAAATTACTCACTTCTTGGCACAGTTGATAATGGCCAGTGGAACCAACAGTGCTCAAAAAATTGTGTTGGTGGGGAGTATCTTCTTTTATGTAGTTTCCACAAAGGGGAAGTCAACAATTATTTTATGCCAAGGCCATTTCTTATAACTTCTGGAAGACATGCTATGAAACCCAATGTTGGTGTTGCCAACCTCCCAGGGCTGCTGTGCATGTGAAAGATACCCCCGGCAGTGCTGCAAAGACCACGGAGTTCTGCAACAACCTAAAAAGCATGCTGGAAACAAGGGAAGAAGTGTGGCATGCAGTGGTTTAGGTCAATGTGCAATGCACACCTCTGAAATACTAGGGATGTGCACAAACAGGTACGGTGCTCCCTTCCTGGAATGTCAAGCCTGTTCTAATGCTGGCGTTCGAGCCGGCTTGATGGGAAGTGGGAGGGGGAGTGCCTTTAAAAAACTGGTAAGGTGCTCCTTACCTGTTTACCCCCTCCCTGCTGCATGCCCCCCACCGGTGCTTGATTTTGAAAGAGAAGTGCAGGGCAGCAGCGATCCTTCCTGCAGCCCCATCAGTGTTGGCATGCACATGGCTAACATGCACATGCGCCGCCCATTGGCATGGCCAGCATACCACACAAATGGAAGGTGTGTGCGTGCGCCGGCCATGTGTCTGCCGAAGCCAATTAGGACTGCAGGAAGGAATGCTGCAGCTCCGCACATCTCTTTCAAAAATGAGCGCCAGTGGAGGAAAAGCTGTGGGGAGCGGGCGAATAGGTAAGGAGTGCCTTACCAGCTCGCTTAAAGGCACCCCCCACACACACACACATGCTGCCCCAGGGAGTACGTGAACTGTTCGTGGACATCCCTATGCAATCATGCAGAGGCTTCTTTTCATGTGCAATGCAGTCTGGAAATGCCGGCACTGCATTGCACAGCATGTTGGCCCTTTCTGTTACTGGATGAAATACATTAACATCAAGATGAAGGGTCTACTGCAGTGGTGAGCATCGGGGGTGGGTGGGATGGAACTCCAGAAAAAGAAAGAAGATTGATTAGACAGGTCCACATAAGGAAAGCTTTCCTGGCCTCATGTGATTATGTAACTGTAAGTACAGTTTCAAAAAATACCATTCTTTTTTTCTGGCATTCGTGCTGCTTTATATGAACACATCTCAGGAAACTTCAACTTCCTTATATTTCTGAAAGTGTTCTGCTAGCATTTCCCTTTCGACACCAATATATAAATATAAATATAAAGCTACTTTCAAAATTGCTTGCAGGAAAGAGCATGTTGCCTGTCAAAAGGAATAAGCTGCAACCATCACAAAAGCAGTGGGAAAGACAACCACTTCAAGAAAAGCCAACCAGGTTCTGCACCCTTTCCCTAAGAGAGCAAATATATCTGAGGAGGGCAAATTGGCTTATCTAGGGCATAGTTTTGGCAGGGCTTTAAGCTGCTTGGCTCTCCCAGACCTCAGCTTTCCTCTGTCCGCTGCTGCTATCTGCCCTGCACAGCACTACGTCCAGCTGGCTCCTGGGTAGCAGGAGGGAGGAAGCTGCAATCTGGGGTTTTCCTCCTTCCCACCACTAAAGAGCCACTTGGATATGGAGTGGCGTTTCAGCTCCCAGGCAGTGGAAGGGAAGAAAGGCTAAATGGCAGTCTCCATCCACCTGGCCCAAATTGACTACAAATGCTAATACATGTCCTTATTTTGTAGCCACTTTCATTGAAGTGGGCAGGGCACCACATTCTCCTTCCACCCGGCCTGCTTCAATGGAACTGGCTACAAATTAAGGATGTGAATACAGGTATAGAGGTATAGAAAGGTGGGTTTGTGACCTGCGTGTTGACTGCACAGTGACTTACCTGCCTGGTGCAAAGGTTGCAGACATAACGCAACATCTAGAAAGACTGTTGGGCAGTGCTCGGGAGGAGACAGCTGTCATGGTGCACGTTGGCACCAACGATGTGGGGAAATGTAGTTGGGAGGTCCTGGAAGCCAAATTTAGGTAGCGTATTGAAGTCCAGGACCCCCAAGGTAGCATTCTCAGAAATGCTACCTGTTCCACATGCAGGTACAGAGAGACACATGCAAAAACACGAAGGCACTGAAAACCTGAGCACAACGTAGATAGTGAAAGGATAGAAATGTATTGGCAATAAATCACAGGCACCCCTGTGATAAGTATAATGAATACAGTAATGAGGGCAGTACACGCTCCATACAATGCAACAAGTACAATAAGCCACAGTCACTGAAGTTCGTCGTGCACGAGGGTGCTGCTGCTGTGTTGGAATGTGGTCATAAACCAAGCACAGCAGCACCACCCTCGTGCACGACGAACTTCAGTGACATGGTATGGAGCGTGTACTGCCCTCATTACTGTATTCATTATACTTATCACAGGGGTGCCTGTGATTTATTGCCAATACATTTCTATCCTTTCACTATCTACGTTATGCTCAGGTTTTCAGTGCCTTCGTGTTTTTGCATGGGTTGCTTTTCGTAGTTTTTGCCTGTTTCCCCCCCTTTTTTTCTTGGTACAGTGAGACAGACAGAGCTGAGGGATTTCAATGAGTGGATGAGATGTTGGTGCCGGGAGGAGGGGTTTAGATTTGTTAGGCACTGGGATACATTTTGGGGCAAGCAAGGCCTGTACAAAAGGGACGGGCTGCATTTGAAACAAGATGGAACCAGACTGCTGGCACTTAAAATCAAAAAGGTTGCAGATCAGCTTTTAAAATAACACCTGGGGAATTGCCGATGGGAGCTGGGCAGTATCCGGTTCTATGAATACCATCCTTGAAAGTGTGAGGGTGCCAAGGATTCAGATAAAACAGAAGGGTACAGAGCAGAACCACATAAAGAGTAGACAGAAGGCTGTGCCAGCTGGTCAAAGAGTCAAAAGAAAGATAGAAGACACCAGAAAAGAGATTCAGTGTATAGGTGCTTATATGCCAATGCCAGAAGCCTCCAAGCCAAGGTGGGTGAGCTGGAGTGCTTGGTTGCGAACGCAGAAATAGAAATAGTGGGCATAATGGAAACATGGTGGAACAGTGAGAACCAGTGGGATACTGTTATCCCTGGATATAAACTCTATAGAAAGGACAGGGAGGGGCGCCTTGGAAGTGGAGTAGCACTATATGTTAAAGAAGGGATAGAATCTAACAAGCTAGAAAACCTAGGTGGACTGGAGTCCTCCACAGAAACCCTGTGGGTGACAATACAAGGCCTGAAAGGAAATGTGCTACTGGGGATGTGCTATTGCCCTCCGGACCAAAACGCTGACAGTGACTGGGAGTTGCAGGAGGAAATCAGGGAGGCTTCAAAGAGAGGCAGAGTGATTTCAATCACCCACACATAGACTGGGTAAATTCACAGTCAGATAATGACAGAGAGGTCAAATTTCTAGATACACTGAATGACTGCGCCCTAGAACAGTTGGTCATGGAACTAACTAGAGAGAAGGCGACCTTGGACTTAATCCTGAGTAGCACCCAGGACCTGATGCATGATGTCAGTGTCATCAACCCTTTAGGGAACAGTGACCATAGTGCCATCAAATTCAGCATACATGCGGGGAGAGAATCACCAAAGAACTCTAACACAGACACTTTGAATTTCAGAAGACGAAACTTCTCCAAAATGAGGAGTATGGTGAAAAGAAAGCTGAAAGGGAGATCACTTCGCTCCAGAATGCATGGAGTTTACTCAAAACCACAATACTAGAAGCCCAGTTAGATTGTATACCCAAAAGGAGGAAAGGTACCGCTAAGTCCAGGATGCTGCCAGCATGGCTAACAGGTAAAGTCAAGGAAGCCATAAAAGGGAAGAAGACTTCCTTCTGAAATTGGATGGCCGGTCCAAAGGAAGAGAACAGAAAGGAACACAAACTCTGGCAAAAGAAATGCAAGGTGACAATGAGGGAGGAGAAAAGAGAGTTTGAGAGTCATTTAGCTAAAAGCATCAAGGAGAATAACAAAAACTTCCTTAAATACATCAGATACATGAAACCTGCCAGAGAGGCAGTTGGACCATTAGACAATGAGGGAGTGAAAGGGATTATTAAGGAGGATATGGAGGTTGCAGAGAAGCTCAATGCGTTCTTTGTGTCCGTCTTCACAGCAGAACATACTCAGCATATACCTGTTCCTGAAACAGGCTTTTTGGGGATGGAGGCTAAAGAACTGAGTCAGATAGAAGTGACAAGAGTTGATGTTCTAAACTGTCTGGAAAAACTGAAAACTAGCAAATCACCAGGGCTGGATGGCATCTATCCAAGAGTCCTCAAAGAGCTCAAATGTGAAATTGCCGACCTCCTTGCTAAAATATATAATTTATCCCTGCAATCAGGCTCTGTACCCACGGACTAGAAAGTAGCAAGTGTAACACCGATTTTCAAAAAGGGATCCAGGGGCGATCCAGGAAATTACAGGCCGGTTAGTTTAATTCAATTCCAGTCAAATTAATGGAACTCATCCTCAAGGAAAAAACTGTAAAGCACATAGAACAACAAGCCCTGCTGGGAGAGAACCAGCATGGCTTCTACAAAGGTAAATCTTCCCTCACAAAACTTTTGAAGTTCCTTGAGAGTGTCAACAAGTGTGTGGATAAGGGTGATCCAGTTGACATAGTATACCTGGACTTCCAAAAAGCTTTTGACAAAGTTTCTCATCAAAGACTCCTGGGAAAGCTGAGCAGTCATGGGATAAGGGGACAAGTGCTTGTGTGGATTGCTAACTGGTTGAAGGACAGGAAACAGAGGGTAGGTATAAATGAAGAGTTTTCAAAATGGAGGGAAGTAAGAAGTGAGGTCCCCCAGGGATTTGTACTGGGAGTAGTGCTTTTTAATGTGTTCATAAATGATCTAGAAGTAGGGGTAAGACTGGCAGCAGCACCTCCAAGGTTGCAGACCAAGAATCTCTCTCTCAGTCCTATCTTGGAGAAGCCAGGGAGGGAACTTGAAACCTTCTGCTCTTCCCAGAGCGGCTCCATCCCCTGAGGTGAATATCTTACAGTGCTCACACTTCTAGTCTCCCATTCATATGCAATCAGGGCAGACCCTTCTTAGCTAAGGGGACAAGTCATGCTTGCTACCACAAGACCAGCTCTCCTCAATGTGCGGCAGCTGTGAATAAGGCCAATTCCATGCTAGGGATCATTAGGAAGGGGATTTGGAAATAAAACAACTAATATTAGAATGCCCTTATACAAAACTATGGTGCGGCCACACCTGGAGTACTGTGAACAATTTTGGTCACCACATCTAAAGAAGGACATTGTAGAAATGGAAAAGGTGCAGAAGAGGGCAACCAAGATGATCAGGGGCCTAGAGCACCTTTCTTATAAGGCAAGACTACAACACACACTCTCTCCTATTGGCTTAAACTATCCCTGAGTCCAATGGTTCTTGCCCCTCTAACCCTTCATGACGATTACCATTCTATACGGGCTCAGGCAATTGAGATGAAATTACCTACCCTGGGCCTCGCCCCTCTGTCCCTGATCAACATGGTGATACGATCAGGCAAAAGCGATCATCAAACAGCGCATCACAGACACTGAGCGCCAAGCAGATCTCAGCAGTGTTCCAAAGTTTTGTATAAGTGAGGAGCTTAGATATATATCCTATCCGGCAGCACACCTTTCTCAACTGGAGGCCCCAAACCACAGAAGGGCATTCACTCTGGCCCGCTGCCATGGTCTCCCCTCAGCAGTTGTAGAGGGATGATACAGAAAGATCCCGTACGCAGAGCGATTATGCCCCTGCGGCTCAGAGCAAATTGAAACCACTGAGCATGTCCTTTTATACTGCCTGTTCTAGAGAGACATTCATGCCGCCGTTATTTCTCCACTGTTGAACAAGCTTCTGGGACGTACGAACCACTTCTATACTCAATTGCTGCTATCTGACTCTAACCCCCACCCCCACAAAGATTATTGCCAAGTTCTGTGCAGCTGTGATTGGCATCCAGCAAAAGATGATAGCTGATGGGCTCCCCTAATTTGAGTCCTGATAACACTCTCCTCCATATTCTTCGTATCATATTAATTGCACCATGGCAATGCATAATATTTTATTAGATTAATGCAGTGTAACATTTAGCGTATTTTAGTGTATTTTACCATTTAGTGCAATTCCGTGTAACTTTACCATTTTTAGTAATAGTTCAACTTATGGTAACCATTATAGTTTTAACCATTCTTAATTTTAATTCTAGCTTTTTACCACATATGAAATCATTTTCAGCTATATTACTACTACTACTACTGCTACTATTTGAATTCCCCCTTCTATCTTTTCTGTGCATTTTATTATGGAAAAGTATGTTTAGCGGTTTTAGTTTTTTAGTAGCTTGTTTCTTTTTAGTAGCTTGTCTCTTTTTAAATTGTGATTATTTTAAATTTTAGCCTTTTCACAATAGCTATCATCATATTTGCAATCACCTCTATCAACATGTAACTTTTCTCCAGTATTACCTTCATTAATGTTTAATTTTATGCTGGTCTCTGACCATAATAAAGCTTGAACTTGAACTTGACTACAACACATGGGGCTATTTAGTTTAGGAAAAAGACGACTGTGGGGAGACATGATAGAGGTAAAATCATGCATGGTGTGGAGAAAGTGGATTGAGAGAAATTCTTCTCCCTCTCACATAACACTAGAACCAGGGGTCATCCCATGAAATTGATTGCCAGGAAATTTAGGACCAGCAAACGGAGGTACTTTTTCACACAACGCATAATCAACTTGTGGAATTCTCTGCCACGAGATGTGGTGACAGCCAACAACCTGGATGGCTTTAAGAGGGGTTTGGATAACTTCATGGAGTAGAAGTCTATCAACGGCTGCTAGTCGGAGGGCTATAGGCCACCTCCAGTGACAAAGGCAGGATGCAGGAGAGAGGGCATGCCCTAAACTTCTGCCTGTAGGCTTCCAGCGGCATCCGGTGGGCCATGTATGAAACAGGATGCTGGACTAAATGGGCCTTGGGCCTGATCCAGCAAGGCTGTTCTTATATAATCAGTTTGGGCTGGGCAGAAGGAGGTAGCTGCCATTAAGCCTTCCCTCCCTTCCGCCACCTGAGAGTCGATGCACTGATCCATATCTACACAGCTCTTCAGCGGAAGGAAGGAGGAAAGCCCCAGATGGCAGCTTTCTTCTTCCCACCACCTAGTAGCTGGCTGGATGTAGCACAGCACAGGGAGAGGCTGCGACGGTGGATAGGTGAAAGCTGAGGTCTGAGATAACACAGCAGCTTACAACCTGTAAGGTAGAGGGGTGGGGGCTGCCAAGCAGTGGGCGCGAACACAGGCCTCCTCCCCTAGCTATTAAACATGTCGATTGAAGTCTGAAAATTAATTTTGAAAATTAAAGTTATTAATTATTTTAATTAATTAAATTTAAAAATTAATTTTAAAATTGACCTTGACCTCAGTGACTTGGTGTGCAGGGTTTTTAAAAATTCCTTAATTTGGAAAATGTTTAAGGAAACCAAGAGCTAAAGTTACCCATATTTACATAAGGGAATTTAGTAGTTCTGTGTTCTAGGGAAGCCAGTCTTCTCTTGCAGCTTTTACCTATTCTCCGCTCCTTGGACTATATTTGTGTACTATATACCATACAAATTTGAAGGAGAAAGAGTATTAAAACAGTTATTACAAGGTGCCAGAGGGAAGCGAATAGAGCCAGCAGACTTGATCAGGAGTGCTTTCACTTCACATTTTGGATGCAATCTGGACATTTTCCCAAGAACAAAAAAACCATGAAAGTTATTGGACTGATTCCTGGATCTGCTGGAACACAAACCCTACCGTGGGTATTTTGAAGTTCATTTTTACCATAATGATTACTGATGGACACATTTTGTAAATGTTTAGAAATATAAAAATGTGCACACACATACAACAGAGAAGAACAATGATCTTTTGGATTACTTGTATATATAAAATTATAGGATGGAAAATTATGGTTTTTCAAGTTTGACAAAGTTCTCTTAACATCTCAAAGAGTAATTTCAGACTCAGAGCCTTCCATGTAATCAAGCTAAGTACAAATATGAATGGTTCCCTATCCACTAACTGTTCTGTCCAGCTGGCTTTGTCCATTTGGAGTTTGTTTCAGTCTTCAGGAAAAGATCTGTTAGTTACTTATACTTACTGTATGGAGAAAAGGAAGTAAACACTTGAAACCTGAGTTAACACATTTTCCCCTCCTGAATTGAGAAGTTAATTGGATGATTTATACATAACTAGATCACCACCAAGACGACTCCACATCAGTTTGGTTAATTATATAAGGTGTTAGAAACAAAAAACAAACAGTGCAATGCTAGACACAGCTACACGACTTTTTGCAATAAATGTTAACTCTAAATAAGTGCAACCTGTCCATAAATATTTGCTACAAAACTACTTCAAAATAAAGTTTGATGGGTAAAACATGAAGAAAAAAATTCTCCAGGAGAATTTTTTTTTTTAATAAGTACCAGCACTCATTTAGAGTTTGGGATTTGTGAAAGAAAGCTTTAAAAGGAGCAAACCTGATTGGCTGTGGCTGTTGCGGCGAAGGGGACACTTGTTGCAGGAGTTGTTGCTGCAGAGACAGTGGCGGACGTAGCGCTGTGCATCATGGGTACTTTCAGGAGGGGAGCCATGGAAGCAATGAACAGGAGTGTGTAGCATTATGGTAATGGAAGTGGAATTTTGGCATGGTGAATATCAGAGCAGCAAGCCATCATGGGTTAAACCAGCAGATGGCATGCAATCACAATGCAAAGCAAGAAAGCGTGGCAGAGAAATAAAACAAAAGGGAAAATAGCTTATTACAAGTACAATTTAAAGGAAGTTTGTCACAGTTATCGGCGATTCCCAGAAAAAAAACCAAAGCAAATTATTCATTCCTTATTTTGTGATATTTTTACTTAGTATTGTGAAGTTCAAATAAAGCTTTTGTGAAAATGGCCAGTTTATTCATGTAAAAACTGACTTTTTCTAAAGTTACAGAAATATCTTTGTAGATGTTGCCTTTCAAAATTTAAAAAACCAAATTTACTAGACCTACAGGGATCTGAAATACTACTTACTACTGCATGAGCCTGCCCAGACACTTTGATAATTATCAGAGATTAGAAGGGTGGTCTTGCTTGTGGAAAAAGGCTGTCTTACTTGTGGTCTCCCAACTTTGCAATGCCGTCCCAAAGGAGGCTGGTCTGGCTCTATCTTATCTTTCTGGTGTTGGGAGAAGACATTTTTTCATTCTCAGCCTTTATGTGAACTAAATGGATTTATCTCCACTTCAGAAATTTTTAGTTGTGGTATTTCACTACTCCATTTCTGTAATTCTGTGTTTTATTGTATTTTATATTGTAACTTTGCATTCTGCTTTGACAGAACTTCATGAAGAGCAGCTTAAAAATATTTTTAAATAAAATAAATTTGGAATGCTGCTATAGGTTTTTTTAAAAATCCTACTTTTATGAAATCACAATGACTTGGATCCAAAGGTAGTCTTGCACAAGTAGAAGGTACTTCCACTCATGTAAAGGAAGGTCCTTTATGTTTACCAATTTACTCTTCTTTCTGGAGCCCCACATCTCATAGGGTTCCAGAGGGTTCCCCAAGCCACAGAAGTGACTTTTTGGGGTACACGATGGGGTTGCAGCAAGAAGGAATAGGAAAGATAGACCTGTTCTGCAAGTACAAGGCTGGTCACAATAACTAAAATCCAAACCATTGTTTACACTTTGCACATTTCCCCCCCTCCAAGCAGTTTTATTTGCTTCATGGCTCTACCTATCAGTGCCATGCAGTTATTTACCAATGAAATTTCTCTAATAACCTTTCATCTTCCTTTCTCCTGCCTGACTACAGTTTTTTTTCTCCCTGGATATTTATTTGCTCACATTTCTCAAATGCTCCAACCTGGCACAGTTCCCCCAGTGCTTGTCACTGCCCTAGATACTATTATCTTCCTAGACATTTAATCTTGTGCCCATCTATCCTGACCTTCTGGCTGCCAGCATACAGGAAGCTGCCATGTTTTGACACTTACTTCTTTTCTTTTGGCAGCTAGAACTAAAACCCTCAGTTAGTCCACGGTTATCTGATTCTTAGACTACTGAAGCCTCCTCCTCACTCACTTCCTGTTCATTTCTGTCACCTCATTCCATTTCAGTCAGTGAAGAAATTTTCCTCTTTCTCTTTGCTGTGATTTAAAAAGCAACAACAACAACATAGTGGTACTGTTGCCACTGAGCCACATAGAGGAACTGGAATGTGATACAAAAATTCAAGGAGCCAATGCAGAGTTTTTAAGGTCCTCATTCCCTGTTCCGCAACATGTGGCTTAGAAGCAATACTGAGCAACTTAGTGTTGTTCAGCTTCTTCTCTTCCCATCACTATTGTCCTACAGTTTTCCCTACTGCTTTCAGTAGCTATGCCAGTCCTAGTTGCCATAATCTTTATGAGACTCCCTGGGGAAATGGACACTGAGCAGCATGCGGAAATTATTACTGTATTTTTCAAAATCCAAGATTAGTCCCCCCACCAAAAAAAAAAAAAATCTTTTATGTTAGAAATCAAAGAGTCATCTTAAATTCAGATTCTTCCACTTTTCTGGAAAATTTAATCTCTGTTTATTAAGGGGGTCATCTTAGATTCAGGGTTGTCTTCTATTCGGTTAATTATGGTATCTTTTAAGGCTCTCCAGCATGCAGTCCCTAATTATATCTCTTTCATGATCTCCTTGCTCCTGTGGCTCTGTGCAGATTCATCTGGCAACTTTGTTCCCTTCCTTGCAGGGGCGTAACTACCATTAGGCAAGGGGAGGCAGTCGTCTTGGGGCCCCACTGCTTCGAGGGGCCCCCCAGAGGCACATCACATGACTCCCCACCCGCCCATGTTGCACCCCCTATGAATTATGTTGAGTCTCTTGGAGATCGGCAGGAGCAGAGAGTAAAAAAACTAGATTCAATGTGAACTAGATATTCACCATATTCATAATGGGGATGTGAGTGTGAGTGCATGATATACTGTGAAGTGTGTTTGTGTGTGTATATCAGCGAGGGGCCCATTTTAAAATCTTGTCTCTGGGCCCCCTCCTACCTTGCTACGCCCCTGCTTCCTTGACCTGTTTCTGGTACCCTGTTCCAGATTTTAATGCACCATGAACTAATCCAATCACTTCACTTTTTAAAAATTCCTCAAAACATACTTCTAGTATAATCCACACAATAACATACATCTTCAACCTATACGAAATAATCCAAAAATGTTGGTGTTTTCTTAGCCTGTCTTGATATGGATATGAAGAATTTTTTGACTGTACAGCCTGTCTCAACAGTAAAATTTGAAGGGCAGGTTCTTATAAAAGTAGATATATAGATATCTATATCTATTGTAAAAACCTGTGACACTGCAGAGCCCTTCCATCTTATGCATGCACAGCTGATTTTGTTCAGACAAAAAATGGCAATCATTTGCTAGAGATTACAACTACTAAGGTTACCATTTAAATCAGAAAGAATGGGTTTGCAATTAATATATCTATTTATAGGTATATAGCATGTTAGCATGTATGCTGATATATTAAGGTAAGCTAATGTTAACTGCATATGTTCTTAGATTAAATTTAACTTTTATCTGTCTTTTGAAATAAGAACAACCCTTATTTGCTTCTGAAGATGTCTCTTCTTAGCTATGATTCTTAGATAAAATTAGGTCTATTTTACTGTCTGTTCTGAGAAAATAGTTGTAATTTTCCTAATGTAACTAGCAATTGATTTGCTTCCAAAGAGGAGAGCAGATTTTCTGGTAATTTATTTCTGTTCAGTTTTATAGATATGTTGATTCACATGTTTGCTGGAAGTATTATCATAACACATAGAAGAAGTTTGATCTCATAAACATTTACTTCAAATGAGTAGTTCAAAGACAGTGGAGATGCCAAACTAAAATAAATCAGCTTCATCACTTGACTATGCAACATTCTTGGGGCAAAGGCTGTTGGACAAATGCCAACCTTTTTTAATCAGGAAAGGCAAGCTTTCAAATGTTTTAACTCTTAAAAGTAGTTTTGATGTCATTTTTCATGCCTAAACTTGTTATTAATTTCTATTGCAAGTGTTAAAAATGAGGTACTTCTGGGAAACGCTGATAAAACTTTCTTACAACACAGCAAAAAGGAGAAATAGGCACACCACTATGAAACTTTAACACACTGATGAAATTAGCCTGCTTTTTCAATATTTTATGATTTAAAAATGCTAGCAATATAAAATATAGAAAGAGAAAAATTTTGAAAACAGAAAAGCAGATTGGAATTCATGGTATTTATGCTTTTTGCAGTGGAATTGTTATAGCAAGTGATGTTGCATCTAAGCAGCAGGGTTTTTTTTGTTTCTTTTTAAAAAAAAAACAAATTGAAAAATTTAACAGTTCAAGCAAAAGTCCAAATGAGCCATCAGACTGAAACAATTGCCTAAGTTACGTTTTAGTTCCTCCAAACAATGGAAACTACAGAATACAATAAGAAAAAAGATCAATAAAGAAGTTTGAAACCTACCAATACTGGTAGCGGGTGTCATGCACAAAACTGACCCTGTGTGTCATGCAATGATAGGTGAAAAAAAGTGAATAAAGGGGAAGAAACAGGTTAGCTGTTTAGAGTTAACATTCAAAGTGAGATCCAAGCACCCACAAGGATAAGCCAAAGTTAGTTAAATACAACTTCAAAAAGGTCATTCATAGCTTCTTTATTATTTTAAAACATTTCGTTTCATAATACTAAACTTTCTGAACATGTAACATATTGTGCATATGAATCAAAATCTATACAGCAAATACTTCATTCAATATTTTACTTCATCAAAAGGAACTAGCCTTTAAAATGCTATCACCCTGAGTAATCTAATAATGATTTGTCCTACGATCAAGGACATATAGTTCAATTTTAAATACATTTACTCAGAAATTTCCTACTCAGTTCAATTATATTTACTTCATGGTGAATATGCTTAGTAGTGCAGCCTAAAGGCTACAAATGCTATGCACATATAACTTGGGAGCAGGCCTCATTGAACTCCACGGGATTTACCTCCCAATAAACATACATTGCACTGGTTGCCCAGACAACATCTATACATGTTGTACTATACACTGAGGCAAATTAGGTTATTCTACTATATTTCTTGGAGAATGTTTACAACACATTAATGAAAATATGAATGCCTATTGGCCCACATGATGTGCAAGACAACACCAGCACTGCTGATTGGCCAGCATGGCTGCCCACTTGGAAGCCAGTCCAGGCACCTTTGTGTAACAGCACAACTAAAAAACTACTTAAAAAACAGTCTGCATAGCACTACTTCCACTGTAAACAATCTAAGTAACACTGCACTAATGTGGATGAGGCTGCTTTAAGTATGTATGTGTGTATGTATGTATGAAACATATTTCTATACCGCTCAAAACATGCGTCTCTGGGCAGTTTACAATTACTCAACTGTGCTCTTGTGCCATACTGCCAGGGCTGGCTTCCAGATGTGCAGCAGCATAGGCATTGGTGTTGCCATGCTCATCATGTGGGCCACTTTTTAGCAACATCCAAAAACATAGCAGTGCTCTTCCTCAACAGGTGTATCTCTGGTTTAATGTGAATTTAATCTCTGACCATATGTATTTTTTTTTTACATTTATTATGGTAATATTGAATTACTTCCTCTATTCTAAGCCCACCATTCTGTGGGCCAAAATTAGTAGGGGAAATTGGAGAGAAAGGAGAGGGAAAGTGCCATATATTAAAAATATTCTGAAATCACAGCATGTCCAGTACACAAAATGCTTCATAAATTTATTTGGAAGGATACAATTTATCCTTCCAAACAAAACAAAACAAAAACTCCACACCTTTTACATCCTGTCCACATATTGTGCTTGTTTTTTCATCAGACTTGTATTTTTATATTCATGCTAATGTTTTAATTGTGTAATTTTTGTAATCTTGTTTTTTAAGTTTTGTGTGAACCTCCTTGAAATTGTTTCAATGAAAGGTGGCATAGAAATTTAACAATAAATAAATAAATAAATTTAAGTGCAAGACAACAAGTGTGATGTAGTGGTTAGAGTGTTGGACCAGGGAGACCCGAGTTCAAATCCCCATTCAGCCATGAAACTCACTGGGTGACTCAGGGCTGGGTATCTCTTAGCCTACCTCACAGGGTTGTTGTGAGGATAAACATAACCATGTACACCACTCTTGGCTCCTTGGAGGAAGAGTGGGATATAAATGTAAAAAACAAAACAAAAAACTCTGCAGCTAGCTAACTATGAATGACCTTATCATGAAGGCACCACCAAAGAATAGCTCAATATGTGTTTTTTTAAATTATACTCAATTTTTTAAAAATTCACAGCATTTGAAGAAAAATATATTTCTACCATTTTTGAGATCATAAAACAATCAGGCACCAAATCACCAAATGTCTTAGCTGATGGTATAATAACTTAGTCTACAATCTACAATCTAGTTACTTTACAGTAATTCTGGAAGAATCAATGAGATGACTTTAGCATTTGTGGGCAGTGGATTGTAGCATTAGTGTGCAAGGCATTCAAGCAAGAATGAAAAAAAGGCTGAGAGAAAAAGAGAAAGCGCTACTTCATATTTTCCATACAGGTTAGCTGAGAAGTTCTATCTAAAACCAAACCAAACCAAACCAAATATCTATGTCCCCATATTTCTATCAATAAAAAAAAGACTTTGGGAGTAATTCTTCTCATTTCCATGTGGGAATAATATAAGAATATTGATCACTATCCAGACTAACCAAGTGTGCATGCAGCATGCTACATTCCAGGCTAAAGTAGCATAAGCGCTGGCATGTGGGGGGGGGGGATAATTGCCAGCCTCTCTTCCATCTGAAGTGCTCCATGTCACCAAAAATATGTCCCTGCAGCAACATATCCCCAGAGACATATTTTGGGATGGCACAGAGTGCTTCAGGGGGAAGGGAAGATCAGCAAAAATTGCAAACCTGCACGAGCCCGTCTTGCTTTTGTCTTGAATGTAGCATGCTGTACATACACTTCCTTTGCTGCACATGTGCATGGTTAGTCTGGATGTCAGTCACTAACTAGTTGTAAAAACACTGAATTACCATCAATGGCAACAACCTATTTAAAAAACAAGAAATGTGAAACTTTTTTCTTAGAACTTACCACTAACACCTATTTACTTAATTAACGTTTGTTTGGTGTCAAAAACATGCTAGAGCGCTGAAACCTCTATTTAGGTTGTTCACAAAAAGTCTATTAAGTTGTTTACCACTGCAGATTTAGAAGCTTCACAACACAGAAACCCATCTATGTCATTTCATACAATGCATTCCATTTGTTTTCTCTACCTGGAAACTAACATCAGTCCCACAGGTATCTCTGTATACATGGATATATCTCATGATTCTCCACCTCCTTTCCACGATCATTTTTTTTAACCTGTGTCAGGGAGGTGCATTTGCTCCAAACATGGGAGCCGTGCAAAGGCATTCAGGAAACTGCTTCCAGCTGACACTGAAGATTAGCTGCCTACTGGGGTGCCTGTCAAGATATGTGGTTCTTCCCTAGCGCTGAGAGTTAGGGAGCACAGCATTCCAGGGGTGAAACAGGACAAGCTTTCCCTCGCCTGCATAGATGAGGCAACTCCTGCTCCTCCACTTCTCAATACCAAGGGCTGCCTGCTGCCTATAGGCCAACAGAACAGGAACTTCAGCAAGGAGCAGTGAGGTCACATTCATCTCACTCCTACTCCTTTCCAGGGATAAAAACACAAAGAAATGATGTCAGGACTGCTTATAGCTGGAACCTAGAATATCAGGGAGGAATGAATGAGAAAGAAAATGAACAAAGCTGACAATTTGGGGTACCTTTTCAATTTTGCCACCAAAGGGTAGAAAAACCCTCTGCCTATAAGTGAAAACACAGTAGCTTTGGTTCAGAATATGGATCTGAGCAAAGGACATGGTTAAGACATATTTTCTTCACTCCCACTTTACTTATTTTAGTAATAAGAGACCTGCAGAGTTCTTGCATCATATTAATATACGAATTGCAGCTTACTGCAGCTTATAGGGCTTACTGGGAGGAGTGGCTGTATTGCTTGCCTTCTTTCCCTCTCTGATACATCACAATACTGACTCCAGATATGGAGGTCTTCCTGAGCTGACCTTTTATGCTGACAAGTTATGACTGTGTGGCTCTCTTTAGCTGGGGGAAAAAAAAAACTGACAAGCCCTGTCTATGAATTTGGTGAGAAGCACTGAAAAAAACTGCATTTCTTTCTTAAGATTGTGAGTTTTAATGAACAAATGGGAACATTATTTGTTTCTGGGCTCTTAATGGAAACTGCATAAATTGGATGCTTTCAAATTCATTCAGGTACTGTGTAAGATAGATACCTCTGCATTTCAAACAAATGTCTTAAAAGGTAGTACAGTACTGCTGCTATTAATGCCTTCACATATCAAGATCTGTGTGATTTTGTACATGGAGTGGCTGGAAGCATAAGGGTAACATGAAAGCAAAGGAGAATATTCTGAGCTATTTGACGGGTTACATTGTTTAGCAGATAGTCAGGAGCATGACATAAAGAAAAAAGTCAAATGCATTAAAAAGTTTTTCCTACAAAGAATAAATAGGTCTGATAATGGTTTAGCAATACATACATATTTAGGTTGATACTGTAGCTTTGGAGCACAGTAGGGAACTCCCCCCCCCCGTTTTTGGCTTTTTAGCATGTTTTGCAGCCTCCGGGAACCTAACCCCAACCTCCAATTACCCTGTTCTGTTCTCTGCGATTGTAGCAGAGAATGGAATCACCACAGATAACAGGGCTCACCTGTATTATAACACTTCTCTGAGGGAGGGCAGGATGACTCCTTGTCTTAAGGAGGCAATCTTTACAACTCTTCTGAAGAAGCCCGCATTGGATCCCTCAGAGTTAAGCAACTATAGGTCTGTCTCCAACCTTTCGTGGCTGGGCAAGGTAATTGAGAGGGTGGTGGCCTCCCAGCTCCAGGCAACTGATTATCTAGACCCATTTCAAACTGGCTTTTGGGCGGGCTATGGGGTGGAGACTGCCTTGGTTGGCCTGAAGGATGATCTCCAGTTCTTAATCGACAGAGGGAGTGTGACTCCATTGGTCCTTTTGGATCTCTCGGTGTATTTCGATGCTATCAACCATAGTATCCTTCTGGGCAGGGTTGCCAGAACCTAGGGGGTATACTTGTGAGTCAAATGGGCTGTAAGCCAGAATTTGGCTTTTTAAAAGCCAAATCTGGCCACCTAGGTTGGGGGTGGGAGGCAATGCTTTGCAGTGGTCACACTCCTACCTCTCGGGCAAATTCCAAATGATGTCCCTTGGAGACTGTTGCTCTTCAAAATGTGGACTCATGTATGGTGTCCCACAGGGCTCCATACTGTCTCCAATGTTTTTGAACATCTGCATGAAACTGCTGGAAGAGATCATCAGGAGATTTGGTGCAACGTGTTATCAGTATGCTGATGACACCCAGATCTATTTCTCTATGTCAGCATCATAAGGAGTAGGTATAACCTCCCTAAATGCCTGCTTTGTCAGGCAGTGGTCCGATTCAGAAGATTATGAGGAGGAACTTCCTTACCCAGAGTCCCCTGATATGGTCCTGCTGCACGACGCTGAGGAGGAAGCCCCACGGACGGAGAGCTTACCTACTGTGGAACAGCAGGAGGCTGCTGGGGAGCCATTGCCCTCTTTAGATGGGGAGGAGTCAGGACCAAACTGCAGACCAATAAGCTACATGCAGCGTCGGCGTGACTGAAGAAAGGAGCAGCGTTTTGTGCAGAGAAGCAGCAGCCATTTGGCTGCAAAGTCTGACTAGGGAGGCATCTGAATGTGTAACTCTGAAGGCAGACGGGGCCTTAATTGGCTTCACCTGGCATTTAACCTTGAAGAGGTATAAATTCAGACCATTCACTCTGCACTGCGCAGGTTTCACTTTGCCGTGCAGTTCCAGCTTCCTACTTTTGAGCCCCTTGTTCCTGTTTGCTCCTGTGATCTTGACCTTGTGCCTGGCTATCGACTTGTAACTCCTTTTGGAACCCCCTGGATTACGGAACTGGCATCCAACCCTTCTTCTGACATTGACCCATATTGGACTTGGCACTCGTGAAGTGCCAGACGGGGTTTGGTGGGGAGAGTGGGCTTAGCCTTCGCCTTATTTATTTTCACCCAAGTTTTTAACATGACTGTGGTTTTAAATTGTTTTAAGGTTTTCCTTTTTAATTTGTTTTATGTTGTAAACTGCCCAGAGACGGAAGTTTGGGGTGGTCTACACATTTGAAAAATAAAATAAATAAATAAATAAATAAATAGATTGCATAGAGAGCTTCTATGGTGGAGAAAACTCCTACCAAAGAACTTTTCCTTATGTCACTGTTCTGTTAATATAATTAACATGGGGGAGTGTCAGCATTTTAACATAGCTGTAAATATTCCCCTCCGGGCTCTATTTCCATGGCTGCGGTGGAGTGGTGTTTGAACTTGTGAGGGAATGTAAGGAGGTGGCAATGGGTTGTGGAAGAGAACTCAGGCTGTGGCGAATGTTTACAAGGAAGCACAAGCTGGTGGCAAGGTAACAGAGGTCCTTACAAGCTATGAGGCAGTGGGGGCAAAGTGGCGAATGGACTTGTGAAGGCACATAAGGCAGCAATGAGATGGCAATTGTACTTAACAGGGAATGCAAGGCGGAGGTGAGATGAGCAGGGCTTTGTGGTGGCTTATAAGGTGGTGGCAGACTGCCTTTGAACAGAGTTATACTGCCTAAGAACTGGAAGATTCCACTTAACCAGCATGGGTAAGTTCTTTCCTATAATCAGATTATCATTTTTAAAACTCCTGGGAATTCAATTCAGGTTTAAGATGAGAGTTAAAATGCTTTACATTTTCACTCGTGCTTTAAAAAGAATGGAAATTGCAAGTTAAGGTGCCCATCTTAACTTTCATACCACATAAGCTGTAAAGACTTTGTAAAGTCTGGTATATGATGATGGCTTTAGAAATGAGGCTCCATGCTCCCACACCTCACCTTGATCAGAGATGCATCAGGCACAAATTCATCAGGGGCCTCTAGGAACTGATTAGGGAAGCTGCACATGTTAAATATTTGCCTGGATGCTACCCTCTCCAGCCCAATATCCAACTGAAAGACCAAGGCAAAGTGTGGAAAGTATGCTTAGCTGTGCAGCCATTCTTCCTCAACCGAAATAAAATATATCCCTACAATGCCAGCAGAGGTTACCAGTAGAAGTTATTGATAGTGCTCCTGAAGGATTTATTTTTGTCTAGCTTCATTCTAAGAGCCAGTGCTGACACCATGTTTTGAAACATTTGTCCATGTGTAAATTAACATCCAAACTGGTATACACAGAAAATTAAAATGACTACATCCACGACTAAAACAACTTCATAGTGTGCGTTTTCTAGTCAAGGAGATAGCCACTGCCATCTTCATATGTCACTGCTTCAGGTGTACAACACTTGCACAAAGCTTTCATTATGAAGGTTAATCATCTGCAGGAAAACTTCAAAAGAGCAATGGAATGCTTATCTTCTTAGCATGCCATTACAGATAAACCATGTATATCACATATTTGAACACTAGTTATCGATCATATGATATAGGGAGATATCTGTACAACAAAATATATTGTTATTAAAAACGACATTGACACATGACTAAGCATAATTCTCCATATTTTTTTAAGAAATCATTTTTCTCTTTATACCCATGGTCAGGACCACTGGAGTATATTCTGCATAGAAGTTTGAATTCTGTGTCAATAAATGACTCAGATTCTTCTCTTAGAATAAGTCATATAAATTGGGTGGTCTGCCATATATTCTCTTTTCAAAATTTATTCAACTTCCAAAACTCTGGTTATCAAATAATTTAGGATATTCTGGGCAAGTGAGAGGGCAGCAGAGAGTAAGGAAGAAGGGAAATGGAGGAAGGACAAGGCATGGAATTTGCAGTTAAGAGGATAGGGAATTCTCAGTAGGCTAAATTATGTAGTAAATACCAGATTGTGTCCTTGGGTAATGGCCTCACATAAGCACAGAACATGTATACTCCTGCCTATACTATTTTGGTGCAGAGGGTAACTATCACTTTTGTACTCTGTAGTAACACTAGATGAAGTTCAAATATTAGTAGGGAGGTAGATGTGGAGCTGGAATTTGACTTTGGTTGAGAAACGGAAAATAAGTCATGCAAGATACACAAGAAGGAAGAGAGAGTAATTACATGTTTTTAACATCCTCCAAGTGAATCTGAATATATCTGCTTTCTCCCTTGGATTCTTTCTTCTCAATTCCCAAAATACCTGTGATACAAATGTGTGTAGCAGAACACACTTCATGCAGACAGACAAGCTACTGTGACAGGAACAGACTATGTTCTTTTCTAAGAAATTGCTATGACGCATTTTTCTAAGAAGTCCAACAGTAAGTACTTCCTTGGATTGTTCAGACTCAAAAAAAGATTCTGACAGCACTGACAAACCTTCCTGAAATCCAAATATTCTTCAGAAATATTACAAATAAAACATATTGCCAATTTTGTGTCACAAAAGAGGTAAGAAAATGACAACATATCTCATTGAAAGCATAATGACTGTGACAACACAGACAGCAATCTGTGCTGTGGAGAATGTTACAATATTCTTTAACTCTAAGAATGACATACCTGTTGGAATAAATGCTGCATGCTGCTGCAACTGTGCACTAGCAAGAGCCTGTTGGTAGTGCAAGAAACTGGGATTAAAAACTGCACTGGCACCATTGCTTTTCTCAAGTGCTTGTCTCTTTGGTAAAGGGTGAAATACACCAGGAGGAAAGGCCTGTGAATTGAGGGGGGAAATAGTGAGACTGGTAGAGCCTATGCTCAATTATTAAAACATTTCTTTAAAACATTACATCATTGATTAAAAAAAATTGTTGAAGATGCCTTGCCATGCATATTAGTTCAAAACAGCAGCAATGTCAAATGGATGGCAATTTTTGTTATTGATAATAAAAGCATGGTACAATTAAATTAAAATTATAGCACCACAATAACTAACCTGGGGAAAAAAGCTTTTAAAGAAAAAGGGGATTTTAAAAAAAAAACACCAAAAAACAAAATTGCTCTTTTTAAAAAGGGCTAAAAATAGTACAAGGAGAAAAACAGCACTTGTATTTCCATTACATGATTTAAGAAAAATAAATATCTCTGTATTGTTAACTACATTAGTTAGTATAGAATAAGCATCTTCAAGAACAAGAGCAGTTTTTGTTTCTCAACCACCTTAATATAAACATTTCAAAATGAAACCTTGTTAGGAAAGAAGTTAAGCTGTTTTGCAATAACTACATGTGAAAATGAGATGGCTAAATACTGAATTTATTTTTGTAAAATGAATAATACAAGAGAACTTAGTTAACATTAAAAATTATTTGCATCTTGGAAATGCTACATGCAAAGCAAAAGGTGAAAGGTCAAAGTACCAGGTCTACAGTTGCTTCGAGAGGTCGCTTCATTGCTTTGGCAGTCGACTGAGTCTTTTAATAACAGGCAGCGAGCACATGATGGCAGTGGGCCAATGGGATTCAAGCGAATTAACATACAGGTAAACAGCAAGCAGAGGTGCATCATGGGAACGGCATTGCATTGTGGATAGGTGAGAAGGAAAAAAATATTCTGAATGCAATATACAACATACAAAACACTAGGCATGCACAACAACAAAAATGTTTTGTTTTCTAAAGAGATGAATATTACACCCTGAATTAGTACTGAAGCAAAAATGCATCTACTATACCTTAGTTAAAAGAGAGTAAAATATAGATGTTTGAAATTTAGGAAAGTTGATTAAACAGCAGCTTGCAGACACCATTAAGCATTTATAAGCACCAGTAAGCTTTTATGCTACATAGAAAAGCATAGATATTTCAGGGGGTTCTCTAAAAGAATTTCTGATAAGTTAGTTATGCCATATCAAAAAGCATAAATTAACTTCCAAAACTAACATACAAAATCCAAACTATTAAAATAGATTTTTAACAATTTAATGTAATGAGAACATATGCTTAACATTACTAGGAACAGATCTTCCTTTAGCAAAAAGTACATCTGAATAAGCATGTTAAGATCAGTTTGGGGTTTGGTTTCTTTCTTTTATTTGTATATTTAATAAATGTTTTATCTGATCGCTAACTTATCATAAAATTCAGTAGTTTTTTTGCTAAGCTGGGGAAGAACAGCTGACGTTTCTTTCAATGAACTTACCGCATTAAGCAGAGTAAAACTGCATATTATTTTTAATTAAGCATTTTGTTTTAGATCTTTAGTCCAAAATCTACAACAAGTTTTAAGAAAATATAGCAATGGAAAATGCTTTTCCTTACAAATAACAAATTACATTTTATAACCACAATAGTAGTCATGGTTCCAACATTGCATTGTAAAACAGTTAAACAAAAACATTACTTAATATAAGTATAAAAGTATATGAAGCTGCCTTATACAATCAGATCATTGTTCCATCCAGCCAATATTATCTGCTCTTGCCAGTAATCTCTCCAGGGCTTTAGGCCAGCATTGAGATTCTTTTAAAATGGAGATTCCAGGGATTGAACATGTTCAGAATGTGCTCTACCATCAGGTTATGGGCCCTCCATATTTTGAGATAACAGGGAAAGAGGGATAACTTGACTCTATTCCAAAATAAAATCTGTTCATGTGAAGTTTTTCTAAGTACCGTGTTTCCCCGAAAATAAGACAGTGTCTTATATTAATTTTAGCCCCCCACAATGCACTAGGGCAATTAGCAGTACATCAGAAATTACTGCTAGGTCTTACTTTCGGGGTAGGTCTTACTTTTGGGGAAACAGGTTATTAAATGAAGCTTAGACAAAAACTATGGACATTTTAATAAATTAGAACTTTGTTTACACACTCGGCACAATAGGTTGCTCCTTAGGAGACAATATCTAGGGTCATATTTTCTTGTAACATCTGCATTTGGAACAAGCACCATAGTACAATTCTTGCAGAACTACCAATAGGGATGTGCATGAACCAAGGTTCATGTGCTGGTTCGGCACTGAACCGGTTTGGCACCGCAGGGAGTGGAGCAGAGGGCAGGAACTACAAAAAAGAGTCTGTGTATGGGTGGGTGCCATTTGCATTGTCAGCACGGTGTTGCTGACCACGCAAATGACACTCACGCATGCATGGACATGTCAGTGCTGCGTGCAGGTTCTTGGGGGAAGCACTGTCACAGCAGGAAACTGCATGTGGTGGCGGAGAGCAGATAAGGAACTGCACTTCCCTTTTAAAAAGTTCCCACTTGCTGCTGCCCTACCTGCGCTGGTTCGTGCACACCCCTAATTGCCAACACACAAGTCCTCTCAAGGGAACTGGGTCACTTGAAGATCATCTCTTAGGGCCCAATTATATGAGATGTGTGAGAGGAATGAACACATCTCCCAACATATTTTCTTGTGCTAAAAAGAGCCTCAATTTGGATAGGGGCCATGACACTGGTGGAGGGGGGGGTCTACCCCTTTTTCTTGATGCTGTCACCACAGTCCACATCGTCCCCCCTGAAGCCATTATAAACTGCAAGTCATAACATGCAATTCCTCATTTGAAAGTAGACGTGTTTTCCATTAATTTGTTTTCTAAAAACTTCACTGCAGAGGGGAAAGCATATAGACATAACTGCCTGTATATTTTTCCCCATCGACATCTAACAACAGCAAAAGAACATAAAGACAGCCCTGCTGGATCAGGCCCAAGGCCCATCTAGTCCAGCATCCTGTTTCACACAGTGGCCTACCAGATGCCGCTGGAAGCTACAGGCAGGAGTTGAGGGCATTTGTGATGTGTAAGATTTGGATTAGGGCTGTGGCAAAGGGAGAAAGGGTTTGGCCACACATACCCAGTGATGTAGCCCTGATCCACCTGGGGGCCCAGGAGGCTGCTTGTCAGGAGGTGCATGCACACATTTGCCAGGTCATGTTTAATTTGGTCCACAGAATAAACCAAAAGAAAAGGCTCCAAAGTGCCAAGGAGAGTTGTTTGAGGCAATGTATGCCTGGAAAGGGCAACTCGTGCACTTATATTACTGCAATAATTTTTATATTTGGTTCAGAGTTTCATCTTAGGGAAGTTCTCCCTCATCCGCAAAATCCCCTAACTGTTCTTTAACCTTCTTCAAATTCAAAAAGCTTCTGGAGATTTGGCCAAGAGCAGTTTAAAGGGAAATGGGTGCCAATGTAGATGATTTTCCAGGGGCTCAAAATGCAGCAGACCAATTATAAAATGCACTACGTATGTGAGACATACTATCACTAGTGGGTTGGCTGGAGAACCTATATTATATGGGAATCTTCACATTTTCATCACCATATTTCCACAGGGTCCCTTATTTTGATTGGGCAATGCTAGATTAATTTTGTGGTACTAACTTCAGTACCACAACATATCCTTCTAATTTACATTTTACTTACATAGATGTAGTAAGCCCCTAGATCCAAAGATATCTGAAAATTCTCTCCTACACTTGCAGTTTCTTTATATGGCTTGCTATATTATTTATGTCTTACAGTAGATCTTTATTATCACCTACCACCTATACATTTACTGTTCCCATGTTCACACACAGCTTAACATGATTGTTTCCTTAAAATATT
This sequence comes from Hemicordylus capensis, assembly GCF_027244095.1. NCBI lineage: Eukaryota > Metazoa > Chordata > Lepidosauria > Squamata > Cordylidae > Hemicordylus > Hemicordylus capensis. The sequence goes on along the minus strand of NC_069659.1, from coordinate 166,427,081 downwards.
CAGATTTAATTCATTTACTTAATCCTGTGAAGCTATAGGCACCATCTGGAGTGCACCTAGTTTGTGTTTGTGACAGACAAACTGTGGTTTCACATAAAGTAGACTGATGAAAGTGAAACTGTTGTATGGTTGGTCATGCTGGGAGGCAGATGGATTTGATGGTCTTTTGGTTCCTTCTAATGTATACTTCAATGGAATACGAACATCAATAATGTCAAACAGCACAATTTTCTCAGAAAAATATCATTCAAACAAATCTGATATCATTTTTAATCAGATGGTCTAGTTTGTTTAATAATGTGGTATATATGCAATACGGACACATTTTCAATTATTATATAGAACACTAACGTGTTTTGATTGTTAAAGTTATCAAAAGAGAATTGACTCAACAACCTAGTCTCTTACCAGGAAATCTCAAAACACTGCTTACTCTGAGTTTTTAAAAAGTGTCTGAGATTATACAAGAGGTGCCAATAAGCAGGAGTGCATGAGTACTCTCATTAATATTAATCATTAATTTCAATAAGACATTTGAGTGTGTGTATGTGTGTACACACTGCCATTTTTTAATGTGGCAATAGATCTTATAAGTGTTTAATCACAACCAAATTATAGTTCAATCCCCATTTCAGCCCCGCCCCGATCTCAATTCATACAGAAAATTCACATTATGACACTGACTTGTAACTTTCACCATATCACCTCCGTATTAAACTAATTATCTGAATGAATCCTAAGTGTACACAATCAGCTGTCAAGTGGCTAAGAGAGAAAAACAGGTTGCTTACCTGTAACTGATGATTTGGTAGAGATCCGTCGATATCCATAAGAATGGGTTCTGCGCCAGTGCAGGAGCCGAGCGGTAGATAAGCCTGAGCTTGTCAAAGCGCCCAAGCCACACAACCACGCTACAGCGTGCTATTTAAGGCGTGGCTGAGGCACGAAGTCCCTCAGTTCTTGGACGACCGCCATGGAGGACAATCATCTATCAGGTAAGTCCATCCATGATGTAAACGAGAGCCCAAGTGAACAGAAAGAGGCTACACACCTGAACACACATAGACGAAGCACTACTGCAGAGGGGAGGATGGGAGGGTCTTATGGATATCAACGGATCTCTACCAGATAATCAGTTACAGGTATGCAACCTGTTTATCTGGTTCGAGATCTGTCGATGCCCATAAGAATGGGTGTTTAGCAAGCTCCATTAGGAGGAGAGAGCAGTAGTGGCTAATGTAACACCTGTTTCAAAACACTTCTCCCGAAGGTAGCCTCCGCAGCAGAGCGTACGTTTATGGCGTGGTGCTTTACAAAGGGGGATTCCGAGGACCACGTAGCTGCTTTACAGATGTCCTCAAAGGAGACCCCAAAGAGGTGTGCAGCAGAAGAAGCATGAGCCCTGGTGGAGTGGGCTTTAATGGCTTCTGGAGATGGTTTATTTTGTAGATGATAAGCAAGCAGAATAAGCTCCACCAACCATCTTGACATCCTTTGCCTTGAGATTGGGGACCCTTTAGTTGGTCCTTTATAGGATATGAAAAGTCGGGAAGACAGTCTGAATGCCTTCGTGCGGTCCATGTAGTATAGGAGGGCATGGCGTACATCCATGGCATGCAAAGACTGCTCAAGAGCAGAAGTAGGATTCCTGAAGACGGTCGGTAAGATGATTTCCTGATTTAGGTGGAAATTGGATACAACTTTTGGTAAGAATGAAGGGTCCAGATGCATGTTGACTTTGGGTAAAAGATCGTATAAGGGGAGTCAACCCTGAGTGCTGTGAGCTCACTCACACGTCTAGCAGTGGAGATGGCAATCAAGAAGGCTGTCTTACAAGAAACCAACCTCAGGGAAGATGTGGCCATGGGTTCGAAAGGAGCCTGGGTCAATGAAGACAGGACCAATGACAGGCTCCACGGTTCCACCGGCAGCTTGATTGAAGGGTAAACACGAGACAGGACTTTTAGGAAGGCTTTGTTCAATGGGTGAAAAAATAATGTACTCCCATCGTACCCCAGGCGATATGAGGACAAGGTGGCCAGATGGACCTTTAAGGACACGTTAGCTAGGCCCTTTGATTTCAGAGTCGTGAGGTACCATAGAACCTCACGGACTGGGGCTTGCTTAGGTATGTTCATAGGCTTTAAATCTGCACCATTTGCTCTTGTAGTTTTGGCCTGTGGATTGCTTCCGTTGATTGAGCAGAATATGGTTCAACAGACTATCCGCCCTACGGTCAGGTGGAGGGTTTGGACATTTTGATGTAGAATGTGACCCCCGTCTTGAGTGAGTAAGTCTTGTCGGCGAGGTAGGTGTTTGTAGCAGTTCCTTGCCAGTCTGCGTACCTGTGGAAACCAGGATTGTCTTGGCCACCATAGTGTCACTAGGATGCAGCTGGTTAGCTTGGACAGTAGGCGAGCAACCACTCTGGGTATTAGGGGCAGAGGAGGAAACATGTAAGGAGTCTCCAGCGACCAATCTAGCTGAAAGGCATCCCCGAGAGATTGAGGGTCGTGGCCCGCCCTTGAGCAGAACTGGCTGCATTTCATATTTATGGAGCAAGCAAAGAGGTCTATAGTCGGCCTCATCCATAGGTCGAAAAAGGGAGACACAGCTTCTGTCTGGAGTTCCACTCGTGTTGATGGTCCTGCAGGAAGACCCGGCTGAGGTCGTCCAAGGTGTTGTCTAGGCCCTTGATGTGTACGGCTATCAGGTAAATTTGGTGCTGAATGCACCAGTGCCACATCTGTACACTGAGGACGCAAAGGCTGCGGGAGACTGTCCGTCTTTGGCTATTAATATAAGATTGCGCTGTTGTGTTGTCGAGATGAATCTGGACAACTTTGCCCTGAAGGATAGGTAGGGAGGCTTGCAGCGCCTGAAAGACAGCCAGGAGTTCGAGGAAAATGATGTGCAATTGGGCTCGATGTAGGGACCATTTCCCCTGGACTTTGTGGTTGTTGCAATGGGCTCCCAGCCTTGTAGGGAGGCATCTGTAGCCATCCAGATCACGGGTGATGGAGCCTGGAAGGGAACTCCACTGAGTAGGTTCCTGTGCTGTGCCCACCAGGTAAACAACTGAAGCACCTGTGGTGGAAGCAGTAAACGCTTCGTCTGGTTGTCTCTGATGGGATGAAATACCAACAGGAACCAGAGTTGGAACTACCGCATTTTCAGACGTGCAAAGTGAATCACTGTGTTGCAAGATGCCATCAGGCCCAGCAACGTTGTATTGTGCGTGCTGGTTGCCAGGGTTGCTTCTGGAAGAGAACACAAGGTCCCTGATGCAGGCAAATCTGTCCTCTGGTAGGAACGCTCTTTGTTGTACGGTATCCAGAGCCGCTCCTACGTATGAGGTTATGGGCACTAGTTCCAGATGTGATTTCTTCAAATTTATTTCGACACCCAGGTCCCGTAGTAGGTCCACTACATAGCGGATGTGCGAAAGTAACTTGCTTTTGTCTTGTGTGCTTAGGAGCCAGTTGTCTAAATAAGGGTAGACTGAGATCCCCTTGGTCCGAATCACTACCGTCATACACTTTGTAAAAACCCTTGGGGCAGTGGACAGTCCGAAGGGCAATACATTGTACTGAAACACTTGGTGTCCGACGGTGAAATATAAGTATTTGCGATGACAAGGCCATATATTGATATGAAAATAGGCGTCCTTGAGGTCCAGCGTTGCAAGCCACTCCTCTCCTTGGAGCAGCGGAAGAATCTGTTGTAACGCCATCATATGGAATTTCTTGACGCTGATGAACTTGTTCAGGCGGCGGAGATCCATAATGGGCCGAATGCCCCTGTCCCATTTAGGAACTTGAAAATAGTGGGAATAGAACCCGTCCCGCCTGTCTGCTCATGACACCAGAGCAATAGCCCCCTTCTCCAATAGTTCCCCCACCTCTTGCCGCAATGCGTCCAAAGGAGGAATGAGTCTCACCCCCGAGAACCATGGCAGAGATCTGAATTCGATTGCATAACCAGTGGTTATAATCTTCAGGACCCAGCGATCTGATGTTATGTGATGCCATGCGGGGGCATGGCTTGATGGACAGCTGGGACGGTTGGATGCAACAAACCCCTGCAGGCGGGAAAGGGGAGCGGAGAGGTATCAATGGGTGGTTCGGATTCTCAAAGATGCTTCTGAGTGTCTTGTGATTTCGTACGCTGGGATTGATTGGCCTTCGCTTTCTGGTGGTAAGGGCAGCGTTGATAAGTAGAGTAAGGCCTCCTGAAGTCCTGTCGATCTTGATTTTAGTAAGATGGGCGGAACTTATTAGAGCGGAAATTAGAGGCTGTTGTTGAAGTAGACGGGTGTGGGGTAAAAGTCTTGGCTGTAAATTTAGACTTTTTCAGTAGTTCCGTGGTTGCGCCAGTTGTTTCACTAAAGAGGCCGGTGCCATCAAAGGGTAGCCCCTCTATCTTATCTCACATGTCTTGTTGCAAGCCTGTAGATCTCAACCAGGCATGCCTCCTCAAGGTAACTGCCGCTGTCATTGCGCGGGATTCACTCTCCGCCAGGTGTTTAGCAATACTGAGTTGTCTGCGCATCTGGTCTCCTGAGTTCTCAAGGGTCTGGCAAAACTTGGTCTTGAAGTCCTCAAAAGATAAGGAGTCCAGGTCCTTCTCAAGAAGTTCCCATAGGCCATGGGCATACTTAACCGTGCAGGCCGCATAGTTAGCCACCTTTATAGAAAGACACGAAGTCAAGTAGACCTTTCTTCCAAGTAGATCTAATTTTCTGCCATCTTTGTCGGGAAGTACAGTGTACCACTTGCCCAACTTTGATGTTGTAGCACAGTCGATGACTAGGGGATTGGGTGCTGGATGTTTCAGGAGATATTCATTGTCCTTATCCTGAACCCTATAAAGACTTTCCAATTTCTTTGAAGTTGGGGTGGAGGTATGCAGGACCTTCCAGGCACACTTGGCGGCCCTGGTGATGGCAACATAGGCAGGGCAACTGGGGCAGTAGATTGTGACTTCAACATGAAGTTATACACTGGATCGTTGATAGTGGCGAGTTGGTAGCGAAGATCCAGAGCAAAGCTTCAGCCATTGACCTTATTTGTTTGTGGTAAGCCTTTAGCTCGTCATTAGGAGAAACATAGGTAATTGGTGCAACATCCGTGGGAGGTTCCACAATTGTGCTTTCGTCATCTGGGTAGGATTTGAAATCGGATGAGCCATAATGCTCTGATGGTGAGTCTGGTGGTGGCCTGTCCCCTTCTGTTGGGATATCAGCAGTTTGCGTTCCAACAGTAACAAGTGGAGATGGCATAGGAACAGTCTGGGTCGACACTGATCGAAGAGACACTGCAGGTGTCTGAGAAGCCCGCTGGATGAGGACCAGTTGGGAGGTTTGGGTGGCTACGGTGACAAAAAAACCCTGGTGGGCCAGGTGACTGTTGAAGTTGTCAGTACCGAAGGATCGGTCGATGTTGAAGGCATGGATGTCAGTGGTGCTTCCGTCGGGGGATTCGGCATCGAAGGCTGTGCTGAGGTAGGGGAACGATCCCGATGACAGTCTTGGAGCTTTTGGCGCTTATCATCAGGCGAGGGGACATGTTCAGACCCTTGACGCTTAGCAGATTTCCCAGACTCACCAGAATGGTGCGATTTGGAAGAGGACGAGGACGAGGAAGAGGACGCCGACCTCGATTCCGATGTCAATCCAGAAGGCTTCATCGATGTTGAAGGTTTGGTCGATGTCGGCGACGAAAAATGTTCCTTTGCGGAGCATTTTGTAGAAGTCGAGCCTGTCTTTGTCGAATCATGATGTGAAGACTTATGCTTGCTCGAATGCGATGGAGGTATCGATGCCGATTTAGGCATCACTTTTGAGGGAGTAGTCGAAGTCAAAGGACGAGGAGTGTCAGGCATCAAAGGACTCAGCACTTCATCATAGATTGCTGCACGGAGGCGGAGTGCCCGATTCTTCCATGTCTGCTTCGAAAAAGACAGACATATCTTACATGAGGAGACATTATGCTCCTCTCCGAGGCACAACAAACATAGGCTGTGAAGGTCTTTCGAAGGCAATTTTGCCCTACATCCCTCACACAATTTGAATGACTTTTTCTCGGCAGCCATATCGTATCCCAAGTCCAATCTGTAGTCAAAACACCAAAAGTCGTTAAAGCCAGTCCAAGTCTAGAGCCAGAGAAGTGCTTTCAGCCGTTCTGAGTCAAAAAACAAGTGTAGCACATCAACCAGTCTGAGTCAAATTCCAAGAAAAACAGTAAAATTTTGGATGAACGAACAAAAAGAGGAACTTTCCGACAACAAAGGCAGCAGACCGTAGGTCCTAACGCAAAGGCGGTCGGAAAAGAACTGATGGACTTCGCGCCTCAGCCACGCCTTAAATAGCATGCTGCAGCATGGGGGCGTGGCTTCGATAAGCTCAGGCACAGCTACGGCTCAGCTCCTGTGCAGAATCAATTCTTATGCGTATCGATGGATCTCGAACCAGATCTCAGGATTCTAGAGTCTCTAGTCCACAACTTAACAGATCCATATGTACATTAAGCTTGCTTTGTCTTCCCTACATTTCCAACCACTGCCTTTATTAGGAAAATAGTAAATGAATATCTGAAGCTCCTTTACAGCCACACCCCAATTGCATCCCAAAGACCACCATGCAAGTGTGACTGTATGTAGTTAGCAGAATTGCTTATCTGATGACTTAAAGTTCCCTAATCAGAGTGATATTTTTAGGGAAACAATGGGAGAAAATTCTTTAGGAAAACGGTGTGCTAAACAAGGGAACAGAGGGACAGATATAATTTGAACTCTGTGCTTCAAGGTTAACTGTTGTGCTGAAATAATAGATAAAATAAAAGGATTGTTGGGCTATTGTTTTGCTTGATTGATATCAATGAATTAATAGAAATGTATAATTTTGGTAAAAGGAATTGACCTACATTACACTCTTAAGCAATGCTGACTTCACAAGAGCAGTAGGTATGCAGCCTTGCATTCTTGCACTTACCATCACTGTAGCAGCTGCAGCAGCTGCCTGAGCTGCCACTGCAGTTTGGTTGGCTTGGTGCTGAGCGGCTTTGATTTTGGCCTGCAAGTGAGCAGGAGGGTGAAAATATTTGCATTTCTCCCTCATGCAGCGCCCCTTTATGTAATCCATACAAACAGTTACGGTGTTGTCATTTGTATCAATCATTGTGCTGTCTGCAGGATGTGCAAAGCGGCAGTCAGTTTCGCCCCGTGCACAGTTTCCTCGCTGGAACTCCCTGCAAACCTGGTGCGCAAAACAATACTCATTATGCATACTAGATCAACAGGCGAGGGGTGGGGCAGTGCAGTTACGTACTGAACACAAAAGAGTAACCTTTGAACTAGATCCACTGTTATCCCTAAGCTATATCTCTAGCCTACAACTTGGACCCACTTTAAATTTTTTATCATCTTCCCTCTCCCTTTCAATATATATGCCCTCTTCTTTGTCCATCCTTCTTCTTTGCCCTCTCCAAGTGATAGTTATTATGCCATAGGTTCAATCCACCTTAGGTAAAGTCAGAACTTAACAGGTGAAAAACAAGGTCTCAGTTTTAATTCTCACTGGCTGACATCCAGACAAACCAACTGAGGACAGATCATGAGCTGCATCCTCTCAATGAGAGGTGGAATTCTCGCAGTTGTAGGATTCCCCAATTCTTCAGCACGCAGGCAGGGTGGGTGTGTGGGTCATCAGCTGAGAAGATCAGTAAAAATGGTTGCTCCATGTCCCACCCCATGAATGTAGAGGAAGTGGGGAAACCTCCAGGTGTGTTATGAGCAGCCTCTCGCTATGAGTATGCAGTAGACTTTTTTGATTCAATTTGTGCCCAAATCAATTCACCCCTGATTTGTGTCCAAATCTGTCCCCCCAAATCACTCCTGATCTGATTTGGATTCAATTCAGATTCAAATAACTTATAAAAGTCCTAGGGGCACCAAATTTGCATGGTGCGTAGGTCCTCATGGGTACCACCTACTATGCAAATTTGAAGGCAGCGGGGCCCTTGGTTGATTTTTAATGATTTTTTTTAGTTTTTATTGATTTTGTATATTTCCGCCATAGGAAATATTCAGGATTTGAAGTCGCCTTATCCTAACCCTAACATGGATCCCCAACTTTTTTCTTTTTTTTTTAAGCTAAGCTCTAGCCCTTGTAGAAGTGGAGGTATGGAGCAAAATGTGCAGTCACTATTTTTCAAGTGTTTTGGTTCTTTGGTGTCTAATAACTTTTCCTCATAATGAATCCCTATGAGGATTCATTATATGCCTTCATTTCTTCTGTTCATTTTGACTGTCATTAGACATGTCAACTTCCATGTGTCAACTACACACACACACACACACACACACACACACACACACACAGGTACTCCGTTTATTTTTTAGGAATTTTGAAGTGTTTAGATTCTTTGGTGTCTTTTTTATACACTTTCATTTCTTCTGTTCAGTTTGACTCCTGCTTTGCAGGTGGGAATTAGTGGCATCCCATCTGCCAACTACCTCCCAACCCGTAAGCCACTGGGTACTCAGTTTATATTTTAGGATTTTTTGAGGTGTTTAGATTCTTTGGTGTGTAATGAATCCTCATAGGGATTCATTATGAGGAAAGATTATTAGACACCAAAGAATCTAAACACTGGGGGGGGGGGAATCCTAGAACATAAACTGAGTAGTACCCCACTGCCTTGTGGGTGGGAGGGGGGTGTAGTTGGCACATGGCAGTTGACAGTTGGCACTGTCTAAAGACAGTCAAAATGAACAGAAGAAAGGAAGGTGTGTAATGAATCCTCACAGGGATTCATTGGGGAAAAGTTATTTTACAGCAAACACTTGGAAAATAGTGACCACACATTTTGCTCCATAACCCCACTTCTACAAGGGCTAGAGTTTAGCTTTTCTTTTTAGTTGCAAACTGAGAGTCTGGGGGAATTGATAGGAGGGATCCGAATCTTGTATCAATTTGAATAGAATCTGGCACAATTTCATTTGGACCCAAATCTAGCCAATGGACCACAGATGTGATTTGTTCTGTCTTCAAATCCCCCAAATCAGCTAGATTTGGGTACAAATCGATTTGTACCCGAATCGATTCGCACATCTCTAGTATGCAGCTTCCACTGTGTCTTCAGTTGGTTAGTCAGGATGTCAGTCACTGACAGCAATAGTCTTTGAGGCAATAAGGAAATTAGATATTTAATCCATTAATGCTTCCTCACATACGCCAAGCCTATTTAAAGTTGTCTATATATAAAATAACATTCCAGAATATATGTGCAACTGTAGAAAGATCAATGACACTTTCTGCTGTTCCTTGTTTGCACTGCACATACCTGTTTCTGATGGACTCTACCAACAGCAAACAGGCAAGTCCTCTTTTTCTGTTCTCTGCTATCTACACAACTGCAGCACTACTGACAACCAGCAGGAAGAAAAGAAAGGAACAGAACACTTCTTCCTGCTACCTCTTCTTTCAATATATTTAGAGCATTCGTTCTGAAATACCTCTGATACATACATAAACACTTTCGGCCTGTGTTCAGGTGTTAGAAGGTTGGGGTTGAAACTCAGGATTTATTTTTTTGTGTTTTTCAATTTTTTGTGTCTCTCAACTGGTATGTAGACTTTTTGGGGGCATGGTATGTTTAACTGGTAATAGGCCTATGAACAGTTGAGGCGATTTCCCCCGAGTTTACTTTCTATTGTTATTAGGCTACATTTTCAGTGTCAAGTAACCAATGCTATAATACAATTAAAAATAACATCACAGAAACAAGTAGGAGTATTAATATAACTAGACTACTGCTATACTACCATTATATAAAACAATGCCTATGTTCAACAGTAATTAAGGTTAGTTAACTGCTTCATGACACAATTATTTTTTAAAAAATTGATAATTCTTGTATACAAAGCATCAAAGAACTGCATGCATCAGCACAATGGTGTCCACCATACCTCCAGTTTATCTGTCCTGAGGAGTTTCTGTGTTGTAGTTGACCCAGGGACTGTGACAGGTGGACTTCCAGGAACAATGACAGGTGGCGTGGGAACCATTTCAGTAGGAACTAATCCAACCCCAGGAGTGACAGACGTTAAATATGGTGCAAAGGTTAGTGCTGCGTTTGAGCCTATTGTTGGTCCAACAGAAAATGAGGGCTGAGAAAGAGAACAGAAAAAGATTAAAAAATAAACATGTAAATCTGAGTTAAGAGTTCTGCCTTAAATATAATTAAGTTCACTGGTTTGAATTAGCTGCATGTTGCACCCAGATGTGTCACCTTTCAGTGTGAAATATTTCAGGGTGAACCACAATAATTCCATTCAGCCTCCTTCATAGTACTCAAGGCTACGTAGGTAATTTTGAAGAGAAGTTTCTCTTTTGTTTATATACAAACCTAGTCAGCATTCGTGTGTTCTGGGTCTACAGTGATGGGTAAGACATTCCATAGAACTACAAACACTGCTCCATTACACAAGCACTGTAAAATCTGAGCAACCTGGATGAAAAGAATTCCAGCAAGAGCAGATGTGGTTCTAGATTGTAGGTAGTAGTTGTGATCTCTAAAGTGTTGGACTTCAACATTCGTGCCTACAAGTTTTTACTGCCAACGTGGAAAGAATATGCAGATTAACTGATTCAAAACAGCATGGGAGGACTAAAAGTTCAAGCCCTGGGCAGTTGCTCAAGAAAAATAATAAATTAAGAACTTTGTAGAGAGAAAAATTTCTCCTCTCATATTTCCCAAACAATGGATTCTAGAGTTGTTGGAAGAAGGAACTACACAATGTACATTATATTAAGGGCTGAAAAGCAGAAATAAATGGGTGTTTCCAAATGGGTATCCTTTCAAAACAGTTTGAAAATCATAAATTATCCTGAGCATGTCCAGCATTAGAATACATTGTGTTCTGATGAGGTGGCTGCTCTTGTAACGGTCTCGGCTTTAATAGAAAAGCCAGGGAGTAGCCTCAGATCCAAGACTATTAAAAAACAGACATTAAAACTGCAGAAAGGTCAAAGTTCACATTTTATAAATGGCTCAGCATGATGATTCCTGGAACTAAAGGGGGGGAGTAGGATTATGTGTGTGCGCGCGCATATACGCAAACACATAAAATAAATATGGAGTTGTGAGTGGCTGAGTAGGTTTATAAGCAGCAAAGTAAACCACACTCTAAATCACCAACACTAGCTGTCACAAACATAAGATCTGAAGGCATATATTTGGCATGATCCTTTTGGAAATCAGCAAAGTGTATATTTAAGTCCAGAAAATTAATAATCCAAGTACACAATAAACCAATTTAGAATCTTTACATTATAGGGCAAAAAGTTCAGAACAAAACCCTTCTAGAGTAAGAATGCCACAAGCAGCAATATCCATAACTTTAATTAAGAACGCATGCAATTAAGTAAAACAGTATAACCCATTATATAGAATACAGGATCCTGTCAATGGAGGCCCACATGTGATCCCTTGACAGGTGAGGCGTACTGCAGATCATCCCTCCACCATATTGGCCAGAAAGCTCAGCACTGTTGTACACAATGTGCATCTCTCAGGCAAAGTATTTAATATAATTTTCCAATGTATTAGACTATTATATACAGAAGATATGGGCTTTTCTTAATTTACAGAGTGACCTTTACAATAGCAATACAATAGCACTTTATAATAGCAGTATTGTAACACATGTGAAGGTGAAAATAACAAAGTGCTCAAAATGCATCCGTCAGCTAAACAGGGACTGGTTTATGGAGGTAGTACAGATTGGCTGTAACTTCATTAAAGGTACTTACCATTGGCTGAAGTGGTGTTCCTGGGAACATAAACTGCATCTGCTGTGCTAGCATTGCTGCTGCGGTTTTCTGTTGAATCAGGTTGTTTCTACCATTAATTTCTAGCTGAGTTTTCAAATGCGTTGGTGGATGAAGATATTTGCAGTTCTCCCTTGTGCAACGGCCCTGCAAAACGTTACATTATTATCCACTTTTTGGAGATATTATGACAGTCTAGTGTTATAAGGTAAAATATAATGTCGTCAAAAGAAGCATCTGCAACTGTTGAGCGATTCATGGAAATCAAATGATTGTCCAGATGGCATAAGGTTTGTTGGCATTTGTCCAGGGCATTACATCTCTATCCTAATTATATTACCTGATTCCATTGAAATCATTGGGACTGATTTCCCCATATTATGTTTAGGATCATGGAGGTGGTCATTAGCTCCATAACAAAGTACTGTTTCTGCCCCTAGGTGATGGCTGGACTGTGCCCTGTATTGCAGAACAGAGTACTGAAAAATATTAGGAACAGCACATCTGGTAAAGAAACATACCTAGGCATACTTTGCTCCTATTCCATCTGCCTAGGAATCTGAGATAGTGAGAATGGAGCTACATTCTCATGTCCACTTCCAGGGCTTAAAGGGGGAAGGAGATCAAGGCTCAGCATCAAGACAGATCCTGCTCCAGCCTATCCCTGCCTGTACCAAATTCCAGAAGACCTGTGAAGTTTTAGCACCACACCTAGCAAAGGGAGTATTATTCTTTCTACTTGACCCTCAATCTCACCCTGAGATTCCAACATGCGAGGGCTGCATTTTGGACTATGTGGCATCATCAGAGAAGTCTCTTTTATTTCACCCATGGGTGAAAGGGGCTGCTCACTTATATCATGGGCTTTAATCAAGGGAGTGGTATTGGAAACATTTCTCAGGATCTGCAGACTGAGAAGTTGAGGAGGCCAACTCCCAACAGGCAGCAGACTGAATTTTTGTTTTAAATTGTAGGGGGCAGGCAAGTTAAATAATATATGTCAAGTTCCTGTGGAGCTGTCTGTCCCTAGAGGCACTTTTTACACTAGACAGGCACTTGGGCATAAAATAATAAGTAATTGTTTAACTATTAACTTCAAGAGGAGGCCTCATTAAGAGGCTTCAAGAGCTTTGGAAGTCCTGTCATGGGGACCGGTCAAGAGCCATGCTAAGTGTGGCTAAGGGCAGCAGTCATCAAACTATATCCAGCCTTTGTTTTGCACTATGTTTTGTTTTCTATAATTCAGCAGACAGGCTGGGAGCTACAGTTTAAGGTCTTTGGGCACTTGAGGTAAGGTACTAAATGCTGCCTCATCTTGCTGCTGCCCCTTTAAGGGGGAGAGCAATGAGGGGAGTCTGCGAGCAGTCTGTTCTTGGCCTGTACCCCTTTCAAAGCCTGTAAAGGACAGATTATAGACAAGGAGCTTTTCCAGATGGCAGTGAAACATGCTTTGAAAAGAGCTTGTGAATAAGTATAATGTGAGAGCTTACAGAGGATCCAGACCCTCCTGCCAACTGTTGCTGTCTTTTCTTCTGGGATCTGCTAGAGAGGTCATGTGGGAAACATTTTTCCCTGTGCCACCTGCTGGCCAGCTCTTGCTTTATGCAATTAACCCATCACCATCTAAATGACTTTTCTGGTGAATATGGGTTAATAATGGAAAGCAAGAGCTGGCCAGCAGGTGGCACTATGGAAATTGCGCCAGGAGCCTGCTTCCCATGTGACTTCCTCATCAGATCCAGGGAGAAAAGACAGCGAAAATCTGCAGGAGTGTTTGGATTTTCTGTAAGCTTTTGCCTTATACTCATTTGCAAGCTCTTTTCAAAGCATGTTTTACTGTCATCTGGAAAAGCCTTTTGAAAGCCAGTAGCCCCCCCCCCAGTTGCTCACACCACTTTCAAAGCCTGAAAGGCTTTGATCTCCTACTATGGATATTTATATACTGCTTTTGAACCCAAGTTTGCAAAGTGGTTTACAAAGAACAACAAACAATCTCCCAATCTGATCCATACAGGTTTAGAAAGGAGCATAAAATGCTGAGAGGATGTTGCTGGCGGCTTCTCCTCCTCTAAAGCCCGCTACTAACCTGATCAAAGTCTTGCAGGCTTTCAAAGGAACACAGATTAGGGAAGGAAGGAAGGAAACCTACTTCATTCTCATGCTCCTTTGCAAAGTTCCCCTCCCCTGATTGCCTTATAGCTGCCACCACTGTTCTGGCCTCAGTCTCACTCTCCTTTTCAAAAAGCAGGAATCTTCTAGTGGCAGGAAGTTTCTTGAAAGATGCTTCCTGCCATTCCAGCTTTTTCACCCTCTGACCTTTGAAAAGGCAGGGGAGGAGCAAGGAAGAGGGTAGTGGCTGGCTTGCGTGTGCTGCCACCACCAGGTAAGGTTTTGGGGGCTGGTGTGGTAGGTGAGGCAGCTAATCTGCCACTTCAGTCAATCCGATGCCTTTGACAGCGGCCTCACTCAGCCTTGTGCTTGACTGGCCATGCTAGGTTATTTAGTAAAGTTTCACCTTATTTCAACCCCACTTTCATGTCAGGTCTTTTCCTTCTGCCCTACTCCCACAATAGCCACAACTGAAGGCAATAACATATTCATCAGTAAAAAATAACTAGCACACATTACCACTAGTCCGCAGAGCACATTGATTAAAAATATTATTTAAATCACTAAGGTTTCCAGTTTTCTATTTCATACATTTCCTAAGAAGCATTTATAGTAATTTGTCCCCTATAACAATTAAAAGGTATCATTTTAAAACTAAATATATTCTTTAGAACAAAATCCAAAACCTTTTGTAATGTAACCCACATGCCTTTTGCACAAAAGAACTTCTATTTGCTCAGATTTAGGGAAACACTATGAAATGAAATAAAGGATTCCTATTCAAAAACACTAGGCAAGAGCACCTTCTTGCCCAGTGCCCAGAACTTTTCAGAAGCAAGGGTGGGTAGTTGCTGAGAAGAGCACAGTTTCCCCATGAAATGGAAAATAAAATCTCCATGCTACCTTAGTTAACTGTCTAAATATTCCTTAAGTACCAACTTCTCCTACATGAACTACAAGGCTTCAGACTGTCAGCTACATCACCACCTTGGTCTCTACCTCTTTTAGAAAAACAACTGACAGTGACCTGGAATTGAGCTTTTTATGTAGTGGCCCCTAGACTGGAGAATACCCACCCCTGGAAGTTCATAAGGTCCCACACTTTGATCATCTTTCACTGCTGCCATTATTCTTTAGGCTGCCATTTTAATGAGTATGCGCTGTTGCTGCTATTTTTATTCTCTTGTGTTTCTGTGAGCAGTGGATTGTCCTTTACTATTCTTTTATTACTTGTAATTTAAATGTTAGTTTGTTTTATCTTAATAGTTTTATATGCTGCTTTGAGCATGTATTTGGAAAAGAAGCACAGAAATTTAACAGAGAAATCCATAGCTCACACAATATAATATATTCATTATATATTAAATATAATCTATATTCTATATACTCTATATAATATAAATAATATGATGTCACATTTTAAAATGCCTGAATTCAAAAGCCAGCATGTATTTATTGCTTGTCTGTTCGGTTGTTGATGCTTGTTTGTTCAGTGTCCTATTAATCGGAACCATGGTTTCTTGCTACAAGAATAAACCTTTGGGCTGCAGGCTCATATACTGCCCCCCTCACCACTCTGTTTCACAAGAGAAGAGTGAAATTTTCTGATTTTCACTTTAAAAACTAACTGCAGTTCTGCATTATGTATGAATCAGGGATGCTGCTGTTTGTTCTAAAAGTGAAAGCAGACGGTTTCAATCTTCTCCTCTGCATGCAAAGAAGCGGTGGGAAGGTAGAGCACATGAACCCATGGCTCTCTATGGCCCCTTCTAATATTAGGAAACCACTGATTATGAGTGTGTAAGACTTCACAACAAAAATCAAACAGATCCTCTAAGCAGAAAAGGGAATTTCAAGCCAGGTTCAGGAGCCGGGAATGAGCAATGACAATCAAATTGAAAACATAAGCAGCCTGTTAAGTGCATTACTCACAGCCATGGATTCATGTGCTCTGCTACAGGATATGATAGGTTGGTGGCATTATTATACACATCTCTATTACAGCAATTCTCAAAAACTTCAGTCTATGCATACATTTAGTGGAAAACTAGACATTACTGTCGTATGACCTATCAGCATGCTGATTTTCTGTAAAGCAGAGTGAGGAGTGGGGGAGGGAAGTTAAATCATGGTATGGGTAAGACAATGTCTAGTTTGCCCCTAGTCATCACAGAAACAGTCAATTCAGCCTGCATATTTCCAAATCCTAGAGCTGATCTGGGTTCACGCATCTGAAAAAGCAGACTCCTTAATAAATGAAGAGCTCCATTATTAAGTAACTAGTAGACATTAAGCCCGTTACATTAACGGGCGCTAGAAGAGTTGTGTAGAAATGTTTGCAAGAACATTCTTTCTTCAAGGGCAAGGGACGTGGACCTCCTTGTGCCACTTGGCCATATGAGGCGCGCGCAGCGGGCCCCGCAGCCTCAGCTAGAGGGCGGTTCTAGAAGGCCGCAAGGGGCCAGGCGGCAATGGGGGAGATCGTGGCTGGGGCCAGGTGCACGCGGCCACCTAGGCCGCGAGCGGGGGGGGTTGACTCCCCCCAGCACTCACGGCCGAAGTGTAAGAATCGCGTAAGGTGGGAGGGGGACCATTCGCGGCTAGGCCACGTCCAAAGAGAAGGGAGACGGAAAGTTTTACCAAGGGGCTCTAAGCCCCACCGCCGAAACGCTCGCCCTCGCCGCAGGTGTAGCCTCCGCCCTCCCTGGTCTCCCCGACTCCGCTCTCCCCTACTCGCCGGTCCACGTGACCGCAGGTTGCTCCTGGCAACGATCCTTCCTCCTGCCAAGCTGAGGCGGCCAGGACCCCATTGGCCCACTTCCATCTCCTATTGGCCGGCCCCTGTCATGTGGAGGGGGAGGAAAGTCAGCGCCCTGCCTGCCTCACGTGACGTGGCACCCCCACCCCCTCCAACATGCCATGCATGTGCAGAACACCTGCAAGAGACACGGACGCAGGTACCTTAGGGTTTTATTATATAGGATGGGGTGTCACTCTTTCCAGTTTTAGACCAGGCCTGGAGGCCAGATCCGGCCCCGGGGGACTTTTTTGCTGGCCCCAGAGGTGGCCCAAAGTATTGTGGTGCCTGAGGTGAGGTACAAAATGCAACCTTGCCCCATGGACCTGGTGGGGGTTAGCCCAGACAGTATGTGTCAAGTTGGTTGTGGGGTTTTTAGGCATTTGTATTCAGAACTCTTTATTAAAGTTGACTTTACTAAGTTTAGCTGAAATAAATTGATATATTGGCTGAAATAAATTTATATATTAAATATATATAAATTTTATACATTTATATCCCAGTCTCTGCTATAAGCCCTGGCCTACCACACTATTGGCGCTAAATAAACGTTTAATAAGGTAGGGTAAGGTGTGCCGTCAAGTCGATTTCGACTCCTGGAGCTCACAAAGCCCTGTGGTTTTCTTTGGTAGAATACAGAAGGGGTTTACCATTGCCTCATCCCACGCAGTATGAGATGATGCCCTTCAGTATCTTCCTATATCACTGCTGCCCAATATAATACCATCAGGAGTTTGAACTGGCAACCTTCTGTTTGTTCATCAAGCATTTCCCCACTGCGCCACAACGTGACAAGATAGGAGTCTAATTTACTTTGCACAGTTGTATAAAGCATTCTGTATACTGAAATGTGCTATAGAAATTATAATAAATTTAATTTTGTTTCAAGTCCATTTTTTTGCACATAGCAAAAGTGGTACTGAATTACTGAAGGGGCAGTAACATAAAGAAAAATAAAAAGAACCTATTTTTTGACTGCTTGAGGAATGACCACTTGATTGGCTTTTATCATAAAAAGAATCTGCTCTAAACGCTGTGTGGTGAAATGGACATGGAAAAAGCTCTTAAGGAGGCAGTCCCCAGAGCACAAAGCATTATGTAAATACTGTGGCTCACAAAGGGGGTTCAATCCAGTCAGAGTTAAATACTTTTCAGTCCTGTGATTTCAACTGTCTTAAAAGTGTTTAACTTCAGCTGGTCTGTGAATACACATGGCTAATTTTATAGCCTCTCTGTGGCAAGTTCTCCATTTTTACTACATATGTCCCAAGTGCCTGGCACAATGTGAATCTAACTTCATCAAGAGTCTCTGAGCATTACTGTATTATGAACAATATACAGAGGCTTTATTTTATTTGTGGGATTCACCCTTCATTATCTAGGCAGAAAGTGGTTTTCTGAAGGGCAAAACACAACATTCTTGTAAAAGATCCAAGCAGATGAATTAAAACAGGTTTTATAATTATAGAAGTTTAAAAGTACATTCCTCTATTTGTGAAGTTTAAAAAGAGACAGAGGAGGGAAGCTATCATCCCTTAATGGCAGTGCCAAAACTACAGCTGTGTTATTAACAGAGCATGGGTTAGCTGCTGGGATTTGCCAATAAGATGAGAATAGGATGCACTTTTCCTGTTTATTGTGAAGGCAATGGAAGAACTAGGGGGAACAAAAGGAAGCTTGTGGGGAAAGCTTCAAGATCTTCATATTTCAAGTTATGAATCTAAAGTGCATCCTGGAACCTCCCACATTAAGGCACAAGGATGTTTACATGTATTATTCTCTGCAACAGGAAATGCAATGTAGTGGAATGTCAGCATTAAAACACTAACATAAGCACTGCCCACAAATTGTCTACAGTGAACTGCCTACAATCTCAGGAGGCCGAAGCAGGGGAAATCTTCATCCATCTGCCACAATACTCCCTTTCCTCCTTCTGGAGTGCAAGAACTCTCTATGGAATGGCACAAGCAAGCACAATACTTCCATAATCTGCCACAAGTTTGACCTGAGTAAAGCAGAAGTTATTCTCCATCATTATAATCCTTTCATCAGCATGGACCCCTCCAAAGAGGTATGTGTGCAACCCTTATCCTCATCATCAGATCATGAGAATAGAGCTTTTGCAACAAGTGTGACATAGTGTTCCAGGAAGAGGGTGGAGAGTAGAGAGCACTTCTTGATATGTTAGAAAGGCTGTCAGAATACTTAATACCTCAGAATTCTTCTTCCTCAAGTACTGGACATCAGCATCTAAGACAAAGGGTAAGTAAGATTCCCTCAACAGGGAACAAGATTCCCTGAACATTCACCCATCAGTAGGGATCAGACAGAGCCACTATTTTTATTGCACGTGTAGAAGAATGGAATATGACATAGGCTATTACAACCCATAGCCCACTGGCAAGTTTTAAAGGTTGTTCGCACAACATTTACATTGCTGGGGGGAGGGGGGTAGCGGAAGAGTGGAACCTATCTTCCCCCCAGACAATCTTCCTTTCGTGGGACGTGCGGATTACACACCCATTTAACTGATTTAGTTCAAAAATATATCAAAAAATATCTAAAGATAAAATTAGTAGAAAAATAAATGATTAGAAGATTCAAAATGATGGGGTGGCAGTGGTGAAGTTCAAGGATATGGGGGTAGCAGAGTGCAGATGAAAGCAAGATAAAGTAGTTTGAAAGGGGGCATGGATTCAATTCGCTAAACCTGTTTTGGAGTTTGTTCAGGAATTTGGCTCACTAAAGTCAAACTAAAGGTAAAGTGTGCCGTCGAGTCAATGTCTACTCCTGGCGACCACAGAGCCCTGTGGTTGTCTTTGGTAGAATACAGGAGGGGTTTACCATTGTCATCTCCTGTGCAGTATGAGATGATGCCTTTCAGCATCTTCCTATATAGCTTCTGCCGGATACAAGTATTTCCCATAGTCTAGGAAACATACCAGTGGGGATTTGAACCAGCAACCTCTGGCTTGCTAGTCAAGTCATTTCCCCACTGCACCACTAGGTGTACACAAGCCAAATTTGAAATGTTGTGGGTAATCCTAATTTTAATCCTTGTAAATTAAGCATGTTTTCTACAATAAAGGATCTGAATATTGTTCAAATACATTTCTTAGAGCATTTCCAGTTAAATGCAAGAATAAATGCAAGATAAATACATTTCCAGGGAAAAGCAAGAACAGGTCAAGAAATGATGTGATTAATCAAATTATAGAATTATTTAGTAGAAAAAGATCGGGGTCTGTTTTGTTTTGCACCTGTAACAGCAATTGAAGAAGAAATTTCAAGAGGCATTCACTGGCTTGTAACAGCTTGTCTTAGTAATTATAGATGTGTTTCAAATTGCAGCCTTCTACTAACAGCAGAGTCTGTCATCTTGTATTGAAATGAGCAATTAAGTGTGCAACTTGTAATAAATTCAGTTGTTTAAAGTGAACCATAAAATACAACATGTTTGTTGGCTCTTTCAAGTCTGAGATTTTTTTAAAAAAAACCCTACAATCTGAACATTCATTAAGTCAAATGATAAAATCCATTCAGCAATTTTTTCCTAGTTGTTGAACAATAATAGATCTGAAGATGTGTTTTTAATGGCTCATTTTTCTCATAGCAAATCTGTATAGAAACAAGTGTAGAATGGAAGTAAAAATGGTCAGATGCAAGAAACTACTTCCTATCCAAGACTTGTTGAAGTCTAAAAACACTAGGAATATTAGGGATATGCTCCAGGAATTTCTAAGTGCTACTGAAGAAATGCTGGTTGATTCCAGATTATACAACAACCATGCCAGGAATTAAATTTCAGAAGCTTTACTACATATCTGAAAAATAAAAGACTACAAGGGATAGCGATATTATTAAGGCACTTATGTAGCCACTGCCAGGACTTGCTATCTGCTGGTAAACAAGCCTGGTGGTAACCTCTGTAACAGAGTTCTGTTGAGACAGTTCTGTCACTATGCTTGGAATAATCTGTAGTAATTATTTCAATTATATGTTAATGAAAGCTGTTCCTTCCCTCTATGGAACATCAAGTGTACAATTACACTTTTGAAAAAAGCTGAACTCGTTGAAACCCTTGCTGAAGTAGGGTTGGTCCAGTCCTCCATCAGAGGTTGCTTAGTGATCAAGTAGTATGAATATTTTATTCTGATGAATAGTACCCATCCGTCATAATTTCACTACCACGCACTGATATGACATAGGGAAAGAAAAAGATCTCACCCAAGTAAATCAGTTATTTTTAGACTAGATGTGATTTCAAAAGCTTTGTGAAAAAAGTATAAAGGACTAATGGTGAATCACAGTTTAAGTTCTATTATATTTTTTAGCTTAAATGTCTTTCAGATCAATTCAAATTTGAAGTGCCATGGTAATTTTAATAACTGTATGAGGTACATATTGAAAGACATTTAAAACAACTCACTCTTCTTAGTTCTAGGAGAACAGTTCTGATGCAGAAAGACTGAAATGTACATATGCTGCACAGGTTTAGATGAAAAGCAAAAAGTCTAACGATCAGTTCCTGGAGCTTGGTGGCAAATCTTGGTTACAGATGCTGGGTTCAGAACTGCAAGTCAGGCAGAATATGCCAATGCTGGCAGGCTCAGATGACATGACCAATGTTGGCATATTGCTCCCCTCCCTCACTGGAAGTCAGGCTTACCACTGAGCTCCAGGACCCAGTGTGTCATCTGAACACAGTCTTGGGTTCAGTGCTGGGTAGCAGTGCTGTGGCCATCTTAAATGGAGACGAGCCCATCTTGGCTGAAAAACCTGAACTGGGTAAAAAGGATTTCATTTCCCAACTAGGCTAATCTTTGTTCTGGTACATCTATTAAGAATGCTATGGTGCATCTATTAAAGACATCATGTGTGCACTGACAGCGTGCGGACTCCACTTGCAGAGATTGAACATAGGTTGAGCCATATGTGAATAGGTCTACTTGTTAAGCAGTTACTTGTGAACTGGAAGACTTCAAAGAAATGTTTATGATGTTCCATAAAGGATTGTAGCATTACTCTGGTTCAAAAGATTTAAACTTTGGATTTTTAAAAAATAACTCTTAAGCTCTAGGCCTCATCCTCCAATATTTTAATAGTTGACCAGCTGGAATGCTAATTGGAATCTAGTTTTCCCTTGTTTTATTTTTTTCCTTATGTGGCTAAATAAAAATAAAAAACCACACACACGCAATATAGCTTAATAGAAAATCACTTAAGGTGAATAAGGAAAGTATCATTGTAATTTGATTGTCTCCAGAAAGCGTTTTTCACTAGCATGTGTAGAAAGAGGAGAGCAAGAAAGGTAGCAATCCTGCTTTTGGTGTCAGCTTGAAATCTGGTTAAGTGCTCATTCATTAATGTTAAAGTTACTTCAGAGTTGTTATGAGTGTGACAAGCTTATTAAGAGCAACTACTGGATTAAAAGCAGCGGGGGTGGGATTCAAAATGCTGGTTTCCATTTTTTGGAGGTAATGACAATTTTATTGTCATTTATTGTCATGTATCAGAGTAGCTGCTGAATATTATTAAGAACCTAAGAATAGCCCTGCTGGTTCAGACACAAGGCCCATCTAGTCCACCAACCTGTTTCACACAGTGGCCCACTAGATGCCTCTGGGGAGACCATAGGCAAGAGGTTTTTGTAAATGCCCTCTCTCCTACTGTTGCTCCCCTGCAACTGGTATTGAGCGGCATCATGCCTCTGAGGCTGGAGGTGGCTCACAGCCACCAGACTAGTAGCTATTTGATAGACCTGTCCTCCATGAATTTGTCTAAGCCCCCTTTAAAGCCATCCAAGGTGGTTGCCATCACCACATCCCATGGCAAAAAATTCCATAGATTAATTATGTGCTGTGTAAAAAAAGTACTTCCTCTTGTCCGTAATAAATTTCCTGACCTTCAGTTTCATGGGATGACCTCTGGTTTGGGAGTTCTGAGAGAGGGAGAAAAATTTCTCCCTGTCCACCCTCTCCACTCTATGCAGAACTGTATACACTTTGATCATGTCTCCCCTTATTCGTCTCTTTTCCAAGGTAAAGAGCCTCAGATGCTGTAGCCTAGCCTCATAAAGAAGGTGCTTCAGGCCCCTGATAATCTTGGTTGCCCTCTTTTGCACCTTTTCCAGTTCTACAATATCATTCTTAAGATACGATGACCAAAGCCGAACTCAGTACTCCAGACATTTAGCACCATACATTTGTATAAGGGCATTATAATATTAGCATTTTTATTTTCAACTCCCTTCCTAATGATTCTTAGCATGGAATTTGCCTTTTTCACAGCTCCTGCACACTGAGTCGGCACTTTCATTGAGCTGTCCACCATGGCCCCAAGATCTCTCTCCTGGTCAGTCACCAACAGCTCAGATCGCATTAGCATATATGTGAAGTTGGTGTTTTTTACCCCAATATGCATCACTTTGCACTTGCTTACACTGAATCGCCCTGAGCCATTTTGGAAGGGCGGTATACAAATCAAATCAAATCAAATCAAATAAATAATAAAATAACTGCATTTCCCATTTTGTTGCCCGCTCACCCAGTTTGAAGAGATCTTTTTGCAGTAACTCACAATCTGTTGTAGATTTCACTACCCTAAGTTGTTTAGTAATCTGCAAATTTGGCAACTTCGCTCTTTACCCCAACTTCTAGATCATTTATGAACGAGTTAAAAAGCACTGGTCCCAGTACCGATCCCTGGGGGACCCCACTTCCTACTTCCCTCCATTGTGAAAAGTTTCTGTTTATTCCTACCCTCTGTTTCCTGTCCTTCAACCAGTTACAAATCCACACATGAACCTATCCCCTCATCCCATGGCTGCTAAGTTTACTCAAGACTAGAACTTTGTCAAAAGCTTTTTGGAAGTCCAGATATACTAAGTCAACCAGATCGCTTTTATCCGCATGCCCTGTTGACACTCTCAAAGAACTCCAAAAGGTTAGTGCCGTGAGGCAAGACTTGCCCTTGCAGAAGCCATACTGGTTCTCCTTCAGCAATGCCTTTTCTTCTATATGTTTAACAATTTTGTCTTTAAGTATGCTTTCCATTGATTTACCTGGCACTGAAAGTTAAGCTGACCAGCCTGTAATTTCCTGGATCCTCCCTAGATCCCTTTTTGAAAATCAGAGTTACACTGGCTACTTTCCAGTCCTCTGGTACAGAGCCTGATTGTAGGGACAAGTTGCATATTTTTGCTAGGAGATCAGCAATTTCACATTTGAGTTCCTTCAGAATTCTTGGATGGATGCTATCTGGACCTGGCGATTTGTTAATTTTTAGTTTTTCGAGGCAGTTTAGAACATCTCTTGTCACCTCAAATCCGCCCAGTTCCTCAGACGCTAAACCTGAAAAGCTCAATTCCGGCGAGGGTATATGGTCAGTATCTTCTGCTGTGAAGACAGATGTAAAGAACTCATTTAGCTTCTCTGCAATCTCCTTATCCATCTTAATAATCCCTTTCATGCCCTCATCATCTAGGGGTCCAATTGCCTCCCTGTCAGGTTTTCTACTTCTGATATATTTAAAGAGGTTTTTGTTATTCCCCTGGACACTTCTAGCTATATGTTCCTCAAGCTCTCTCTTTGCATCTCTTATTGTCTCCTTTCCTTTCTTTTGCCACAGTTTATGTTCCTTTCTGTCCTCTACATTTGGGCAGGACTTCCATTTTCTGAAGGAAGTCTTCTTCCCTTTTATAGCTTCCCTGACTTAAGTGAATAGAAGCCTAGCAGAGAGAGAAAGGGAGAGTCCATCTAGCTCCCACTCAGTGCTGCCCGGGATGAGAGACCAGGTGGGTGCTGGGGTTCCTTCTGCTGTTGCCTGCCTGCTTTTGCTTCCCCTGTGGAGCTGCAGCCTCAGATTAACATCTGTGGGAAGTGTGGGCAGGACTGGGACCAGTCCCTGAGTGACTCAGCTGTTCCTGCTCAGTTTCAGGGTCACCTGCTCAGTTTTGGGCTTCACAGGAAGGCTCCTTGTGGCAGTGGGCCTGCCACCGAAGGGGCGACACTAAAGGGGGTCGCCCCTTTGAGGGAGGGCGAGGGCTAGATGGCTTCTGGATAATTAGTTTTAAGCTGTTTAGACTTAGGTTGAAATTGCTGGAATGTGTTTGGGTTCATCTGAAGATGGGGGGACAGGGGATGCCTTCGTTGACTATGGGGCAGCCATCCTGGTGGTGGTGGGGAATAGAAGAAGTAATGTTGGCAGGTCAGCAGGCCATTCCAGGGTAAGGGTAGTCAGAAATTTAATAGCGGTCTCCCCTTCCGGCTGTCCTGCCAGCTCTTTGACCTCAGGGAGCACGGCCAACAACCCACATAGTCTTACCTTGCTCCTCTGCAATGCCAGGTCAGTCCAAAATAAATCTGAACTCATCCATGATTTGATCATGGATGAAGGGGCTGACCTGGTATGTATTACCGAGACTTGGTTGGGGAAAGCTAGTGGTCCAGTTTGGTCCCAGCTTCTCCCTCCAGGATATTCTGTAGAGGAGCAGGTGAGGGGACATGGGTGGGAGGTGAAATGGCTGTTGTCTATAGGATGACATTTACCTTACCAGGGTCCCTGTCAGGGTATCGGACCATATTGAATGTGTGTACTTGAGTCTAGGGACCAGGGATAGATTGGGACTTCTGTTGTTCTACCGATTGCCCCGCTGCCCAGTGGAATCCCTTACTGAGCTCACGGACTTGGTCGTGGAACTCACGTTGGAGTCTCCCAGACTCTTGGTCCTGGTGGACTTCAATGTTCATTTCGGGACCAATCTGTCCGGGGCAGCTCAGGAGTTCATAGCGGCCATGATAATGATGGGCCTATCCCAAGTGGTCTCTGGACCGACGCATATTGCAGGTCACACGCTTGATTAGGTATTTTACTCTGATCAGGGTTGTGTTCCGTTGGTGGGGACTCCTGTGATTTCCCCATTGTCATGGACGGACCACCATCTGGTTAAGGTTGGACTTACAGCTACTTCCCACCTCCGTAGGGGCAAGGGGCCCATTAGAATGGTCCGCCCGAAGAGGTGATTGGATCCATTAAGATTCCAAGAAGCCTTGGAAGGATTTCATGTTGGCTTTGCTGGTGATCCTGTTGATGCCCTGGTTGAGAATTGGAACAACATGTTCACCAGGGCAGTAGACACGACTGCTCCCAAGCGTCCCCTCCAACTCGCTTCAAAATTGGCCCCTTGGTATACGGAAGATCTACGGGGGTGAAACGGCAGGGTAGGTGACTGGAGTGCAAGTGGAGGAAGACTCGATTCGAATCTGACAGATTGTGACATAGAGCACATCTAAAGATCTATGCTCAGGCAATACGTGTGACAAAGAGGCGGTTCTTTTCTGCCCATATTGCCTCTGCGAATTCACGTCCAGCAGAGTTGTTCAGGGTTGTGAGGGTATTAGTATCTGCCCCCCCCCGAACCAGAATTTGGAGTTATCAGTTACCCGCTGTAATGTGTTTAAAGAGTTTTTCGCAGATAAAATATCTCGGATTCGGGCAGACCTAGATGGAGACTCCACAATTAATTTGATCTCTGAGCTGGAGGTGCCCAACGACTCCTCTTATGTGATTCGACTGGATCGGTTTCAGTTTGTGACTCCTGAGGATGTGGACAAGCTGCTTGGATCAGTGAGGCCTACCACTTGTTCTCTTGACCCTTGTCCAACATGGCTTGTTCGATTTAGCAGGGAGGTTGTTGTAAACAGCCTGGTGGATATCATAAGTGCTTCTCTGAGGGAGGGCAGGAAGCCTCCTTGTCTTAAGGAGACAATCATTAGACCTCTTCTAAAGAAGCCTGCATTAGGTCCCTCTGAGTTGAGCAATTATAGGCCTGTTTCCAACCTCCCATGGCTGGGCAAGGTAATTGAGAGGGTGGTGGCCTCTCAGCTCCAGGTGGTCTTGGAGGAAACTGATTATCTAGACCCATTTCAAACTGGTTTTTGGGTGGGCTATGGGGTGGAGACTGCCTTGGTCAGCATGATGGATGATCTCCAATTGGGACTTGACAGAGGAAGTGTGACTCTGTTGGTCCTTTTGGATCTCTCGGCGGCTTTCGATACTATTGATCATAGTATCCTTCTGGAACGTCTGAGGGGGTTGGAGGTGGGAGGCACTGTTTTACAGTGGTTCCGCTCCTACCTCTCGGATAGATTCCAGAGGTGTCGATTGGAGACTGTTGCTCTTCAAAATCTGAGCTTAAGTATGGTGTCCCTCAAGGCTCCGTACTTTCTCCAATGCTTTTTAACATCTACATGAAACCGGTGGGAGAGATCATCAGGGGATTTGGAACTGGGTGTTTCCAGTATGCTGATGACACCCAGATCTACTTCTCCATGTCAACTTCTTCAGGAGCAGGCATATCCTCCCTAAATGCCTGTTTGGAAGCAGTAATGGGCTGGATGAGGGAGAATAAACTGAAGATGAATCCAGATAAGACGGAGGTACTTATGGTGCGGGTTCAGAACTCTAGAGACAATTTTGGTCTGCCTGTTCTAGATGGGGTCACACTTCCCCAAAAGGAACAGGTTCGCAGTCTGGGAGTACTTCTGGATTCACATCTCTCCCTGGTTTCTCAGGTTGAGGTGGTGGCCAGGGGTGCTTTCTATCAGCTCCGGCTGATACGCCAGCTGCACCCATTTCTCAAGATCAATGACCTCAAAATTGTGGTAAATTTGCTGGTAACCTCCAGACTTGACTTTTGTAATGTGCTCTACGTGGGGCTGCCTTTGTACGTAGTCCGGAAACTTCAGTTAGTTCAGAAGGTGGCAGCCAGGTTGGTCTCTGGGTCATCTCAGAGAGACCATGTTACTCCTTTACTGATGGAGTTACACTGGCTGCCAATAGGTTCCCAGACAAAATACAAAGTGCTAGTTACAACTTACAAAGCCCTAAACGGCTTAGGCCCTGGGTACCTAAGAGAGCGTCTTCTTCGTTATGAGCCCCACCGCCCATTGAGGTCATCTGAGGAGGTCCGTCTCCAGTTACTGCCAACTCGTTTGGTGGCTACACAGAGACGGGCCTTCTCGGTCACTGCCCTGAGATTGTGGAATGTGCTCCCTGCTGAGATACGATCCTCCCCATCTCTGGCAATTTTCAAAAAACACCTGAAAACCCTTCTTTTCACCCAAGCTTTCTCAGCTTCCTAAATTGTGGGGTTTTTAATTTCTGGTTTATTTTAAAATTCAAAACCCGATTTTGGGGTTTTTAATCACTGTAATTGATTAATTGTTGTTTTAAAATGTTTTTAAATGGTTAATTGTTGCAATTTTTAAAAATTTGTTTTAGCTCTTTACTGTTTTAGTGGTGTGTTTTAATTGTAAACCGCCCTGAGCCATTTTGAGAGGGCAGTATACAAATCAAATCAAATCAAAAAATAAATAGTTGTTAGCCATGCTGGTGTCCTCCGGAACTTGGTGGTACCTTTTCTCCTTCTTGGTATACATTCCAACTGAGCTTCTAGTATTGTGATTTTCAATAAGTTCCATGCTTTCTGGAGTGATTTGACCCTCCTGACTTTCCCTTTCAACTTCTTTTACCAGTCCCCTCATTTTTGAGAAGTTTCCTCTTCTGTAGTCCAGCGCATCTATGTTGGACTTCCTTGGCAATGTTCCACTCACATATAAGCTGAATTGGGTCACACTATGGTCACTGCTACCCAACAGTTCTGCAACTCTGACATTTCGCACCAGATCCTGGGCACCACTCAGGATTAAGTCCAAGGTCACCATCTCTCTGGTTGGTTCCGCTACTAATTGTTATAAGGCACAGTCATTTGGCATTTCTAGAAATTTGGCCTCTTTTTCATTACCTGAATGTGAATTTACCCAGTCTTTGTGTGGTTAGTTGAAGTCACCCATTATTACTGCCCTGTCTCTCTTTGATGTCTCTCTTATTTGCTTCTACAAATCCAGGTCATTTCCTTTCAGTCCTCATAATGTTACCCATAATGGTTCTGTGGAGGACTCTGGTCTACTTTGGTTTTCTAGCTTATTGGAATCTATCCCTTCTTTGATATACAGTGCTACTCCTCCCTGTCCCTTCTGTAGAGTTTATATCCAGGAATAATCGGGTCTGACTGGTTCTCACAGTTCCACCAGGTTTCTATTACATCCACTATATCTGTTTTCTTTAGTAACCAAGCACTCCAGATCACCCAGGTCCACCAACACCTACCATCCAATGTGACCGAACTTGAACAGTTCTGTATGGAGGAGTGGGCAAATATTGCTCCGTCTAGATGTGCAAAGTTGATAGAGAAGTATCCCAACAGACTCAAGGCTGTTATTAAAGCAAAAGGTGGTTCAACAAAATATTGACAGGGGGGGGGGTTTGATCCTTTTTCAATCTCAGTAATTCTTGTTTTTTATTTCTGACACTTTTTCTGGACTGTACTTGTGATGTTTTTCAGTTGGATGTTATAGGTTGCATTGGATAAGTACAGCTGGTGAAGGGAATTTTCTTTGTGTTTTCATTTCAGGATGTAAGGGAACCAGAATTTAAGGTCTATCAAAGGGGGTGATTCTTTCCTATACCCACTGTATGAAGAGGAGCAATTATCCATAAATGCTCTAAAGTCTAAGATTATGGTCTTTGCCAAAAAAAACAACCCTAAGAAGCATGTTTGGCAAATTAATGGGGAAGTAATTGATCAAGTAAGGACCTATAAATATCAGGGAGTGGTCTTCTGTGAAAATGGTTTGGGTGGGGGGCACTGTGAGCATGTCCAGAAGATGATAATAATACCACCACCTCTGCTTTTGTTTGGCTTACGGCCATAAATAAAATGATTGATTGATTTGATTGATTTTATTTATTTATTTATTACATTTGTACACCGCCCCAAACTTTCGTCTCTGGGTGGTTAACAATAGTATAATTGATTGATACCACCTCTGCTATATTAGAATTTACCCCGCACAGAGGTGGACAATGTATATTTCATTCATTTATTCAATTTCTATACTGGCAGCAATCAAGGTTTATGAGGCTAAAGAGCTTTCTCAACTGTTGTATGGGGCTGCTATCTGTACTATCCTCAATTTTAACTAATGGAGATAATCCAATCCAAATTTCTGCGTGCTATATTCTCAGTCCCTAGATGCACGTTCAATGCCATTTTACGGCTGGAGGCAAGCCTAACAAGACTGGAGGGCAAGGTTTGGCTGTCTGTATTTAACTTTTGGCTTAAACTTATTTTCTGTCTGAAATGCCTTTTCTAGAAGATGGCTTTCAATCTAGTTGGTATAAATGCCTTTATGATATGCTGGGCAAGCATGGGTTTTCATCTCAATTTTTAATGCCATTGGGACTTGATAAAACAACAAATAGTTGACACTGAAAAGCAGAGTGATCTCTGCAAAAACCTTTCCTGGTAGCTTTCCAAGTTATACTAGATCAGCTCATTATCTAACAAGACTTAACTATTCTGTCTCAAAGAAGGGCCCTTTACCTTGCGCAGTTTAATGCACTTCCATCGGCAGTTTTGGAGGGCAGGTATCAAAAAATCCCTTTTTAACAGCTGGATATGTCCCCATGGGCAGGGCACCGAGTCTGTGACTCATGCTCGTTTATATTGTTCATTTTATAGAGATATTCATACTTCTCTTATTCCCCTCTCATTAAATATGCCTTATAGAATGGATGACGAATACATCTCTTTTCTTTTAGCTGATTGCTATGCACCCATGATACTGTGTGCAGCCAAATTCTGTGCAGCTGCATGTAAAGTTAGGTCTGAGATGGTGTAAGTTATAATTAATAGTACTATAAAGATGCAGACACTAAGTATTTGTGTTACTTATACTATATTCTGTGTCGTTGGGTCAAAGATTGTAATAAAGTATTCATTCATTTATTATTGATGGTGATTAAAACAGAAAAGATCCCGAACAAGGAAACATTTGCAGTCCTTACAGAGGGAGGGCGAGAGGAATTTCAAAAACCTTTACCTTAGCTTTACATGAAATATCCCTGAGAGAGAGACAAAGCATGCACTTTTCAGAGACTGCAGGGTTAGAGTC
Organism: Hemicordylus capensis; assembly: GCF_027244095.1. NCBI lineage: Eukaryota > Metazoa > Chordata > Lepidosauria > Squamata > Cordylidae > Hemicordylus > Hemicordylus capensis. The sequence goes on along the minus strand of NC_069659.1, from coordinate 166,396,324 downwards.
AGAAATATATTACTGAAGTCAGCAACCTGTTTCTGATCATGCAAAGCCCTTCTAGAAAACAAGCAGAGCACACCACAAGTCTGATGGTTCTTGTGCAGCTATTTATTTATTTATTTAACACATTTTTATACTGTCTAAAATGCAAGTTCTCTGGGTGGTTTACAACAAAATAATAAAAAAATCAATAAAAAGATTAAAACATTTCAACGATAAAATGTTAAAACTATTAAAACACAATTAAAACAGTATCTAATTAAAAGCCTGGGTGAACAAATGTGTCTTGACTGCCTTTTTAAAATTTGTAAGAGATGGGGAGGCTTATATTTCAGCAGGAAGTGTGTTCCAAAGCCTCGGGGCAGCAATGAAGAAGGCTCATCCCCGTTATAACCAAAACTTTGTACTTTGCCCAGAAACCTATCGGCATCCAGTGTAGATATTTTAAGATAGGAGTGATATGGTCTCTCTGAGATGACCCAGAGAACAACCTGGCAGCTGCATTCTGAACTAACTGCAGTTTCTGGACTACATACAAAGGCAGCCCCACATACAGCGCATTGCAGTAGTCAAGTCTGGAGGTGGCCAGCAGATGTACTACTGTTCAGAGGTCATTTATCTCAAGAAATTGACGCAGCTGGCACATCAGCCGAAGCTGATAAAAGGCACCTCTGGCCACTGCCTCAACCTGGGACACCAGGGAGAGTTTTGTGTCCAGAAGCACACCCAGACTGCGTACGTGTTTCTTCTGGGGAAGTGTGACCCCATCCAGAACTGGCAGATCAAAATCATCACCAAATTCCGACCCCGCACAATAAGTACCTACGTCTTATCTGGATTCAGCCTCAGCCTGTTACCTCTCATCCAGCCCATCCCTGCCTCCAGGCAGGCATTTAGGGAGGTTATGCCTTCTCCTGATGATGTTGACATCATCATATTTATATACCATCTGATATATCTCTAGGCAGCGTACACAGTTTAAAACACAACAAATATAAAACCAAGTAGAAACAATTTCACAGGATAAAAGCAATTAAACAGTTTAAAATTAATTTCAATCAAAAGCCTGAGAAAACAGATGTTTTGAGGGTCTTTTAAAACGTAATCAGAGATGGAGATGCTCTTATTTTGACAGGCAGCATATTCCAAAGCCCTGGGGCAGCCACAGAGAAGGCCTTGTCCCAAGTCACCACCAAAGGTCTGTAACCAAACTTCCCCATATGATCTTAATAGGCAGCAGGGTCCACGACAAAGAAGGTGCTCTCTTAATTACCCTGGACCCAAGCTGTTAAGGTGAATGTGAACAATATGGACATAGGAGGAATGGGGAAGTTGCACAAGGGCTCTTGTAATGTCCCTGCAGTCCCATGAAGCATGCACACTTCGTTAGTCAGGGTGTCAGCCACTGTAGTCAAGAGAAAGCTTGATCAAGAGCTTAATGATAACGAGGACATCTGAATGGGATGATTTTCATTTGAAATTACCATTCTCATCGTGGATACAGATGCCTTGGAACACAGCATGTGTGTGTTCAAACTACTTTAGAATATTTCTGCCTTCACCTTTAACATTCCAGGAATTCCATCATCCACAATAGTTGCCAGAGGAATACAGGTACAATCATTTTATGCAAATCAGCAAGAGATTCAGAGGCACATCCAAACTCATTTTCATAGGAAGCACTGGCATGATACATTTAAGGTATTTCAAAATCCATGAACCAAGAAAGCACATCTTTACATCAAGGTGTCACGAACTATCACAATGCTGTTATTATACATCTCACATTCCTTTAACATTTTCAGAAGTTCAAAAATCATTATATGCAAAGTAAAACAGGCAATACTCTCTCTCTCTCAAAATGGATAGATGGAAACTGAAGTTCATCATATATATATTCAGTACAGAACAGAACCGTAAACATATCATGAGAGAATATCGTGATGTGTGTGTGTGTGTGTGTGTGTGTGTGTGTGTGTGTGTGTGTGTGTGTGTGTGTGTGTGAGAGAGAGAGAGAGAGAGAGAGAGAGAGAGAGAGAGAGAGAGAGAGAGAGAATATATGTGTGTAACCATTTTGGAATGTTAAAAGGTAAAGTATGCCATTGAGTAGGTGTCTACTCCTGGTTGCCACAGAGCTTTTCAGCATCTACTAGTGTTTTGAAGCCCGTTATAATAACGGGTGCTAGCCTTTTCCTCTCCCTTTTACTGTTTTTTTTTTTAAATGCTGCCTCCGTCGCTGCCTCCGAAGTCCCACCCTCCCTCCCTCCCAACTTCCGAAACCACCTTACCCTGGCCCGTGACAGTTGAGCAAAGAAAGTCCTAAATTGAGGAGGGAGAGAGGAGCTCGCAAGCTGTGCTCCTCCCTCTGCAAAGGCTCTGCCCGAACTGGCGCTTGGGGCGGAAAGGACGCCTCTTGCGTCCTTTCAGTCCCAAGCGCCAGTTCGGGCAGAGCCTTTGCAGAGGGAGGAGCACAGCTTGCGAGCTCCTCTCTCCCTCCTCAATTTAGGACTTTCTTTGCTCAACTGTCACGGGCCAGGGTAAGGTGGTTTCGGAAGTTGGGAGGGAGGGAGGGTGGGACTTCGGAGGCAGCGGCGGAGGCTGCATTTTTGCTTTTAGTTTTCTTCAGCCTTCGCTTGGCCCCCGGTCCCAGCCTCCGTCTCCCTGGGCGGGTCTGGACCTCCGCCGCCATTCCCCCTCCCGCCACCCACCGCGGCCCGTGTCTCCGGCCGGGGCGGCCACCCAGGGCTCCGGCGGGCCCGCCACCCACCGCTGCCGCGGCCCGCGGCTCCAGCGGGCCCGCCACCCACCGCCGCCGTCCGCAGCTCCGGCCGGGCCCTCCGCTCCCTGGGGCCTCTCCCTTGCCGCCACGGGTGTCCTCTGGCCAAGGCGGCGGCGGCCAGTGTTCCCCGGTGCCGCTCACCCAGCTTCTTCGGGGCGGCCGCTTCTGGCCGCCCAAGATGGCCACCGGGTGCCGGCCGTCGTGTCTCCCTTGCCCTGTTCTGCGCATGCGCTCCGCGCATGCGCAGAACAGGCCAGGGAGGCACGGACACACACTTGGTGTCCGTCCACGGACGGACACCAAGCGTTTTATTAGAGAGGATTATATTAATTCTCCTGGGTGTGCTTTGGAATGTGTGTCTCAGAGCTGAGCTGATTGGCTGGGCGGCGGATGCGCATGATTGGCTGAGGCGCACCCAAGAGGATTGGTTGCTGTGGCAGCAGCAGGCCTGGCTGCAGAGGCCAGAGGCAGCGGTGGGCCCAGCCCAGCAGCGGAGGCAAGGCCTGGGGGGCGGGGGAGAAAGGGGGGGCAGAAGTGGTGGTGGGGAGGAGAGGCAGCTGGGCCTGGAAGTGGAGTCTGGGGCAGAAGGTGGGGGGAAGAGGTAACCACCGGCCCCAAAGAGCGCACAGATGCTCATGTTCGGGGTCGGCTAATCTTCCTATATTGCTGCTGCCCAATATAGATGTTTCCCGTAGTTGGGGAAACATTCCAGCGGGGATTCGAACCGGCAACCCCTGGCTTGCTATTCAAGTCATTTCCCCGCTGCGCCATTGTTAGGCTGATCTAATTTCTTACTAACTGCAGATTATTTAAGCTGCTACCAATAAAATAATAAATGTAAAGCCATGCCACCCATAGCCAGATATCTTTGAGTCTGAATAAAGTAGGAATAAAGTAATTTCAAAAAGAGTGAGAAAGGTGCAGATGAGAATGGATATAAACAATTTCTGAAAAGAAACCATAGCATTTAAATTTTAAGTCAGTAGTGACATCCAGAGCAAGGAAGCAGCAGTGCAACAAGAGAAGCAGACTAGCAGCACCGGTGTGCCAAGGAAGAAAGGCTTTACAGCCCTCAAGGACATATTTTCAGGCAGCACTGAGGGTTTCCTGTGGCAGGGAAGCGATTTTTTAAAAACCGACTCTTCTTTGGTGCACCAGTGCAGTTATTCTGCTTGTGCTGTTAGTCTGCTCCTCTTGCTGCACTGGTGTGTTTTGGTCTGGATGTCAGCCAGTTTATTTTTAACATTTCAGTGATAGCAAGTTTTATTTCAACAGCCTAGATTTCAAAGAGCTGAATGTAAATAAGAATATTAATGCAAAGCTTTTAAAAGTCTCTTAAAAAATTGAATTCCCCCATCTCTCATTCACACACATACTGAATTAAACTGCTTTTCTATATGAAGGGGAAAATGTGAAAAGTATATGAGTTATGTAGTCAAGCATTTAAATACAGCACAGTACTTTATTTATTATTATGGTATTTGATATGAGGGCAGGGGCTAGCAAATAATCAAAAGGATTGAGATCCAACCCCAGGTTCAAAGATGCCATCCTGTATTTCATCAGAATAATCCAGTGATCTTGTACACATCTTTTATGCCTTCCAGCTACCTCGGCACTCAGTTCAGCTTTCAGAACTATTTATTACAGTCATCCCTCACCAACTGTGAGGGTTCCTTGTGGGAAAACCTCGCAGTTGGCGAATTTGTAGTAGACGAGCCACTGAAATCAAAGGCAAACAGGAGGTTAGGGGAATTGCAGTCGCAAAAAGACTGCAACAATACAGTTTGAAATAGAAAAAATTTACCCCGAACCTCCGAAAAATCACCCCCTGACCCCTGGAAATTGCAAAAACATCCAAATTGCCCCCAAATCTCACCAAACCGCGGATATTTGGGTCACAGTTGGCGAGACCTGCCACAATGACTAATCTTGAGCTAGCTTAAAGATGTAGCACATGGTTGCAGGGCCGTCCTTAGGGTGGGGCAACTGGGGCGATCGCACCTGCCTCCCTGCCCTGCAGCCAGCACTGGCCTGAGATGCCTCCTCTGCACCCTACATGTTGGCAGCATGTGGCTGGCCAGGATTGGGAGGTTTGCCTGCTATTGAACGGCTCTCGGGACACTGCTACAGCTCCTTCTCCCCCACCTGCCTTTCAGCTGTTTGGCAAGTGGACAGGGCTTCCAGAGGCCTTTCTGCCAACCTCCTCGAAGCTCTCCAATGGGGGCTGTCAGGCTGCCTGCAGGCATCAGAAAAGAAAGGAGACAGAGTAGCCAGTGCTAGCTGCCCACCAGAACACTATGCACAGCCTCTGCCCTGCCCTGCAGCCATGTGCTGAGCCTGTGCCTTCCTCCTCCTCAGAGCCAGCAATGGAAGGTAGGGGATTTCCCCCCCACCCTCGCCTTGTATATTTATGGAATGGCTTGCTATAGGGCTTTGATATTGGGCATAGATGCAGGGCAGGGTGGGAGGGTCAGTAGATTTATTTTGAAGTAGATTGGACAATTTATTGATTTCCCCCCCCTAAAAACATCAAACAAGTGGCTTGTTTTAAGGCAGAAAATTATAAAAACTTCGGGAACTGAAGCACCCCCGGACCATCATTCCACCCCCATGTGGAGGAATCTGCCCTTTGCCTTCATTAAAAAGGGTACCCCCCCCGACTTTTGTTCCACCCTTTAGATCACCTGGAATGACTTGGCATAGGCCTTTAATACTGAGCAAAGATATGGGGGGGGGCCCTCGGCATATTTAATTTGAAGCAGATTGGTCAGTCTTGATTTTTAATACATTTGTGAATTTTTAAAACCAACTGGCTTGTTTCATGGCAGAAAATTACAAAAGTTTATAGAACTGAAGCCTCCCCTTGGAGCATCATCCCATCCCCATGTCAAGGAATCTGCCCTTTGCCTTCATATAAAAAAAGGGTAATGCACCCCCTTTTGCCCCACCCTTCTGATCTTCTGGAATGGCTTCTCAAAGGGCTTTGATATTGAGCACAGATGTAGGGCAGGGTGGGAGAATTTTATGTATTTAATATGAAGCAGATTGGTCAATCTATTGGTTTTTAATAATTTTTCCCTACTGCAGCAAAGCTGCCAGAAAGAGTTCTCTCTATCCATAGAATACTTTACTAGTGAAAATGGAGCTAACTGTAAACAGTCAAACAACCTTTTTTTCTTGTAAATGTACTATGCTCAAATTGGTTTGCAATCCGGAAGGTCTGAGTGAGAACTGTGAAGCAAGGGGCATGTGTTGTACTTTTAACTTTTTTCCTTACAAATCCACTATATTTCCAAGCTAGTTGGACAAGTCCAAACACACTCACTCACACTATTTACACAGTATGTCATCAATCAGTATGATTCTGTAATCATATGAAATGTTAAGGAGGCCCCGCACATGCTGATTCACCTCTAGCTCCACATACCCCTAGGGACAGTCCTGCATGGTTGTACAAAATCACTCATCTCTGTTCCAGACTAATCTTTGCACTAGAGCAACATGTTTCAATGGCTGCGCAACCTCTTCAACAAGCTTGTATATATGTAAATAGAGGATTCATTGTACAACATGCATTCAGGTGATCCTCTTCGACTGGCAGTAGCAAAACTTTGCAAAGCACTGCAGCTGCAAAAAGTCCTTCCCTGAGCATCACTGTGGATGCTACCCAATTATTTAAATTTATTTAAAACTTTTATATCTTGTCTTTCTTTCCAATAACAGGCCTCCAAGGCAGTCGACAATAAGAAATAATACATAAGAAATTTTTCAAGCTTCTGAATGTGCATCTATCTGTATGCAAATCAAGAGCAGCAGATGTGCAAGGTGCTCATGTGCAGCTCAAAAGGGCACCCTAGAAGATTCTGAGGCAGTGTCAGGGTGTGTATGGGGGTCCAGTCTTGCCAGAAGCAGAAAGAGACAATGGAGGTATGACTTCCTTTCAGCATGAAAAGTGCCCAACTGTGCCATCCCAGGTGATAGATAACCTTAGGCTGTCTGTGTGGGCAGTCAAACAGGAATGAACTTCTACTACAAATATTTACATATCACTCTTCAATCTAAGTTCACAAAGCAATTTACATAGAAAAATAAATAATACATAATTAATTAAGATGGTCCCCTACCTCCAAAGAGCTCACAATCTAAAAAGAAACATAAGGCAGATACCAGCAACAGCCACTGGAGGGATGCTGTGCTTGGGTTGGGCCAGATGCTCTCCACCTGCTAAATTTAAGAGAATCGTCACTTTAAAAAGGTGTATTTTTGCTCAGTTTAGCAGGAGTAACATTCTACTATGAATGAACTACTCTGTATGTCAGGCACACTTTCTCACAGAGACAATCTGGTCCTAAATACAAACCTGAAGCAGGGTTCTGTAAGTGTAAACATTTTACAGGACACAAGTCTTGGATGCTTTGCACAGCTTTGCAGTGATTGGCTGGGCCCTGCCCCCAGCAGTGCCTGTGTTCCAGGGAAAGCTAACCAAAGAGAAGGAGCCAGACTGCCTGATGGAACTTGGGAGACTCAACATGCAATCTTCCTTGACTTCTGAAGTAGGCCACAAAGATATGCTAGTTCAGGCTAGTTAGCTTTCTTATTATAATGCGGTGCTGTAACTTCTCCCTCCCCCTGTGTTTGGTGTGTCTAATCCCCAAACTCCCCACAGCCTGGCTGTTCAGGGCATGCTATTGTAAAAAGGAGGTAGCTCTGGGGCTAACCATCCTACCCTGTCAGGAGGGACACTACATGGTTCACCCAACCCAAATTATATATATATATATATATATATATATATACACACACACACACACACACACACACACACACACACACACACACCAGCTTTGCAGAAGTGATGTGGGACCTTACTGCAGAATCAGTTTCCACAAAAGGAAGCACTTTAATTGCACCAGAGATGAATAAAATCTAAGAATACCATCAAACATACTTCCCAGAAAGTAAAACTACTGAAATAACTGGGATCTACTCTCCAAGTAACCATGGTTAGGATCAAACTGTGAGGAAAAATGTCAATTCAAAACAAACACAAAAAATTAACACTAATGGTTTTGCCTCCTCCATTTTAAGAAAGCTATATGGAAAAGGAGAGCACTTTTTACAAAACAATTAACCATTTAAATTATCTGGAAAACCCTGTGCAAGTTAGTAGACTTGCACAGTAGCAGACAGAGATAATCTGTCCCAGTAGCAGCTTTAAACATGAATGCATTATGTCATGTATTATATCATGCTGTTTAAAAGAATGGAGTTCTTCTCATGATCAGTGAGAAGAGCTCCATGGAGGTCTGCAGGGAGAGCAGGTTTTACTTGCCCTCCCTGCAGACAGTCGCTGGATGCTTCCCTGGGATTGCCTGCCCAAATGAGCACCGGCTCCTGCCAGTGCCTCCGGGGGTCGGATGCAGAAAAGAGCCACCGTGCAGCAACCCCACCACCCCAAATGCACTGTGCGAGTGCGCGGTGAAGTACTGGGTCCCCCCTCCCCCTTGAGTGTGGCTGCAAGCATGATTTTAAAAATGAGGTCATGGGAGTGCTCCCTTCACCTCATTTTAGCAGGCAGCTACTTTGGCAGGTTTGCTGCCATGTAGCAACTGGGACTGAGCCCAATCCCAGTGGATCACACAAGCATGCAAAAGTGGGCTGGGCTCCCTTAGCCCAGTTTTGCACGCTCATGTGAATAGCCTCAACCTCTGAAGTAAACCATTACAGGGCTGGCAATGAAGTGTTTTCCCCTACTGGAGCTTACATGCTAAGTTTAGTATTTCTAAACTGGTGACTGTAGAAACATTCCAACATAATGTGGGGCACTCTGTGTCAGTGTGCTGCTTCTGCTGGTAGGTAACAGTGCTAAGGAACATGATGCATTTAAATCCCAAACTATTAATTCTCAAATGTCCAGACCCATTTTAGGCACATGGAATTAAAAAATCAGCATGCAAGTCTCCTCAACCATTGACACTACTGCAGACTCAGTGAGGGCCTATTGTAATCATGGAGGTTATTCCAGAACGAGTCTGGTTTGAGAGTGGAGCACCACCATGTTTGATCTTGAACTCTTAGAATTACCAAGTGTGTTGACTTTTTCAGAGACTTTAACACTAGACAGCATCTGAAGATGAAAAAATCTATTCAGGTCTTGTACCATGGAAACAGAGTCAGGCAATCTGTATGGTGCTTAAGGGATCAAATGGTTTCAGATCCCCAAAGTCCACGTTCCAAAGACTTCAGTTCACACTAGGGTCTTTCCAGTCTACACAACTAGCAGTGTGGGCTACATGATTTGCACAGTACACTTCTTGTCCCGAATAGTAATGCTAAAACTATTACTAGGACCTTATCTCTCTGTGGCCATTATTATTATTTTCTTGTTTACACAGTCAGACAGGTGTTATTGACTGGTTTGTTTTATCCAGACATCGAGTCCTTCCCAAGGACCTGGGATGGCTGAATTTATTTATTTATTTATTTATATTATTATTATTATTATTATTATCATTATTAATTCGATTTCTATACCACCCTTTCAAAAATGGCTCAGGGCGGTTTAAACAGAGAAATAACAAACAAATAAATAAGATGGAACCCTGTCCCCTAAGGGCTCACAATCTAAAACGAAACATAAGATACACACCAGCAACAGTCACTGGAGGTACTGTGCTGGGGGTGGATAGGGCCAGTTACTCTCCCTCTCCTAAATAAAGAGAATCACCACATTAAAAAGTGCCTCTTTGCCAAGTTAGCAGGGGTACACATACATTTGCCTTATGGTGACTTTTCCTGGCCATGCTTCCCTAATGAAGCTTTCTTGTTAATGTGTCCCCATGAACTCACACTTCTAATGAACTGGACCCTGGCAGACAAAAAGATTAAACATTTTTTGCACAGATTTAACCACTAACTGCACGGATGCACATTCACAATAATGCTTCACAATTGGAGAATTACAGCAAAAAAGTCAGTTAAGTTCTTTGAGTACAAGGCTCCTACTGTCTGCACAGTATGCAGGGCAATCACTGGATGGCAATAATTATATCTTAGCACAAGGCATATGTGGCAATTCTCTGAATGTTTGTGAGCAAATATAAGATCATTAGAAATGTTCAGCGTATCACATGAACAGAATTTCTAGGCACTGATATTTTGAAAAGTTAATTTGGCCAAGTGATTTGGCAGCATTAATACCACATTCAAATACTTCATTAAGGTTGCAAATAAAACATACGAATGTCAAATAGCTTTCAGCTAGGAATCTCCTTAATCATGAACTCTAATAATGTATTGCTGCTTTCAGAAGTAAAATGGCATTGCTGCTGAACTGTATGCCCTACTTCACCATATATAATGCAAGATAAAAGAAGACTGAAACTTCACATTGTGAATTTGGAACAGTAGGGAGTGGAGGGTCATTAGCTTCACTCTTTAATGAAATCTCAGAGTACATTTTATACTGCTGTAATTGGGCCTGCAACAGCTTTTCAGAGAGCAGCCCATGGCTACTCTAGAGTTATTTTTCTTCTGTAAACATGAATTAATTTTATGAGGTAGATGGCTAGTGTTCCCATTTTACAAATAAGAGGGCTGAAACTGAAATATAGTAACTTGCCAAAAACCAGTGAGTTCATGACCAGATTAGACACAATGTAGGGCAGCTATGTTTGTTGTTCACATATAAAGCAATGAAGAACAGGAAGGTAAGCCACAGGACAAAACAAAGTTTTAGCTCCACTCCTCTGAGAATACCTTTTGTTGCAAACATCCGCTTCCTCCTTTATATATGAACAGGAAAGACACAAGCAGAAATAAATGTGGCTGCTCTTTTCATGCTGAGTTTGGGCTGGAAGTTGACTTGAACCTAGGATACCCAAGTCCAAAAAGGTCATCATGCAAACTTACAGAAAAAGTGAAGGGAAAACCATGGTTTTCATCAGAAAACAAACAGGGTTATGATAACCCTACACAAGCTCATTCACTTTGCTACTAAGCATTTACTTTTATGCAGTGCCAATTTTTAAATGCCACTGCAAGGACACAAAAGTGGTATGGTCACAGTTCAAATGGCCTCTAAATCACAAATGGACACTCAAGACAGCAATGGGGGAATGGCCAGGGATTGACAGTGATTAATGGGAATGAGCAAGTCAGATGGTAAAAGAGGAACAGGCTAAGGTAGGGCTTGAGTGGTAAGGCACACCACATTGGACATGGCTTATATGCAGTTCACGATGAGCTGAGAGCAAAGGACAAGTGTGCAGCATTATTAAAATATTGTTACTTCCACTGCCCTAAGAGAACTCAAGCATCTCCAAATACAACAATCCAGGGATTATAGTTATTAATAGTGCACAATGGCAATTGTTTGTGTGAAGGATTTGCAAAATATAAAGCCAACACATTTTCTGAAGGGGTCTTTTCTTCTTTTTAGGGCCATTTCTGAGGTTCCTTTAAATATACCCACCTCATCAGACTAGACACTTTCAGAAAGCTCATAAATAAAGATCATCATGTGATCTCATTCACTGCTAAAATGTGGGGGTGGGTGGGTGAGCTGACTAGCTTCCAGAGTTTTGCTGAACACACATCTTGGCAGTGACAGAATAGGAGAGCAAGCACTTGCCATTCCCAGAAAATATAGCAGAAAAGGCTCCACACTAGCCACAGCACCATCACTAAGCCAAAATTAGTCGTAATCCTTGTATCCCTTATACTAAATTCACATTTTAAAACTAAACAGAAAGTCTGACTAGCAGAATTAAGAATTTAACCCTAATGAGCTTGTGCAAATAATCAATTTAATTACAATAAAAATGACATCTTAGAACTCAGTTACTCTGACTCTGTTTAAGGATAAAAGGATGTGAGGAGCAGAACAGTCCCCCTGAGGCTGACCCTATACTTTAGTAACACAATACTGGGGGCAGTGCAATGAGTTTCAATCCAGTGAGTTTTCAAGAACCCCACTGCCCTTAGCACAGAAGTCAGCATGAAAGAAGGAAATTATGAGCTCCTTCCAAGATAATATGGCAGCAACCAATTGTCACAACACTGGGTTGCCGTTTCAGAACTTCTGGGGCACTAGGCATATATGGAAGAAGGGGAATGTGAAGGGGGAAAGAATGTAAGGAAGCAAGTGGGATGCAGCTAAGAAGAAACTCCTTCCATGTACCTGGGCAGCTGGTTTTGATTGGCCAAGATGGGGAAGGACAATGAAAGTACCTCAAATTCTCATTAAAGGTAAAGTGTGCCATCAAGTCGATTTTGACTCCTGGCGTCTACAGAACTCTGTGGTTGTTTCTGGTGGAATACAGGAGGGATTTACCATTGCCTCCTCCTGTACTGTATGAGATGATGCCTTGCAGCATCTTCCTAGATCGCTGCTACCTGTTATAGGTGCTTCCCATAGTCTGGGAAACATACCAGTGGGGATTTGAACCAGCAACTTCCATGGTCTGGAAGTGACCAGAAGTACCCTTGGTATGGAAGTGACTAGGAGTACCACAAGTGCAGGGACGTGCCTGACGTGCGCATGCACGTGGGTTGCTTCCGGTCTCTTTCAGACCAAGGAGCGAACAGGGTGGCAGGGAGGTGTGCTGCTGCCCTGATGGACTGGTTTTTAAGAGAGCACTGGCAGGGGAAACATGGCAGCAGAGTAAGCTCACCTACCCACCCTTAAAGGTCTTCCCTCCACCTTTGAACTGGCCACTGGTTGTGTGCACATCCACTGGTTGCATGCACATCCCTATAAAGCATAAGAATATAAGAAGAATCCTGCTGGATCATGCTAAAGGCCCATCTAGTCCAGCATCCTGTTTCACACAGTGGCCCACTGGAAGCCTACAGGCAGGAGTTGAGGGCATGCCCTTTCTCCTGCTGTTACTCCCCTGCAACTGGTACTCAGAGGCATCCTGCCTTTGAGGCTGGAGGTGGCCTATAGCCCTCCGACTAGTAGCCATTAATAGACCTCTCCTTTATGAAGTTATCCAAACCCCTCTTAAAGCCATCCAGGTTGTTGGCTGTCACCACATCTTGTGGCAGAGAATTCTACAAGCTGACTCTGCGTTGTGTGAAAAAGTACTTTCGTTTGTTGGTCCTAAATTTCCTGGCAATCAAATTCATGGGATTACCCGTGGTTCTAGTGTTTATGTGAGAGGGAGAAAAATTCCTTTCTCCACACCATGCATGATTTTATAGACCTCTATCATGTCTCCCCGCAGTCGTCTTCTTTCTAGACTAAAAATCCTCAGGTGTTGTAGGCTTGCCTCATAAGGAAGGTACTCTAGGCCCCTGATCATCTTGGTTGCCCTCATCTGCACCGTTTCCAGCTCTACAATGTCCTTCTTTAGATGTGCTAACCAGAATTGTACACAGTACTCCAATTGTGGCCACACCATAGTTTTGTATAAGGGCGTTATAATATTAGCAGTTTTATTTTCGATCCCTTCCCTAGCATGGAATTGGCCTTTTTCACAGCTGTTGCAACAAGCTGTCCACCACGACCCCAAGATCCTTCTCCTGGTCAGTCACCAAAAAGCTCAGATCCCATCAGCTTATATGTGAAGTTGGAGTTTTTCATCCCAATGTGCATCGCTTTACACTTGCCAACCGCATTTGACATTTTGTCACCCATTCACCTAGTTTGAAGAGATCCTTTTGCAGCTCCTCACAATCTGTTTTGGATTTCACTACCCCGAGTAGTTTGGTGTCATCTGCAAATTTGGCCACCTCGCTGCTTACCACTACTTCTAGATCATTTATGAATAAATTAAAATGCAGTGGTCACAGTACAGATCCCTGGGAGACCCCACTTCTTTTTCCCCTCTATTATGAAAAAGGAACATTGGGTCCTACCTTGTGAAGGGTCTTTTTCCCTGATCTGGAGATCATCATATTGGGATCAGGCACTGGGCATGCTCAAGACAGACCAGATATTCAAAGAGGTAGCTCCTCCCGCCGCCTGGTGCCATCCCCCAGTTCCGGGATCAATGCAAAAGGCGAGGAAGGACCTGGTCAATAGGCAGAATGAAACATATGCACAGTGAACACTACGAAGTCAAGACGAACAGCAGAAAGACAAGAGGGGTAGGATCTGCAACCCTGGAAACTGCCTCCACTCAAAACACAGTACCCTCCCACAGATTTATCCTGCCACAAGTCCAGCCTCCAGCCAAACATAGGGGCGGGCCTGATGATCTCCAGATCAGGGAAAAAGGACCCTTCACAAGGTAGGACCCAATGTTCCTTTCCCCACTGTCTGGAGAGCATCATATTGGGACATACCCAAGCAGTAACTCATAGAGGGGTCCCGGGGGTGGGGGGGAGGATGTTCAGACCACCTGCTGAAGAATTCTGCGGCCAAACGCTGCCTGCAACTCCAGAAAAAATGGTATCTTATAGTGTTGAATGAAGGGTGACACGGAGCGCCAAGTAGCAGCTCTGCAAATGTCCGCCAGGGGCGCCTGGGTAGAGAAGGCCGCGGATACTGCGGCGCTGCGGGTAGAGTGCGTCATAATCCCCTGTGGTGGATGCAGTCCTAGGCTCTCATAGGCCAACCGGATGCAAGCCCGGATCCAAGCCGCCAGGGATGACTTGGAGGGGCGTTGGCCGAGGTTATGAGAGGAGAAAGACACGAAGAGTGAGTCCGACTTCCTGATGTCTCTGGTCCGTCGGACGTAGAAGCGAAGGGCGCGACGAACGTCCAGCTTGTGCCAGCGAACCTCTGTCTGGTGAGTGGGGTTAGGACATAAGGACGGAAGAACCACCTCCTGTGCCTGGTGAAACACTGAATTGACCTTAGGCAGGAAGGTAGGGTCTAGCGTGAGCTTTACCTCTTCCGGAAGAAACACACAGAGCTCCTTGCGAGCAGATAGCGCCCCCAACTCCAAGACTCTACGGGCGGACGTAATTGCCACCAAGAACAAGGTCTTATAAGACAGGAGCTTCATGGAAATGGAGTGCAGAGGTTCAAATGGTGGAGCCGTCAAAGCATTGAGCACCTTACTGAGGTTACAGGACAGAAAACGAGGAACTGGAGGCGGAGCCAGGTTGGAAGCTCCCTTAAGGAACCGAGATATATGAGGGTGTAGAGACTGTGTACCTGGATCAGAAATTTTAAGGACTAAGGATAACGCAGACACCTGCCTCCGCAGAATTGACAGTTTGAGTCGGAGAGCCAACCCTGCTTGTAGGAAATCCAGAACATGGGGAACCCCCACTGAGAGGGGGTCGAGATGTCTATCCCAGGCCCAGCCGGAGAAGGCCGCCCACGTAGCCTGGTAGATGCGTTGTGTAGATGGACGGCGAGCCGCCAGGATAGTATTCAGGACCTGAGATGTATACCCCTTGGATCTCAGGTTGCTGCGTTCAACTTCCACGCGCAGAGATGCAGCCACTGTGGGTCCGGATGAAATATCGGTCCTTGACGAAGATCTGCCCGAAGGGGAAGCCACCATGGCGGAGCTGTCGCCAAGTTGACCAGGTCCACAAATCAAGCCCTCCTGGGCCAGTGGGGAGCAAATAGGATGATTTCTGCACACTCCATCCAGATCTTCCTGACCACCTGTCCCAGAATTGGCATAGGGGATAAGGCGTATAGGAGGCCCGTTGGCTAAGGGGTCACGAGGGCATCTGTGCTCTGAGTGGATGGAGAGTGGAACCTCGTGAAGAACTTGGGCAGGTGAGCGTTGAGGGGGGACACGAAGAGGTCAATGAGAGGGGTGCCCATGCGCTGAGTGACCTGACGAAAGACCTGAGGGTGAAGCATCCATTCTGATGGGTCGACTGATTGACAACTCAGCCAGTCCGCCTGCGTGTTGTCCACCCCGCTCAAGCGTTCCGCCCTGATAGAGAGAATGTTTCTTTCTGCCGACTCGAAGAGAAAGTTCGCTTCCTTCATCAGACCCTTGGATCTGTTGCCGCCTTGGCGGTTGATGTGAGCCTTCGTAGTAGTGTTGTCCGTCCTGAGGAGGACGTGAGCGTCCCGGATCAGTTCCTGGAAGGCCAAGAGGGCTAACCTGGCAGCCCGAAGTTCCAGGCGATTGATGCTCCATGAGCTCTCCACTATGGACCAGGAGCCCTGGGCCAGGTGACCCTCGCAAATCACTCCCCATCCCTTGCAGCTGGCGTCCGATGTAATCAAGGTCCTGTTGGTTTCTGTGAAGGCTAGGCCCCTTTCCAGGGCAGGGAAGAGCCACCAGTGGAAGGAGAGTCTGACCTCCTCAGATAGCCTCACCTGAGGAGGAGATGTCATCTTGATGCAGTAGTAGCAACCATTGGAGGGGCCTGGAGTGCCATCTGGCCCACGGGATGCAATCCATTGCAGCAGTCATCATCCTCAAGATTTGCGCCAAGAGCATCACATCCGCCACTTCCGCCTGGAGGAGGGGGAGCAAGCTGGACGAGCATTTGACTCTCCTGTCCTCCGGAAGAGTGACCAGAGCTGGGATGGTGTGGAATACCGCTCCGAGGTGTTGGAGGGTCTGAGAAGGGCACAGATGACTCTTGTCTCGGTTCACGACGAAGCCGTAGTCCCTCAGACAGTCCAATGCGACATGAACGTGTAGACTGGCGGTCTGGAACGATGGCGCCCGGATGAGCAGGTCATCTAGCTAGGGAAGAATGCAAATGCCCTGTAGGTGCAGGTGTGCTGTCAAGGCTGCCATTAGTTTCGTGAAGACCCGGGGGGCCGATGAGAGGCCGAATGGGAGAGCACGATACTGAAAATGGAGACCATTGTAGAAGAATAGAAGAAAGCGCCTGTGTTCCTGGAGGATCGGAACATGTAGGTAAGTCTCTGACAGGTCTATGGAGGCCAGGTAGTCCCGAGGAAGAATGGCTTGTTTGATGGCCTGAAGAGACTCCATGCGGAACCTCCGCTTTTTTACCCATCTGTTGAGGCATCGAAGATTCAGCACCACCCTTCAGGACCCATCCTTTTTGGGAACCAGAAAGAGAAGCCAGTAGATGCCGGAACATTTTTCTGTGTAGGGCACTGGCTCGATCGCCTGAATCATGTGAAGATGATGAATCACCTCGAGCATCAGCCGATGTTTCTCAGGGCACGGGGTGGCGAAAAAGGAATCCTGGCAGGGGCGTAGCTATAACTGAACGAAAGGGTTCAAAGAACACGGGCCCCCAGCTCCTGAGGGCCCTCCAGCTCCATCCCTCCCTATTTTCTTCATTGTCTCCCTCACTCTGGGGGGCCGCCCAAGAGAGGGATGAACACGGGCCCCCTCCCCTAGCTATGCCCCTGAATCCTGGGGTGTGTGAGTTAGATCTATAGAGTAGCCTTTTGACACTACGTCTAACACCCACTGGTCCTGGGTCATGGACTGTCAGGTGAGAGCGAAGTGTTGCAGTCTGCCCCCGACGGCCATATAGTCATTGTCTCTTTGGAAATTGGTTGGGGGAGGTGGAGATCTTACCGCCCTGCTGATTGAAGTAGCCCCTGCCCCTTGGTTGCCACTGGGTCCGGTTGAAACTTCTGAAGGCGGGCTGTCTATATTCTCCCCAAATGAAAGGAAGTCTGGAACTGGGCCTGTCTATAGTTTCAAAAGGAGCTCTGGCCACGAGGGGGCCTGCGGAAATCCCGTTTAGTGGAAGGCATTACTTTTTTCTTGTCCTTGGTGTCAACCAGTACAGAATCTAGAGGAGGGCCAAACAGGTTAGTGCCCGAATAGGGAGAGGCTTGTAGGGCCATCTTAGACCTAGAATCGACTTGCCAGCCCTTGAGCCATAATGACCTGTGCAAGGCCACCCCTGTTGCTAGGGCCCGGGAAGCATGTTGGACGCAGTCCAGGCTAGAATCTGCCATAAAGGCCGCCGCCTTTGCCAGTTTATTAAGACCTTGGCAGAGTTGAGAATTACCCGAGGGAACCAGGGAGGCCAACTGTTTGGACCATAGGATAGACGCCCTGGCAAATATAGAGTTAGCCGTAGCTGCTCTGATTACAGCGGAGGCCGCCTCATGTGACTTTTTTAACAGGGCATTGCTCTTTTTGTCCTCCGTAGATTTAAGCTGCTCCTGACTCTCCATATTTAGCAAGGAGCCTGACACCATCTGGACCACGGGTGGGGGTCCACTCTAGGTGAGGTCAGCAGGGCCGAAACTTCTGGTGACAAGGTATAGTGCTTCTTAGGAAGGGACCCAATGGGTCTGCAGGAAGCAGGATTTTGCCATTCAGCTAACATCACCTGTTTGAACAGGGTAGGGAAGGGGACTGAGGGAGAAACCCCCGAAGAGGAGGGAAATACCTCCTGGTCAAACTCAGAGGGAGGGACCACATCTGCTGAAGAAACGTCTTTAATGGCCCTCTTGGCCTTGGACAAAATAACGTCAAAGTCCTGGGACGAAAAAAGGCGTACAGACACTGAGGGTGCAGGGGTAGCTTCTTCCTCGGAGTGTTCACCCTCCTCGTTTTCCGACTCCCCACCAGGGTGAGTAGGAAACTCAAAATCTGGATTTGCAGATACTGGAATGGGTTGAGGAACCGGATTGAAAACTGAGGGAATAGAGGGAACAGATATGGGTCCAGGAAGCGGACCTGGGGCTGCTGGAAGTGGCCATTCGCACCCTTCCTAGAAACCTTAGAGGGGACGGGTTCCAAATCAGAATCTACAGAGGAGGAGGAGGGTCTGTGCCTCTTACGTCTGGGAGCAGGCGGTTTTGGTGCAAAGCGCCCCCTCTCTTTGATCGGTATGGCATCCCTGCACGGGCTAGACGCCGGCGAGGAAGAAGAGACACGCCCACGTGGTCTACTGAGAGGACCCACTGGGGCAGGAGGCGGCTGAATTGTGACAGGGAGGGCAGGCATTGAACCCCCTTGGGGGGCAGGAATCAAGGGAAGGCATTCTGAAATGAAGAAAGATTTCAACCACTGAGCCACATCCGCAGGGAGCAGGGGGGAAGGAGAGCCAGAGACAGTACCTGTCAAGGCTGCTGGAAGCGCTTGAGCCATTGCTGCAATAGGTGCTGCGGGTGCAGGTTCACCGGGCTCCTCCACAACGGGGCAGATCGCAGCTCTCTCTGAGTTAAGGTCTGGTGGAGCGGGGGGGTTGCCACTGGACCGCCGCCCACGACAAGCATGGGTGAGGTGCTGGAGGAAATGGACTCACTGGAATGGTGAACGTCGCCCTTGCCCTTCTTTGATTTGTGCTCCTTAACACGGTGCAAGCACTTGCAAACAGATTGAATAAGCAGGCGCTCGCTAAGCCGCACCGAGTCCGACAGCGTCTTCACCTTTTTTGCTCTCGGGCCGCTCTCTTTGCTTTCTTTGTTGGGCTTGCTCTTTTTAGCAAGCTTTCGCGGCAAAAGCAACTGCGGAGGGGGAGGGGCTGCCGCCAAAGTGGGATTGGCCGTCCCCGAAGTAGCTGGGGCGCCCGCGGGGGGCTGGAAAGCATGAGCAGGTATTTCGGGAGCTAAAATGCCCTCCGATAAGGAGCCCTGGAGGAGCTCCTCTGCATGAGCTACTTCCATGCCGCCTAAGCAATCCAGTCAAAAACAAAAGTAAACAGTAAAAAACAAAGTAAAGCCAATGGAGCTGAATCGTAAAAAATAAAATAAAAAATTTAGGTAAGTTTGATCAAAAAGGAAGAAAAATACTACAGGCAGCTCCTTCCCACCCTCGCACAATGGAACAAACACACACAAATAGCAGACAGTGGGGAAGGAGAGGAAAAGCTAAGCAGAGCAAATCCAATACAGCCAGCCTTGAGCAAGACAGACCAGAACTGGGGGATGGCACCAGGCGGCAGGAGGAGCTACCTCTTTGGATATCTGGTCTGTCTTGAGCATGCCCAGTGCCTAATCCCAATATGATGATCTCCAGACGGGAAAACTCTCCATTTATACCTACCCTCTGTTTCCTGTCCTTCAACCAGTTATCAATCCACCAATGTACTTGTCCCCCTTATCCCATGACTGCTTAGTTTTTTCCAGAGTCTTTGATGAGGAATTTTGTCAAAAGCTCCAAACTTTGTCAAAAAAACTCCAAAAGGTTTGTGGGGCAAGATTACCTTTGCAAAAGCCATGCTGGTTATCTCCCAGCGGGGCCTGTTCTTCTATGTGCTTTACAATTTTTTCCTTGAGGATGCTCATTTTATCCTTGAAGGTGCTTCATTTTGAGATGCTCCGTCAATTTGCCTGGAACAGACGTTAAGCTAACTGGCCTGTAATTTCCTGGATCACCCCTGGATCCCTTTTTTGAACATTGGAGTTACAATGGCTACTTTTCAGTCCTCTGGTACAGAGCCTGATTGCAGGGATAAGTTATATATTTTTGAAAGGAGGTTCGCAATTTCACACTTGAGTTCTTTATGGACTGTTGGATGGATGCCATCCGGACCTGGCAATTTGCTGGTTTTTAATTTTTCCAGACAGTTTAGATCATCATCTCTTGTAATTTCTATCTGACTCAGTTTTTTAGCCTCAGTCTCTGAAAAGCCTAGTTCAGGAACAAGTATATGCTCAGTATCCTCTGCCATGAAGATGGACGCAAATAAAACATTTCGCTTCTCTGCAACTTTCTTTCCTAATAATCCCTTTCACTCCCTCATTGTCTAATGGTCCAACTGCCTCCCTGGCAGGTTTCCTGCTTCTGATGTATTTAAAGAAGTTTTTGTTATTCCCCTTGATGCTTTTAGCTAAATGTTCCTCAAACTCTCTTTTCACCTCCCTTATTGTCACCTTGCATTTCTTTTGCCAGAGTTTGTGTTCCTTTCTGCGATCTTCATTTGGGCAGGCCTTCCAAATTCTGAAGGAAGTCTTCTTCCCTTTTATGGCTTCCTTGACGGTACCCGTTAGCCATGCTGGCATCCTTCTGGACTTAGTGGTACCTTTCCTCCTTTTGGGTATACAATCTAACTGGGCTTCTAGTATTGTGGTTTTGAGTAAACTCCATGCATTCTGGAGTGGTGACTCTCCTGATTTTCCCTTTCAGCTTTCTTTTCACCATACTCCTCATATGGGAGAAGTTTCCTCTTCCAAAATTCAAGGTGTGTGTTTGACTTCCTTGGTGATTCTTTCCCTACATGTATGCTGAATTTGATCGCACTATGGTCACTGTTCCCTAAAGGGTCCATGACACTGACTTCACACACCAGGTCCTAGCTGCCACTCAGGATTAAGTCCATTAACCTTCTCTCTGGTTGGTTCCATGACCAACTGTTCTAGGGCACAGTCATTCAGTTTATATAGAAATTTGACCTCTTTGTCATTACCTGACTGCGAATTTATCCAGTCTATGTGTGGGTAACTGAAATCACCCTGTCTCTCCTTGATGCGTCCTTGATTTCCTCCTGCAACTCCCAGTCATTGTCAGCGTTTTGATCCGGAGGGTGATAGAACGTCCCCAGTAGCACATTTCCTTTCAGGCCTTGTATTGTCACCCACAGGGTTTCTGTGGAGGACTCTGGTCCTCCTAGGTTTTTTACCTTGTTAGATTCTATCCCTTCTTTAACATACAGTGCTACTCTACCTCCAAGGCGCCCCTCCCTGTCCTTTCTATAGAGTTTATATCCAGGGATAAGAGTGTCCCACTGATTTGTTCCACCATGTTTCTGTTATGCCCACTATATCTATTTCTGTGATGGCAACCAAGCACTCCAGCTCACCCATCTTGGCTCAGAGGCTTCTGGAATTGGCATATAAGCACCTATACGCTGAAACTCTTCCCTGGTGTATGCTCTCTTTCTTTTGACTCTTTGACCAGCTGGTCAGCCTTCTGCCTGCTCTTTATGTGGTTCTGCTCTGTCCCCTTCTGTTTTATCTGAATCTTTTATACCTTCGCACTTTAAAGGATGGCATTTGCCAAACCCGGTACTGCCCAGCTTCTATTGGTTATTCCCCAGGTGGCATTTTGAAAGCTGTTCTGTGACCTTTTTTATTTTAAGTGCCAGCAGTCTGGTCCCATCTTGATTCAAGTGTAGTCCGTCCCTTTTGTACAGGCATGAGGCATGGAGACAGTTCTATGAAACTGGGATTATTTTAATGAAATGCGGTATATAAATTTAACAATAAATAAATAAACAAGCAAACTGATATGGAGATCTTTCATCAGGATATGAAAAAACTGGGTTTTCCCATCTCTCACAGTATACATGTCATCAATGTTGGTGTGCCTTTTATGGCAACTGCCTTGGCTGTCAGAATCTGCCAATTCAGCCTAGCTTTGTAACATTTGTGATGCAATTCACATATTGAAATCAGCTACAACACTCTCAGTGGTCCTAAGGGGTCCAGATTTAGTTAAGTTTGAGTATTTTACCTTAATTCTGTATTGCAATTTTTTTTATAGATATGCAATCTGTTCCTACACATGTTTACTCAAAAATAAATTCCACAGAGTTCAAAGGGCCTATGACACAGGTTTCATCTTTAAACTTACAATAATTACTGCAATCCAGCAAGGACAATTTGTTTGTTGAAATAGGTTTGCCATTTTGGAGAGGATCATATGTACCCAAAAGGGAATTCTGGGGGAAACCCACACATTCAGTACCCAAGTACTTTGGCATTGATCCAGAGTTCTTCATGTACAGAAGCAAAGAGTGTGCCTGTTGGTATATGTGAGCTCCTCACCTCTCCCCATCTGTTGCAACAAATCACCTCTAGAGTGAACACCCTTTTCTGTTCAACAGATGATTGCCACAAAATCATCTCTATCAGGGAAGAAGGAGATCCTTGTGACTGCACACTAGGCCCCAATTCAAAAATCTCAATGATTCAAAACAGGGCTCCCATAAATTAGACATGAGAAAGCAATGCATCTTACAAGGTATCTTTGTAAAAACACCATATCAAACATAATTGATCATTTTTTCATATTTATACACCAGCACTAAGCCAGAAATCTTTTGTGGGCTCAAGGGCCCCACAATCCACAAGAGCATTCCTACCAACTTCATAGAAAGATGTACCATTGCACACATCCTTATGTGTGCATAAAATTACCTGCTTTGTTGAAATGATTCAATTGGTGAATGTATCAGATGTCAGGGACAGGTCCCAATTGCAACTAACCTTGTGCACCTTATTCCGTTCTATGCCCGAAGAGGGATCTAAGACTCCAAGAACATGAAGTCCATGGTAGTTAAATAGGACAGCTCCCAGCCCCAGACTATGCTTCAAGCCCTAGAGTAAGTACAGTAAACTGTGGGGTTTTTTTTGGGGGGGGGGGGATTTTTGTTTTCAAAGTTTTAATCAACCTGACAACACAAAATCGCATACCACTTTCCAAAGTGAGTTGGTCTAACAATTATACTTCAACTATTAAAGAGACACTAAAATCTTTTGATGTGACTTTTCTTTTTGCTACAACTAGTACATTACATGCAAATTTTATTCTTACCTTTAGAGAATCAAAGCAGGCAATAACTCTTCCATTTTCAACCTGGCAGCTTTTGGGTGGATGTGCAAATTTACATTCCTCATCAGAGCGTGAACAAGTTCCTCTCTGAAATTGTCTGCACACTTCTAACGTCAGCCATTTTGTATCTCTAACAGGAGCAACATTCAAAGCCATGATGCAAAACTGGTTTAGACTGCAAGAGTTGCTATTAATGAATCACCTCCAGTTATGTACTCCAACAATTCAAGAAAAAAACCCCTTTCAATGCAAATAGCTCCTACTGGTAATGATGTAATAAGTGCTCAGTAGAGTCCAATACATTCAAAGCTGATTGAGAATCTATTTATCCGCAAGTATATCAGTCATCAATCAATATATGCCACTTGTAGACTTTGGGTTGCAAAAATATTCATGCTCACTTGCATTTCTGGCTTTTAAAACTGTGAGCTCCTTGATTGTTTTGTTGACACGTTTTGTTACACAAGTTTATTTTCATGCAACTGCACTCCTTGATAACATTTTAGCCTGTTGTGTCTTCTTTGTTTGCAGGGAGAGTTACACATTCAGCAGCTTTCATGCCCAACCTAACATTTTCCTCATGCCTTATAAATGGAGTCAGTTTCCCATCAAGCAGCTGGCAAACTGCTATAGATGACAAGTAAGGTAAGGGCAATATCTAGCTGGCAGACATCAAGTTGGCAGCGGGGTGGGGGTGGGACAGACGTCTCTGGTACGAGTGACTTCACAAAGGCACTTTCAACAAATGGACCTGTTAAAATAAAACAGAAATTTTATTTTAACAACATTCAAATTACCTTTTTTCTATGAAGTTGCTTTACTGCATTAGCTGTATGCTGCAATAGGCTACACGTTTTTAAAACTAAGTACATGACAAGGAAATAGAGTACAAGCCCTAGAACAAACTAAACTGTGCACATTTACCATATATGACAGACATTAGTTCTGCTCAACTATAAGCACTTGTAGGGTTTCTTCCTTGCAACTGGTGTTCTCCTGTTTTTATGTACTATTTATCCATTTTGGCTGGCTTTTGGATGTTGGCTTTACTCTTAAATTAAAAAATATGCAGTAACTGGGCAACTGACCCTAAAACAATTCAAGTGTATATGCTTAAGATGCAAAACATTAGTTCCGAGTTAACTGTTTTATCATGTGCAATGCTATCTTGTGCATATTTACTCAGAAGCAAGTCCATCTATGCAAGCCCCTGTTGCTCCCAGGTACATGTGCACAGAACTGCAGCCTTAAGTTTACATTGTTTAATCGCTATTTATGATCAGCTTGTCATCTTCTACAGTATTTTAAAAAGTTCTCTGGATTTGCTTTCTTTTTGAAATAAGTGTTTGTTTTTTAGGATATTGGCTCCACAGAATTACACCTAAAAGGCTTGCATGCCCAAGCAACATTACATCATACAAAGACAAAATATATACTAGGAATCAAATGGACAAAATTAGTTTGAATGGCTACTTTCCTGGAAGTTTGATCAAGCCTATTTTATTTTTTTCCTACTTTATAACTGTAATCTACAAATAACAATTACATTAAAATGAACCATGTCTTCTTTGCCAGGATTACTTAATCTGATAGCCTGATCCACTAGCTACTATACATGAAGTTCAGGTTTTTAAAATGTGCCTCATGCTATTTACAGGATAGCAATGAGCTTATTAAGGAAATCTATTGGGTTTACTTTAAAGCTGGCTTTATATTATAATAGCTCTGGTGGTGCTTAGGTGACATGGGAAAGCAAGAGGAAAAATACACCACCAGCTGCAAAGAAAGTAGGCTCACATGCTGCAATGGCAGAAACTCTGCAGAAAAGAATTTCCTCATGTAAGGCTGGACAACTGTGTATTGGGTAAGCTTAGTTAGTATATTCTAAAATCTGTTGCAACAGAAGCAGGCACTCTTAGTGCCACTATAATGGGTGTTTAGATCACTCTGTTTGCTGCCCCCATACCTCCCTTCTCAACAGAGAGTAAGTTTGAATACAGTTCCTCACAGAAAGGGCGGGGAGGCGGAATCTTTCCTACTTGGCCAGAGTCTCCCTGGCTGCAACAGACTATGCTGCTGTGGCCCTGCAGAGAGGGCCAATGTATTGCAGGCTGCAGCCAGTGTCTCAAAGTAGAGGAGGAGCAGGTTCTGCCCTCTGTCCATCACCCTCAACAATCCCCTAAGAAATCTGGGGTTCTTCAGGTCCTGCTTCATTAGTTTGTTCACCTAGGTTGGCCCTCATGACCCAATCAGCTCCCTCCTGGCTGATCAAGTGGGTAGTCTGAGGCTCTACAGGTTCCTGGCATTCTCAGTGACCTCTGGTCACTGCTCTTCCAAGATTGCCTGGGAGGGAGGTTTAAGGCTCCCCAGGCATCTAGCACAGCAGGCCTCTCTGATCAGCTGCACTGGTAAGTAGATGAATACAAGAATTCCCACATTTCAATTTTCAAGCTTTACTTCCAATCCCCCTTCTCAGTAATTCAGATGTAGTAGCCACACTCTTTATAACCACTTCACCCAAGACATTCCTTGTTGCACATTAGTAACCTCATGAATCTTCTCTAAAATTGAGGCCTATACATTGCTCAGTCCTCACTGGGACCTTGGCAACTCCTGGTCAGATGCTCTTCCCTAGAGATGGGTGCTTGGGACTTCAGAACAGTGTTAAGTAGTAATGTGGGGGGAGGGAAAGTTATGGTTCCCAACATGTATTTTGTAGTTTCCCCGCAACAGCGGCCTGGTTCAGCTATGAAGCCAAACCATGATTTGGCACAGTGTTCCATCTAATAGGGATTCCCAGATGTTGTTGTCTACAACTCTCAGAATCCCCAGCTGCAATGGCTTTTGCATGGGGATTATGCTCCCATGTAGTCAACAACATCTGGGAATTCATGTTAGAGGGAACACTGGTTTGGTGGTACATGAACAAGCCTTAAGGGCTTCAGGCTCATACACTTGGTACCCAACCCCAACCTCATGCCACAGGCAGCAATCCCCACCCTCTCCATCAGTGCAAAATGAGAGGGCTGCTTTGGAGTTAGGGCTCCTATTCTGGAGCAGGATTTCATGATATAGGATGAGGGTTAAAAATTTGGCATAACAAATTTGGGGGTGGGGGGGAAACATGTTCAAACCAAATTTATACTCATCTGTCCAATCTCCAATACAGAATAAGTCCTGCTGACTATTATTCCCAAGGTTGAAAGTGTTTCTTCTTCAAGACTATCTACAAGCCGCTCATTCCCCTCAGGCCGCTGACAAGCCCGGGCCTGTCCCCTGCCTGCCTCCACCAATTGCCTCAGTAGCTCCAAACAGCAGCAGTGGTTGACTGGGCCCTTCCTTGCTGCCAACAGGTGCTGCCACTCATTGCCCTCAGGCCACTGACAGACTCAGGCCCGTCCCTTGCCCATCCCTCTTTCTCTCTTCCCCTCCTTTTTCTTTCTCTGTCTCTCCTCCTCTTGCTCTTCCCCTCTGTCTTTCTTCACCTCCTTTTTTTAAAAATTCTTTCTCTCTCTTTCCCTTCCTGAGTTAACAGATCTTGTTCATCTTGTTTCCTCATCTAATTCACACAACAGCCTCCTTCTCTTTCTTCCCTCATGACCCCTCTCTTCTCAGTCCCCTGCCCACTATCCTTTTAGATAGATAAATAGATAGATAGATTCTACAATCTATCCTCTCCTCTACAATCAAGAATATCTTCTGACCAGTAACAGTTGCATTCCAACTGACCTTAACCATCACAGGCTCCCTATGTGCATATGGAATCCCCACTCCCCAATCACCATGGTGCTTCTGCTCACGAAGTCTTGCGAGAGCTGCCACGCACAGGATTAGCCACGGGTATGTCTTAGAGAATTAGATAGATAGATAGAAGATAGATTGTTGTCTCATGAGACTAAAGAAGTAAAACACTTCACCCAAATATTAGTTAGCACTTAAATTTTTCCAATTGCCCACTAGAGAGTACCCCAATTGGCTGCAAATCCCCACTGCATTTGCACTGTTTGTATATAGGCATCTGAAGTTCATACTTTCTATTTATGCTACAAGAAACACTAATGCAGCTGCAGCACACACAAATTGTGCACTACGCTGATTACCAGTTTCTCAGTAGAAACATGGTCTAAAAATTGAATACAAAACAACTGTCATGTTGTGACAAAATGCAGATCTCCACCTTAGCTCAAGAATGCCTGGTTCTTCCACTCCACCCCACGTGTTCTGAATGGGGGACATTCTTCCTGTTTAGCATTAACTGGGTTAACTCATTACATTCTAATTACAGAAGAGACAGAGCTATCAAGGTAAGTCTTAATGACTTTTTCACAAAAAGTCACCTAATAGGGAGCAAGAGGTTGCTGGTTCGAATCCCCACTGGTATGTTTCCCAGACTATGGGAAACACCTATATCAGGAAACAACAGTATAGGAAGATGCTGAAAGGCATCATCTCATTCTGCACGGGAGATGGCAATTGTAAACCCCTCCTGTATTTTACCAAAGACAACCACAGGGCTCTGTGGGCAACAGGAGTCAACACTGACTCAACGGTACAACTTTACATTTTTAACCAATTAAAACTAGACCTACCTTTAGACATGTAAGTTAAGGCTAATTAAGAAGGAGGGATGTTAAGTTTGGAGGGAAAACCTTAAGCCTAGATTGGCCAGTAATTTAAGGCTAAATTACAATAAACATTCATCAATGCAACTTCAGATCACTCTAAAGTCTACACAGTGTCTATAACAGTTTGATTAGAAATGCAAGTCATGGCAAGTAACAGCAAAATTCTGATTTTACTCAGCAGGAGTTGTGCCTGGGGCACAGTTCTTTGCTTGGTTCTGAGACAGGGAGACATGAACATGCAGGTGGAAGGTGAATAGATGTCATTTTAATCAGAGAAATATAGAGGAGTAAAAGGCTTACATCCCTCGAAACACACACTACTGGGGATCCTGTTGCAGTAAGGGATGTAGCTCTTGGTGGTGGTCCAAGGGACGTGTGCACTAGTCCATTGGTGAGATCCAATTAGCACTAAAGGGGCTGCCTTTTATAGTGGATTACAAATAAGATTCACTTGCTGGTGAGACATGCATGAGCAAAGCATGGCCAACACAGGTGCACAGAGAGACAGTATAAAGAGCAAGGTTCTCACATAGAACACTGATAAGGTGATACAGCTAATTATATCACTATATAAAACAAGGGCTTCAAGCAGAGATGAAAGAGAGAGAGAATGCTTTATACAAGCCACTAACTCTCAAGCGAGATGGCTGCCCTGTGCTTTCTACGCATGGACTGACACATGCACTACACTACATTTCATAGCTGAGATCCTGACACAGACACTAAAGTTTTTCTCCTTGTGATACAATGGTCTTGCGCAAGGGATCTTTCCCTACCATGTCACTACAGCAGGATGCACCTAAAAAGCCAACACGTCCTTGTAAACTCTATTTACCTCCGCATACTTCATAGTTCAGATGTCATGCTGGCCAAACAACAATCTAGGGAATGGAAATGTGCCACAGGCTTCTGTGCTTCTGTTTCCTCCCCGTCCCCATCTTGTATGCAGATGCATCCTCCCTTCCATGATTTGAGATACCCATAGTTTTCTATGGCATGCAAGTCAGGCAAACAATGGCTAGCATTAATCAAGATTACCTGCAAACTAGTGGCTAACATCCTGACTAAATTACTCGAAGTCCTAATGAAATTAAAGACGCTGTTCTCATGCACAGCCTAACTCAGGCTAGCGACGCCCAGTCTGGGTTAGGCTGTGCGTGAAAACCACCAGAATTGGGCCAGATTCCAGCGGGCCAGTGCTGCACAGCCCGGCTTTTTAGCCTGGCTGTTACCCGAGCTTAGAGCTTAAGGGAGCAAGCACTCGCTGCTTGGAGCAAGGGCTTGCTGCTCATGTGCAAGCCAGGCTGCTTCCAGCCTGGCCGCACACAGAGACAGGTGCCTAGAAGAGATTTGGGATAATCCCACAATGCATCGGCCATGTTGCACAGTGCACTGTGGGATTCCCAGAGGCTGGGACAATAAGTCCCGGCCTCAGAGCAATCTGCCCTGCTCAGCGCTGCACGAAGCAGGGCTGATTGTGAAGGAGTGCACAGCATGCTTCCACCAGGAAAAGAATCTGGGGGGAAGGCAAGGTTTGGGAAGCCTTTCTCCTGCCTGCCCTCCTGGTAGGTCGTGTGAAAGGCCCCAAATAATCCTGAGAAACTCCTGTATAGTACTAGATGTAGCAAGTGCTTTAATGTTCCAACCACAGACCATAAACAAAACAACAAGACATACAAAAAATGTATGTCCAAAAAGATATAGATACACACACACACCCCAGATAAGATCTGTATTTTAAGAGAATGGAAAAACAGCAATCTGTTCATAAATAAAATAAATAAATAAAAAATAAAGGGAATACAATACATATTTTAAAAGAAGAATCCTTACTCAGTTGTTACGATGTTATGCTCAGTAGCAACAAGACTACTTTAAAAGTTACTACTGAGCAGCTTAGTCCAGATGTCAGCCCGTTTGCAAATCTAAATCAAACCATGGTTTCACATCTGGATTTGGAGGCAATCTGCAGTGTCTGAACCAGGCCACTGGATTTGCATCAAACCACATTTACAGCCTAAGCTTATGAAAACATAATGTCAAGTCTTACTGTGGGCTTACTCTCAGTAAAGAATCACAATATTGCAACCTAAGGCAGGCTCAGCTATTTTTCTTTGTCTCTAGGCACCCGTCCAAGAATTTAGGAACTGGACTGCACATTGTTAGGCAGGGGGATGTTTAACTTTACCACCAGCAATGCCCTCAGCTCCATGGGGGGGGGGCAGATTTCACTACCTTACCTGCCCTTGTCTTGCTTGCTAATATGTTCTCCTGGTTGCATCTGTCTGGCCAGGCAGGCAATGGACCGATGGAGGGTGCAAACCACCCCTGCTTGCTTGCTCATCACTCTTGGTTACCTAGCTCATGCTATGCTTAGGTTTCCAGGTGCCATGGTAAGCTAGCACCTGAGAACTGTTGAGTTCTGACCTAAGACTATACTTACTTGGGAGCAAGCCACACTGAGATTACTGGAACTTGTTTCTGAGTCAACATTGTGTGTGTACACAGATTTTTCTAAAATCCATTGTAAGTATATAAAAGTTATATAAAAAACTAAAAACTAAATTAAAACATGTATATTATGGACTGCATGTCCTATCAGAAAAGAAATTAGTAGAACACTCTTGGGTTTGCACTGGTACACATGTAACATAAAACTATGCAAGGGGGAGAAGAGGAGGAAGCACATTCTCTCCAGAAAGGTGGGGGGGGGGGAGAGAGTGCTCACTCATGAGGTAGAATCTTGATTTACAAACCATGGTTTGCAGGGAACCAGAATTACATCTGGATAAGGTCTGTGACAGCCTCTAGAAAGTATCAGAGAAACAAGTAGGATATTTAATTTAATTTAATTTAACATTTTATATCCTGCTCTTCCTCCAAGGAGCCCAGAGCGATGTACTACATACTTAAGTTTCTCCTCACAACAACCCTGTGAAGTAGGTTAGGCTGAGAGAGAAATGACTGGCCCAGAGTCACCCAGCAAGTCTCATGGCTGAATGGGAATTTGAACTCGAGGGGTAGTAAATACTGCAAGTAAAGCAGACACTGGAGAATGCAGAAATCTGTGTTTTGTACAAAAGTATGATTCCCAACTCGGAGTTTTTCCAATAAGAGCATTATAGCAGTTACTCTTCATACATATTTAGGGGTTTGGGGTTTTTTGCCATAATCCTTAATGCAAAGGCTATTATTATAGTTTAATGAAGAGCTAGAACTGAAATTGATTTCATACATGGTGACGGCTCTACTAAAAAGTATTAGGAGGAGGTGTTGTGGCATGCCATATATTAAAGTACAGAGTAGCAGGAAATCAGGTGAGAGTCATTATCTATATATGTATATATAAAGCTTCTTTGGCCTCAATGACTGACATGAAAATCCCAGACCAAACCATGAAATATAGAAAAATGCCATTTTTGCAGGTAGATTCCAGACATCGCCCAGCCTACCCACCCACCCCCAAAGGAAAGAGAAAAAAGGAAAAGGAAAGGAAAGGAAACCCCCAGAAAAGTTAATTAAGTTCCTGGAAAATATGAGAAAACTTTCTAATTGGAAAGCATGTATCATAGAGATACAAATCGACTAGAGTCACAGAGAAAGAAAACAGTGGATTCTGCGGGAAGCCCAGGAGGCCAACCCAGCATCTTGTGGGGAGGCCAACCTGCCTCGCCATTCAGTTAGCCTCAGGGTTGATAAAAATCAATAATTTTCTTCTTTTTAAAAGGTTTTTTTAAAATATCAGATTTTTAAAAATTTGAATTGGGTTTTAATTTTTTTTATTCTTAAAAAAAGAACCCTGGTTAAAGATATCATCATGAATATTAACCAAAGCTTCTAATTATATTACGTGAAGATATTAACAGCAGTATATGGGGACGAGAGATAAGAGACCTGATCAGTCCTATTCTGCAGGTGGTATACATGCAGTGCATAAACACACAGTCAAGCCCTTCCCCCTTTCCTCTAAAAGTGCAAAGACTCAATTAAAAAAATGGAAGATTTGGGGAGAGGGATTAAATCTGAGCAAGGAGGAGGAGTACAGATATAAATGCAAGAGATGGGGAGGTGAATAGAAAGTGAAAACAAAAGTGAAAAGAACATATTCATGCAGTCCTGAAGAAATGTTTTTGGAGTATCCTCCATTATAAGAAGGAAACACCTATCATGGCAGAAGGCTGTAAAAGAGATCCCATTTGGCAATATTTTAATCAAGTTACTTTACCTGTGTGCCCACAGGTAAAGTAACGTGACAGAGACAGGCAAGCATGCGAAATGGAAACAGTGCAATCAAGAAATGCAAGGCCTGGTTTCCTGGATAAAACTGCATTGTTAGAATTGTGTGCCTCTTATAGTGTGTACCTACCTTCTAAAAATGAAATCTAGATCTATCTTTGAAAATGTATTAAGATTATATTATACAATAAGAATGTACTTTTAATTAAAAAGATGATTAAATAGAATCTTCCTGATTAGTGATTTAAATCATTAATATCTAGTCCTTCTGTGAAGCGATTTTAAATAATGATTTAAATCAATTTGATTTTAAATCAAATCAACCCTGGTTGGTCTCTGCAGGTGTGTGGTGGCCATCTGAGTGGTCAGTATGCACATGCATAGAGGCCTGCTGAGTGGTGGGGGCAGGGCTGCTTCTCCATGGAATGTTACATAGGCCTCCAGGGCTTCCCACAAGATTCCGGGTGCTGGCAAAGGCAACATTCGCCATTTTTGAAAGGTAATTTCCCGCATCCTCGCTCTCCCAGAACCACCTTCACTGGAGGATTGCTTGCAAACTGCAAGCCCATTTTACTGATACTATCTTTTAAATATAGTATGAGAACAAAAGGATGAAGAATATACTAATGCAATTTTAGTGGCTAATAACAAAACACTGGAAATTAAAATCAATACTGTCCAGCAAAGAATGTCTGAGAAAGGTTTTATCACAGAGATGGAAAATCTGACAAAAATAATGTAGGAACTCAAACTGTAAATACGGAATTAGTAAACAATAATTGGAAGAAGTCCGAGGCATTCTCAAACACCACTAGGCAAGTTTCTGATCATCTTTTTGCAACAGTATGTTTAAAAATACCAATTTATTTTACCACAAGTTTTAATAATAAATTCAATTATACAAATAATTTTTCCATATGGATCAATTGACCATAAGTATCCATAAAATGTATTTATTCTGTTCTAACAACATCACATAAATAATAATAAAGCTAGAACTAGGATCCTTCTCCTAAATTGACATGCATGCTAATCTCATTAAGTTATTATATATATATATATATATATATATATATATATATATATATATATATATATATATAATAGTTATATAGTTATATGCTTAAGAAGTAGGGCCTCTTATTTCTGAAAAGTCGCTGACATGAGGAGCAAAATTATCCATTGTAGTCCTAACTTTTTTTAAAAAAAAATTCTATGGGACTATTTTGAGTTAATTCCCTCATCATGTCAGCCACTATGCTTCTCTGATATTTGAAGAGGCATATGCACTCCACAATATAAACCTAGGGCACTGACCAGCTAAAGTTATACAATTTTTATTTTTCGGTTCTATTTATTTCTACTGAAGATATTTAAGCAACTTATTAACTCTCTCACTAAAAGCAATGGTACATAATAGTGCTTAATTTAAACTGGATCATATAGCAAGATCCAACATAGTGTATTGCAGCACTATGTCCAACCTTCTATTAATCAGTACTTAAAGTGCTCAAGGTTGCCAAACTCTTCTTACATGTGTAGGTTTAGATTAGTGGAACTTCTGGCATTTGTAATACCCTTCCCATCCAGAACAAAAATGCATTATATTAACAGCCTCAGGCTGCATTCACATGAGCACAAGCAAACAAATGCTTTCTGTAGAATTTTTCCAGGCTTGCATTCTATTTTATACCATTCACATGTAATTTACAGATAGAACATTCATCCTTCGCATTTTCTTCACAAGATAGATCCCACTCAGCAAAGTAATATGAAGGTATGCCTAAGTTCTTCTGTGCTGTGTTTTCTTACATAACCCATTCATTACGGTTTGGGTCAATAGAAACACATAGGAAGAGTTCCTATCTTGGCAATTATAAAGTTGAAAGTTACCATACCTGTCCTAGACCAAGCTCCTACCTAACAGCAGAGCCATCCATGCACCAGTCTTGACAATCCACACCACCATGTGCCACACACAAAAGAGCTGCTGCCCTGCACAAAACTGCGTACAGAGCAAATAGTGGTTGGTAACTCAAGAAAAAGATCTGAGGACATGTCACACAGGAATGCAACTCCTACTCAATAGTACCCAACCTATTTGACCTGGCAGAAGATTCATTTCCAATCCAGTGAGATCCCAAGAGAATAAAACCTATCCATGGAGTCATCCCCAAAGAAAATTATGTAGAGTGTACCACCCCAAATTTTGTGTCACAAGGCCAATTCATGCATTACCCTCTTAATGAGGAATCCCATGTAAACCATGTTTCTCTCGGTCTGTATTAGCCATTGGGAGAATGCAGCAAGCCTTCTTTCCTGGTAGTCAATAAATGCTTCAAGCACCCTTGCTCTCCCCATTGCTAGGCTTGTGCATTTCGATTCAGGTACAAAACATTTTGTGCTCGAAAATGGCAATTTCAGAGGTTTTGTGACTAAAACAAAATCAAGAATTAAAAAACAGACATTTTTGTTTCCAAATTGAAATGACTGTGTTTCAGACAGAATGCTTTGTTCTTCGGAAAAGCATTGCAATTGAAATTGACTTCTCTGACTCTCTCCACTCCAGCTGAGGCACTGAGTGATTAGCAGAAGATAAAATATGCAAAAAGCTGTTGAGCATGAATGGTTTAGTTAAGTATGTGTTGTATTCAGTGTGACTGAAATGAGAATTGACCTTGCAAAGGGATTTGGAAGACAGCATTTTGAGACAGAAATTCCCAAATATCTTTGGGAGCTCAATGCAATTCCAAAGCTCTTGCTAAAAGCCGTGGTATAAATTGTGTGGAGAAGCTTTTTGAGAAGCTGGTTAGGAAAGTTCTGAAATTACACAGGTTTTTCTTTCCAAAGGTTTAGAAAGAATCTCTTGACTTGTTCAGGGGTCTTTTGAAGAGCTATTTTGTTTTTCTTCTGATTTTTATGAGTTATAGTGTGTCTAAGTTTTGTTGCCCAAGGTGAGCAGTCTAATGTAATTTAGGCCACAATGTAATTTGGTGGGACATGATGTCTAAGCCAGGGGTTCACAACTTTTGCCATTGCAGGGACAGGTCATCCACATGGGACTACAGGAGACAAAAGGGGGGGGGAATACCCCTGTCAATCTATTGACATCCCTAGGAATCTTAGTTGCTTCTCTCTTTCTCGTAACCATGATCCATGGTTTTACACTTTCTTAAATGCACTGATGATAAATCTCAACAATTCTGAACAGTAGGCTGATTTGTTTGCACTACGGCTCACTCCACTTCAGTTAAATGAACATCTGAAGCTGTTCCATAGTAGCAAGGCAGTTCATTGGACTATCTTGCTATCTCAAAGGACCTGTGGTCACTGTTCCATGGGGAGGGAGTGTTTTTATTGAAAGATTGTTTGAATCCACAAATGGGTTGTGCTGCTGTGCTAGTGCCACAGGGACAGGCTTCCAACCACTGCAAAATTCTCAAATAACTGTGCCCAAAAATTAAGTGTCATTGTTGTTCATCATTCTTTTCACTCTTTCAACTTGTTTATGTGGGGCTTCAGGGGCAAAACAGTGTGTTGGGTGGCAGTGCCCCAAGGGTGGTGCACCCAGGTTACAAATAGGGCAAAGGGCTGATTTCTTAGGAATTTTTGAGGTTTAGGCATCTTTAAGATTTTTTCCCCATAGGGAATAATGGAGGTTTCAGCAGCCCCATAACTCCACCTGGGGGGCACTGGGATGGCCCAAAGCGAGTGGTGGTGTAGTGCACAGAGGGTGCCTGGATTGCTAACCCATTGGGGTATTGGGCTTTGTTGTTTCTGAGGTGCTGCATTTATTCTCTGGTAGCAAATGAGATTTTTAATGAAAAACCATGAATCCACTCTCATATGCTACTAGAGAATCTACTCTCAGAACACCTCTAGAACAACAAAACCCTGTACTTCATGGGTTGGCAACCCATGTGGGTGGTTGGCACCCTATGTGCACTACACTGCCACTTGCTCTGGGCCACCCCAGTGCCCCTCAAGTGGAGTTATGGGACTGCAGGAACCTCCATTATACCCTACGAGGAAAATCTGAAAGATGCTTAACTTCATTAATTCTTTAAAAATCAGCCCTTTGACAAATTCCTCTGAAAAAATTGTGGTAGCTTCCTTGTACAAACTGGGCACAACCACCAACAACACTCCACTCTAGGCCCCCCCCGCCCCCCCCCCCCCCCCCCCCGCGTGAAGCTATACTTTTCCTGAAACCTCCATCATACCTTATGGGGGAAATCAGAAAGACGCACAAATTTCAAAAATTCACCAAAAATCAGCAGTTTGCCCAATTCCTTTGAAATTTTTGTGGTAGCTTCCACTCATTGGGCACTATAACCCCCACCCACTCTTTTGACCATGTGACCCATTTTTAAATCTGAATTAATTCAGATTTGGATTAATTTGGATACAAAACAAAACTGAGGTGATTCGGAAGGCTTAATTTTGGACAAAATACAAAATGGGGTTGATTCGGATTTGGTACAAATCGAAACAGAAAAAATACAAAACGTGCAACCCTACCCATTGCCTTGTCCAGTAATCCTGGCAGAAGGAGCTTCTCAACTACTATTGGAGTCACTCAGTCTTGTTTCATATGCTCTGGTCCCTTCCTGTTTGCCTCAATAGTGGATGCTTTCCCCTCAGCAAATGGGTGGCTTTAGCACCATTTATGCTTGCTCTCCTATGTTTGGAATGGAAATTTGGAGTGGCAGAAAGTTTTCCATTTAAAAAACCTGACTTGGCTACTTGAGAAACTTTAGAGATACAGATTGGGGAAATTAATATGGTGAAGGTGTTTTCATTTACTGTATAAATAGGCCAAACAACATGCCTAATCAGATCACAATCTATTTAGGGCATCAAGGAAATTTGTATAGTAAGTTTATTGAGGGGAGAAATGCAAATTTTATGGAAATGAAGGGGATATTAGAATGGGATTTTAATCCAATTCATTCCCCTCCCCACCCCACAGAAAATCCACATCTCTGTAAGTTTGCAACTGTGCTTTTTTAAAAAAAATTGACAATGAATATTGAAACTTTCCAACCTTCCAATTTAACCTTTGGTTATTTGCACAGTGGGGAAATGACTTGGCTAGCAAGCCAAAGATTGCCGGTTCGAATCCCCGCTGGTATGTTTCCCAGACTATGGGAAACACCTATATCGGGCAGCAGTGATATAGGAAAATGCTGAAAGGCATCATCTCATACTGTGCAGGAGATGGCAATGGTAAACCCCTCCTGTATTCTACCAAAGGCAACCACAGGGCTCTGTGCTCACCAGGAGTCGACACCAACTCGACAGCACACTTTACCTTTACCTTTATATAATGTTGTAGTTAAAGAAAGTTATTTAAATTATATTCCTAAAGGCAGGTCTTTGTTATTGCTTTTAGTTAATATATAATGCATATTAGTGCACTTTATAAACAACAACTGGTAATCAATGATTAAATAAATCTTTTTAGCTAAACAGAGATACCTTTAATAAATTAAAATGTGTTTTTAAGCACACTTATAATATTAATAAAATTCAACATAAATTAAGAAGTGAAATATTACTTTTAAACAGATATATTTGTTGTTTAATATTACAGTTTATCGTTATATCAACCATCATACACAGGATTGCACAGTAAGCTCTCTGAATGCTATGGGTCTTCTTCCTTTTTATTCCTTAACAGTAATTTGCATGCAGTTGGACAAGAGACATTTGAACCTTGAAGAAGTTTAAAATTCGGTTTGCAAGGCAGTGCTGGGAGCTATTGTTGGGGATGGGGGAATGATAAAAGCCATGCATTCTGAAGGGGCTCTTTGTATTGCAGTCATTCCTTTTATACTATAATATCAAAAGGACAGAGCTTTAAAAGTTCTTTAAAAGTTATGGAACCTTCCCATAATCTCTGCCAGCAGTCAAGGAGACATAGTCACCTAGTAGTCCCATTCCCACCCGCACGTAAAAGGTGGGAGGGCAGATAAGTTCATGTGATGTAATATCATGCAATCCTATCACAAAGTACATAATAAAATTTTGTAAACTGGATTGGCTAAAATTTTGTATGTTTGTGTGGATAGACACCCACATTTTCCAGAGACACAGAGTAAACTTCCCTGAAAATTACAGTGATGTTGCATGTGCACAGAAGTAATGTGATCAATCTTTAAGAACTAGACTAGTTGATGTCATTGTGCTTTGCAATATTGTACTGACTTCTTTAGCAGCATTTAAATGGCAGTTTATGGTCTAACTTGAAAGCATTCCCTAAGTTTTAAATGGAAATTGAGACCTTATGTGAAAATATATACATAAGATCATAAATTAGTCCCTTATTCATACTACATTTAAGATCACTTTATGAATATACTGTCCATCTCTTGAAAGAGAGTTAAATGAAGCAAGTTTTAATGGAGAATTTAAAAAATCAACTCAAGGAGAGATAAATTATTATTATTTAAGACAGTTTCATCCACTGAACAATTTCTTATTAAAAAGGCAATGGAAGCTGAAAGTAGCGAAACAAATCACCAACTCCGATTTTAAAAGCACACCTTTTTATTCCTTGTTGAATCAGAACTTTCATCCCAACTACAGCTTTCCTCATCCCCTAAATGGGAGTATTTAACATAAATCTTCCCTGTTGCTGCTTGCAGCTAGTTCTTATGAAGTAAGCAGACAGACACATTTCAGCATAGTGAAAGCATTGTTTTAAAAGCCAACCCCGCTCATTAAATTATTCTGTTGGCTGTGTGTTCTCATTAAAAATGCATATAGATCAGATATCTGCAGTAACTAGTACCAGCCTTGCTTTTATATAAGGACTCCATAGTATTTGTATATTTGAAAATAGTCAGAAGAAATTTCAGCTAAACCCAACATTAGGTTCTGTCGATGTACACTGTGAATTTACCATTTCTTCTGTTGTTTCATTAAGTAACATAGATCATATCTTAGACATCATCATTGTTTATTGCATTTTACTTGAGAGATTTAATAAAACAATTACAGGTAGTTTAAGTCAACTGGCACTCCATTAGCCGTCCACAGGTGCAAGGTGCTTTAAATTCACATAAACAAGTAATACTTTTAGAAAATACTGCCTGCCTGTTCCTTTCCTGAAATATTTGTGTATGTTGTTCTTTTTAAGGGGAGTCTTGTTTTCCTTGTATTCATTACAGACATAAAACAATTGAAATTGTTCTAAATAGAATTCATTACACATACACACACACTTTGTCCATGGGAGAAATCGCATTTCTGCAACTCCCTTAAGCAACACATATGGTATGCAGCATACTGCAGTAAACTCTTTAAACATTCAATAAAAGAAAACCAGCCTCCTACCTTGTATAATGCTCTGGCTATTTGACACTAATCACACAAACAGAAACCTCTAATGTAACCGTGGCCATATCTTTTCAATTGCATCATGACGATGAGTAAATCTCCTTTGAAATAATTATTGTTGCTTATTTTCTCCCGCCTCTCTGAAAGCCGTATGCCTTATCTGGGGATTTTCCTTTAGATGATGAAGCAAAGACAGCCTGAACTCTGTTGGTGAATGACTGCAGCCCTTCCTTCCAACAAAATCCCTCCCAGAATACTGTAACCAATCACACAAAAGTTCAGCAGCTCTACTGGTCTTAAACTGGTTGGAATGCAATGATTGACAAGGCAGTACGGCTTGCCTAATGTGCAAAAACAATGCATCCATGCCAATGACAAGGAATCTCCCTGTCCCTGGAAAATGGTGTGCCTGAGTAGATTAAAAAAATGACACCTGCAAGGAGGAGAACTATAAGAAAAACAATGCCACCAGATTATTCAGTACTGATTATTTGTGGAGTGATTTCAAATAGCTTTAGAAGAAAACATATACAAACACATACTGAAGAAAATATTTAAGAATCAGAGCAATGATCCAAATGCAATCCACTAGCCATTTTCTCAGATACAGTCCCACTGGCATTCACTGAATTCTTCGCAAACAAATGGGTTGTTGTTAACAGAATTACAAATGTTGCTACAGAGATATCATACATATTAATGCAAGTATTGTACTCTTCACTTTTTAAAAGTAAAAAAGGTTTCAAGATGCTGAGATAAATCCAAGTTTATAATCTTGACATTGCTATGGCAATTATTATTATTATTATTATCAACATTTTATATCCCACTCTTCCTCCAAGGAGCCCAGAGCAGTCTACTACATACTTAAGTTTCTCCTCACAATTACCCTGTGAAGTAGATTAGGCAGAGAGAGAAGTGACTGGCCCAGCAAGTATCATGGCTGAATGGGGATTTGAATTCGGGTTTCCCCAGTCCTAATCTGGCACTCTAACCACTAAACCACGCTGGCCCTTCTATCTTAGAAAAATGCATTTCTATCTTAGATATATCATTTTGCCACAATGCACCATGAATTTAACTTGTTCCCCACCCCACCCCCGAAAATTTAAAAGAGTGATTATAATATTTTAGAAGTAGAGGTGCTACACATGAGATAGTAAAGAAGAGAGAAGATTGTTGCCAAACAACAATCAAAATGGAATGCTGAGGTATATGGTGAATTACTAATTTCTGTGGCACAATATCAATGTTTTTGGCTGAGGCATTCCCGTTAGCTACATCTATTGCATAGATGACGCTCCTTGGAGAAAGATCATATATGTCACCATCATATATGCTGCTGTCACTTCTCAGATTAACTATTGCAATGTGCTCTGTGTGGGACTGCCTTGTAGACAATTTGCAAACTTCTGCAAGTGTAAAATTCTGCTGTTCACTGAAGATGTGGGGAGCTAGAAGCATATACAACAAATTCTGCAAGAATTGCACTGAGTACATGTTATCCTTCATGGCCTGGTTTTAACATCACAAGCCCTGCACAGTCTGGGACCTGCATACCCACCAGTTAAGATCTGCATCAAGAGTTGATGCTTCATATCAGATCCTTTGAACTTGGCACTCAGAAAGAATAGGGAGAAATCTTTAAAATGACAACAGTATGAAGCTCCAACACACTTAGGACTTTATAGGTACTTTATTCTTACTTAGGACACTTATGATTTGATTGTGTCCCTAGAACTGGGCCTTGGGGGCTAAAAGGAGCCTATGTAGATGACAGGCATATTGTGCTTCTGATGAGCAACCTGTCAACATAAGCACCATTGTATTCTGCACTAACTGAAGCTTCCAATCAGCCTTCAATATTAACATTACACAGGGTGCATTACAGCAGGGTGTATCCTCAAGATTACAAAGACATTAATGACTGTTGCTAGTTCTAAATCCAGGAGAATCACCAGGAAAAGCACTTCTGGTCACAAGTTCAAGTACATTTTGTAGTCCTTCAAGGCTTCGGAATTGAGTGACAAAAGGAAGGCTGATCCCCATTTGTGATGGGTGTCTCTGTCATTCCTACTAAGGTCCTAATGTCTGTCAATCATCATTACTTCAATTTAATCTGGATTCAGCTTTCATTAGCAAACCTGCTCAAATCCTTCACTGTGGCCAAACACAAGACAATCCAGGATCTGAGGAGGACTGCTTTGCACCTTACATTTTAAAATAAAGTTAAACTGTTTTATATGAACTACAAATGAAGGAAGATTTTTTTTCAAGGATACACAGGGCACACATTTAACATACAAAACAATAATAATTAAATTAATAAACAAATAAGCATCAAACGTAGCAACATTGTGTTCCGTATAAAATTGGACTGAGCCTAAAATCATTTGTTCAAGAGCTTTGATTTTACAAAACTTTTAAGAAAATCAGAAAGAGTCCCTGTCCAGGGACCAACCAACCAAATCGGCACTAATAGTAAGTCTACAAGCAGGTCTGGGTGGGATGCTGATTTCAAGGTTTGAAAAGCATGAATGCAATGATCCATAAGGTAACTTGGTCCCAGATTGTTTAGAGCTTTCAAGGACAATTTCTGTGCCCAGAAATGAACTGGCAAGCAGTGTAATTGGCACAAATTTTTATTTATTTATTTAAAACATTTATACCCACCCCTCCAGTACACTATTGCTCAGGGTGGCTCACAAAATTAATTAAAAAGATGCAATATAAAATAAGACAAATAAAGTTAACCAAATTTAAATTAAGCAAATTAAAACCAGGCCTAAAACCATATTTAAAATTACAATTTTTTAAAAAAAGTTCCAAATTAAAAGTTATTTTAAAAGCTAAAAACTAAGAACTATAAAAACTAGAGAACTTACTAGATATAAACAGAGATGAAACATTTAAAAGCCTCTTTAAAAAGATGTGCTTTCAATTATTTTTTTTAAAAACACTAGGGGAGGGAGCATGGTGAAGCTCTTTGGAGAGGGTATTCTAAAGCTGGGGGGGGGGCCCACAAACAAAAAAGGTCCAGTCTTTAGTCTCTGCCAACCAGATCTCCGATAGTGGCTGGACCATGAGCAGGGCCTGAGATGATGAGTAGAGGGCCATTGCAGGTTCTTATGGGTGAATGTGGTCCGAAAGGTACCCTGGCACCAAGCCGTGTAGAGCTTTAAAGGTCAAGACCAGCACCTTGAATCTAGCCCAGAAGCTGACTGGTAACCAATGAAGCTGCTGCCGGATGGGAGTAACACTCATGAAGCGACTTGAGCCCACAAGAATCCTTGCAGCAGCATTCTGGATTGGCTGAAGCTTCCAAATCATCTTCAAGGGCAGCCCTATGTAGGGCACACTGCAGTAGTCCAATCTGGATGTTACCAAAGCATGAGTGGCTGAGGACAGATCCAAATTGGTGTAACAAGTACAAAATGCCTAGTTCCCACCAATGTTCTGGTGACCACAATTTGAACCAACCGAAGCTTCCAAACTATCTTTTAAAGGTTGGCTCACAACACATTACAGTATTCCAGTAAGGATGCGACTCACCCAGTAACAGTGACTCAACTCAAGGTAGATCCAATTTATCTAGGTAAAGCAGCTAATAAACCAGCCAACACTGGTAAAAGTGCTCTGGCCTGAGCAGCCAAGGATAAAGCTGGATCTAGGAGCACACCTAGATTCTAACTGGCATTTTTGGGGAAGTTTAACTCCTTCCAGAACTGGCTGCACACCTCTAGCCAGATCAGCAAAGCTCCTAACAGCCCCTCCACATTATCTGGATTAAGTTCAAGCTTATTCACTCTTGTCCAGTTCAGTACTGCCTCCAGACACTGGTTAAGGATTTCCACCACCTCCAAGTGACAGAAATTAAAGGAAGAGCTGAGCATCATACATAAACTGATGATCTTCCCCCCGCCCCCCACCAGTGGTTTCATGAAAATCTTAAAGAACATGGGAGTCATGGAACCCTTAGATACCCTATGAGGCTGGGTGGAATAGTAGTGCCCCAGCACCACTCTCTGGGTGCATACTCCCAGGAAGGACTAAAGCCACCATATCGCCATGCCTCTAAGGCCTAATCTGGCTACATGACACAGGGTAATATTTTGGCTGCTGGTAACAAAAGGTACTTAGCAGTCCAGGAGAATCAACAGGATTCACTTTGCATCTATCTCCCAACGCAGATCACCCACCATGATGACCAAGGCTGTTTCCATCCCAAACCAAGGTCGAAAACTAGACGAAACGATCTAAATAACTGGTATCATCCAGAACTGCCTGGAGTTCGGACACCACCACCATGTGCTTCAACTACCTAGCCTCAAAATGGCAAGTCTGAAGCCAGTTGATAGTTGTTCAAGATGAAATTTCTTTAGACGTAGTCAAACACCACTTTCTTTAAAGTATTAAAAATCAAATTCTAACTTCATTATAGCGTAACTATCACCAAGTCCCAAAAACCTGGTTAGGCAAAAAGGCCAAGGATCAAGAGAACAAGTGGCGAGCTTCAAACTTCCAGGCAGCCTGTGCATGTCCTCAACCCAAACAAACTAAGACTTATCCATACTGTATCAGTCAGCATATCTCTGGCTCTAGTCTGTCATTACAATAGAGTCTAATTCAGAACGGAAGCAAGCATTTTATCTGCAAACACGTACTGCAAACTAATCAAAGCAGATTCCCAAGAGTTCCCCCTATTGCTCCCCTGGACCAGTTGTAAAAGGCCCCTCACCACTCTGAAAAGTTCTACTAGATAACACACCGCAGATGCAAAGCTGGCAGTGAAATATGGATGGGAATTTCATTGATTGTCATTGGTACAGCATTAACAGCCAGTGACTTTATACACTGCATTCCCTCCCCTGCCTTAAAGTGCCCTTGGAGTCTTAAAGGCCCATGAAGTCTACTAGGAAGTAAGTCACACTGAGCTCAATAGGGCTAACTCCTAAGGATAGGATCCTACATAGGATTCCAAGCATCATTTCTAACACAGAATGTTCTTGTAATAATATAAACTTTATTTGTTAGCTGCCCCATAACAAGTTGTTCTCTGGGTGGCTTACAATACCACAACATTAAAAGATAAGATAAAAACACCCATTAAATCATAACAGACCAAAAAAAACCCAGTGTGTGTGTGGAGAAAATACACAATACAATACAAAAACAATTTTTCTGCTAACTTGGCAAAGAGGCACCTTTTAATGTGGTGATTCTCTTTATTTAGCATGGGGAGAGTAACTGGCCCTATCCACCCCCAGCACAGTACCTCCAGTGACTGTTGCTGGTGTCTATATTATGTTACTTTTTAGATTGTGAGCCCTTTGGGGACAGGGTTCCATCTTATTTGTTTGTTATTTTCCTGTGTAAACCACCCTGAGCCATTTTTGGAAGGGTGGTATAGAAATTGAATAAATAATTGATAATAAATAAAT
This sequence comes from Hemicordylus capensis, assembly GCF_027244095.1. NCBI lineage: Eukaryota > Metazoa > Chordata > Lepidosauria > Squamata > Cordylidae > Hemicordylus > Hemicordylus capensis. The sequence continues at coordinate 166,351,527 of NC_069659.1, read as the reverse complement.
AAATAAAACATTTTAAATGATCAGTTACAACCAGATCACAATTTTAACAAATTTTAATTTTAATTCCTACAAAATGATAAATCCTATGATAAACAAGACCACTCAGATTTAGGTTAAAGAAGTAGTTGGGACACTTTTCTTTGTGAGCTGCAAGGGACAACCAATTATCGGGGCTAGGTGGACCCATTAACACATATCATCATGTAAAACAGCTCCACACTGCATGGCATGGTATGACAACCAAAAGAAAAAGAATCATCAACACCGCCACAAATTTGACACATTGGCCACATTCGCCCGTAACGGGGGACCAGAGATCACCGTTTTTTCTAAGGCATACGCATGTGCGCGCTCACACATTTTCTGATGTCCACTCAGTTAATTTTTGATGCCGCTCAGGTTGAATGAGGAATGTCTTACTCTGAAGCATATACACTGCCTTGATACTGCTACCCAGAACAAAACCCATTGTGCAAACAGATGGAAAAAAAATGAGAGAGAACATTGCCAGAGCTGCAGGGATCCACGGTTTGCATCCAACGCATGCGATTCCAGTCCCATCTGTAGCGCGGCCTGAGGTTGTGTTATGGAGACTCCAATTTGAACCCTCGGTTTGTAGTGAGTTTCGTTGCTCCAAACGGAGGGTCCAGGGAGCCTCCAGTCTGTACAAATGCAGCACTGGAGGCTGCATTTGGCCGGCTGGAGTTGAGGAAGGAAGCTCCTCCCTATCTCCCTGAATGGCTGTATGGTCTGTCCTTCAGTAAAGAAGGAAGCCTGCACAGCCAGGTTCCTTGTCTTTCTGCAGTCTCGCTATACTTGAGTTACTAAATATCTGGTTGGAATCCAAAGCCCTATGCTGGAGAGAATGTAAAAGGTAATGGTTTAACCTTGCCAGTGCTATTTTCCTCAACATTCAGGACTAAAGTTTGGACTATGAACTGGAAATAATATTCAATTACCAGAGCACCTGTTTCTGAGTGAGTGCAGAGCATCAGATTTCAAGTAAATGTGTTTAGAACTGGAGTGCTAGAACCAACAGAGTTTTCCCAGCCTCTTCAGATGAATCCTGGTGCCCTCTTTTAATGCCTACAGTTCAGATAATCCCAGGCTGAAGGTAACAAAATAGTGTGCAAAAGAAAGGATGAAGAGAGGTAGTTTTCTTTATTGTACATATACTTCAGTCTCATCACACAGAAGTAAATCTTACCAAAATCAATGACTTATTTCAAGTAAAGTTCATATGATCCATTATCAACTTAGACATTGTGAAAAGTCAGAAGCCTTTTACCTTGAGCATCTGGTATTGATATTCTATTCACTGATACCAGCTTAAACAAGCAGATGCAGAGAACAGCAAAAAATGTATCTGCTTCGCGGGTGCTTTTATCCCCTCACTGACATTTTCCTACGTCAGAGGGTAAGGTATGCTTGTAGTTTTAGAATGCAAATGAAAAATTTACAAAGCTGTAACTTGGATAACAGAGTGTGTGTGTGTGTGTGTTTAAATTAAGTATGCATGTCACCAAAAATAATACAGCAGACAACTCAAAATTATAAGTGAGATGCTAGTTACCTTTACAAGTTGAGGAAACACATTTGTTTTCTTCTGTTCGACCTGTATTGGAGTTGTTTGCTGGTATGTGACTATATCCATACAACAATGATTAAAATTTATATACCGCTTGTCAACAAAAGTTCCCAAAGCAGTTTACACAGCTATAAATAAATATTTTTTAAAAATCAGTAAATGCTGATTTCTATGCCTCCTTATTAAAATGACATTTTAAATATTGCATTTATCTCTGTTGAGTACTGCAAGAACTTAAAGGCCATTTTTTTCAGACTAAACAATTCACATATGGCTACTGTCACCCTTATGTCATGGCACAAAAAATTAGTAGGCATGAGAGCAATATGAAAATCAAATGGTATGTTATAGATACTAAAATCTACTCATTTTATCTGGAATAAATTTAAGCTACAATCCACATTGTTTTCTCCCACTGAATTAAATAGAACTTCTCTAAGAATATTCAAGATAAGTAATTTTGGAACTGCTGTTTAGTACCCCACATTACTCAGAAATCTCACTTATTTCTGTGGGGAATAATTTCAAACGAACAGATTTACGCTTATCACTTTCAAGAGAAGATTACAGTTCCTAGTTAAAGTCATAAACCTAAATCTGAGACTTAAAGAAAAGGTAAAGTGTGCCATCAAGTCAATTTCGACTCCTGGCGCCCACAGAGCCCTGTGGTTTTCTTTGGTAGAATACAGGAGGGGTTTACCATTGCCTCCTCCTGCAGAGTATGAGATGATGCCTTTCAGCATCTTCCTATATTGCTGCTTCCCGATATAGTATCAGCAGGGATTCAAACCGGCAACCTTCTGCTTGTTAGTCAAGCATTTCCCCACTGCGCCACTTAAACAGCATTAACTACCCATTTCCTGATAATTTTGTATTAGGTACTGTATATTGGTTTCACACACCACAAAAGTGATTCCAAGATGTCCATGTAGGGCTGATTTCAGATTCTGAAAGTTACTACACTAGGCTTGGCATTACATTGTAATCATGTAATTATTATTAGAGCATATTTAATTTAGAGTTTCAAAGGTTTGCCCCAAGTCCAAACTCAGCTCAGCAGTTTATTATTTTAAAAAATGATACTTTGTTCGCATGAGAGACACAATGTGGTTGTATCAACTTTTTAAATCATAATGTGTCTTACAATTATAGTTTGAAGTTTCTTATACTGCCAACTGGTTTGACATGTTGAGAATTGGAAAATACTTCTAGTTTCACTTTAAAACTATAGTCTGATCACTTTGATCTGAAATTATATTTTGAAGTTTCTTATACTGCCAACTTGTTTGACATGCTGAGAATTGGAAAATACTTCGTTTCACTTTAAAACTATAGTCTGATCACTTTGATTTGAAAACCACACTTAGACAGCAATTTTATGTCATTAAACTCAATAGAAGTTTTGTTTCAGTGGGCGCAATATGTCCCAATGTATCAAATCTAAGTAGGCTTCTATTTACACATCAATTCCTCTGCTAGATGGGGAACCACCACACAGATTGGATGTGGATACATATTCTGGTGTAAGGCATGCAATATGATGCTAACCCACAATGCATGGTTTGGATGAGGTGCACCTTCCTATAAATCTTGCATTGGACATAGGAATGCATATCTGCACCCACTATCTCAGTTCAAAAGTTGTGTGCAACTCTGTGGTGTATGGCAATATCAGGGTTGGAGCCTGGCAGTACAAACGAGCTCAATCAAAACTAATGTGGGCTTTTTCATTGATCCCAATGGGGGAGGGAGGAGATGTACATTTATATTTTTGTATATTTATTCAGAAGTAAATCTCAGCAGTTTCAACAAGACACACTCTCTGTAAGTGTGCATAGGATTGCAGCCTTAACTGCATTTCCACATACAATCTTTTCCATTTGGAACTAGATGCATACATGTGGCACTAATAGGATTTTATTAGTATTGGATAGTATTCCAAGAGACTAAAAGGCAGTTGTCACTATGAAGCCTTCAGTGTATGGATCTGTTTTAAAATGTAATTTATTTATTGCCTCCTGTACTGCATATTCTTCCATTTCCTCCCTATAACTGTTTGACTGGGGATCCTTAACACGCAGGAAACAAGATGCACTACCTCCATGTTTTATATTTGTCAAATTACTTCAGTCAGCACTGGGCTCCAAAACAGTGTTACTTTTTGCACCAATCTTACCACCAGCTGGAGTTACAGAAGTGGGAAACAAAGGTTGAAGCAACACACACTACCGTACAGAACACCTTACAGACAAGCTTTCTTCCGTGCTAAAACGAACTCAGTCAAACGCGAACATTAGTTCTGCTCATTGCTGCTGCCTACCAAAGCACCAGGTTGCCAAATGCTGAGTTAACAAAACTATGAATCAGCACTGAACCAAACGTAATAGGGAGTAAATCGCTTTCTTTCGACACACGTTTCAAGAAGCATTTGAAGGCGTTCTATCTTGAACAGGAAGACACTTAGGTAACTTTTTTCTTCTTCTCCAGACAAAAAGAAAGGCAGAAATAGACGCCTGCTGCAATGTTTCTTTTTAAGTTGTTGAAAACAAAGGAGTTTGTTACCTTTGTCAAACGAATCCCCCAAACACTTCAAGTTATATATGCTAGTGATCACTGGGGGGCGGACGGGGGAGACGAGGGAAAGGGTTGGGAAGAAAAGCGAAGCCCCGAGTCAGTTTCCCTCCTCAAAAAAGCTTGCTGCTGCTTATCCGGGGCAAACCCAGTGTTGCGGGTGGGGGGGGGGCGGGGGTGGAGAGCAAGCCAGCTTTCGCCAGTTTATTAAAACAAAAACAAAACCAAAAAACGCGCGAAGGAGAATCGACGTGGTTCACACGGATTTTAGCCGAGGCATGAACGCTCTCTACGCAAGAACTCTCCCCCAAGAGAATGCCACCCTGCTTCTCCACGGATTTTCTTGGGGGGAAATGCCCCCCCGATTGATTTCCAGTTCCTCTGTCTCTGCCTTTTCTAATTTCAGTACGAGGAAAAAAATCGGCTAGCCGGGGGTTAAAAGCAGCAAGCACCTTGGGCGCGAACTGTCTTCCCCCCCCCCCTTTTTCCCGTCCCCCCACGCTCAGCCCAGCACAAGCACGAACACCAATGCGAAACCAGAGTCTAGAGGGTAAACAGGACGCCTGGCGACACCACTCGCTCGCCCTCTCCACCACATCCATTACGCATGGAACCTGCACTCATCTCCATAGCACCCGTCGTGCTCTGGCGTATACGACTGTGCCACACACTCTCCCTCCTTCACATACACACGCACACAGACAGAGACAGACGCGCGCACCAGTGTTCCCTACGTGCGTCCTCCCCTCAGCCCACCACCCACATCTGGTGGCACACCAGGCGGGCAAAGCCCATCATCCACAGCACCCCTTCAGAGGCGGCTTCCCAGCTCAGCAACGCCTTGCTCTCGGGAGGGGCCGGCGCGCTTCGCAGAGTCCCCGCCACTTCTCTCACCTGCTGGGGAGCCCGAGCTGCGGCCGCGCTTTTGGGGCTCGGCGGGAAAGACAGGAACTTGTCAGCTCTCCTGGCGCGGCGGGGGCGGCCGCTGGGGACAGGCTGGACCAGCCCCTCCCCGGAGGGCTGAACCAAAGCTGCGGCGCCGCCTCTACTCCTCCTCCTCCTCTCCACAGAGCCGCAGCCCCCGCGAAAAGGCCGCCCAGAAAAGACAGGGCGGCATAAACCAAGAACAGCTTCCCCTGCAGCTGCGGAGGCAGCCCTGCCGCCACTGTGCGCTGCTGCGGCCCCCTCCGTTCCAGCCGCGGGTGCCACCGCTCGGCTGCGGCGACGCTTCTTTGTGCGCGCGCACCCCGGCACGCACACAGATACACACACGCCTAGTTGTATGGACTACTGGCCACCGGTAGGCTGTTGTCAGCTTGCGGCTACCTCCATTTTGGGCATATGGCGATCCATGCTGGAGAAGAAGACTATAGCGCACAAAGACTTTGGCGTTTTTGTCTGCCCAACTTTTGATTCATGCCGCTGATGTTTGTTATAATGGGGGGATTAGGAAGTCTGTTTAGGCGCCCCTAATATACTGTGTGCTGACGGTTGTTTTCTGGAGGCGCGAGTAACTTTCCCCTCACCACTGGCTCTGATCCTACTTCAGGATCCTCCAGGACACTGGCTCTGATCTTGCTTCAGCAGCTTGGTTACCGAGCAGACGTGATAAAGAAGACCCAGAACTTACCTGAGGTAGAATGGTCTTGCTAAGGAAGGAGAACCATGTTTGTCCCAGTTCAAAAGCACACACACCCAGACGATACGTGTCTCTTCTAACGTAGAGAGAAAATACATTGCCCTAAGCGGGGGGGGGGGAATAGGTTTTTTTAAAAAATTCTAGTAAAGTCTAGTTTGAAACTGAGAGACTTTGCTTCACACACGTATTATAGTCTGTTTATAGCTTTCTTTGCCCCCTCCCTATTTTTTAAAAAAATTGGGTGCTGGGGTCAGGCAGGTAGTGGTGGCATTCAAAATGTAGTGTGGTCTATGAAAGGTACAAATCACATTTCATTCTCAATCCTAAAGGTCGTGTTGCATTGTGATTTTACCCCTTTCCTGTTCCCCCTTGAACATGTCCTAAGCAGATTCATTCATTCATTCATTTGACTGACTGACTGACTGATTGATATACTGCTTTTCCAAAAATAGCTCAGGGCGGTTTACATTAAAATAAAAACAAAATCAATTAACAATTAAAATAAAAACTATAAATACAGCATAAAACCAATTAACAGTTAAAACATTTAAACAGTTAAAAACCCTGGAGAACCAGGCCGAACATTTACAACAGTTTAAAAACCCTGGCCAAACAGATAGGTTTTAAGGGCCCTCCTGAGGGCCAATAATGAGCTCAGATTATGGATTTCTGCCAGGAGCACATTCCACAGCCCAAGAGCAGCTACAGAGAAGGCCCGCCTTTGAGTCACCACCAGACAAACCGGTGGCAACTGGAGACGGACCTCCTCAGATAACCTTAACGTGGTGGGGATCATGCAGGAGAACGCGCTCTCTAAGATAACTCGGACCTAAGCCATTTAGGACTTTAAAGGTAATGACCACCATTTGTATTTTGCTCTGAAACATATCAGCAGCCTGTGTAACTGTTTCAAAACAGGCATAAAATGGTCTCTCCGGGTTACCCCAGAGACCAATCTGGCTGCTGCATTTTGAACTAACAGAAGTTTCCAAACTATGTACAAAGTCAGCCCCACGTAGAACTCATTGCAAAAGTCAAGCCTGGATGTTAACAGCAGATGCACCACTGTTTTGAGGTCATCCTCTTCAAAGAAAGGGCACCACCGTCGAATCAGCCGAAGCTGATGGAAAGCACTCCTGGCCATAGCCCCCATCTGAGATACCAGGGTGAGGTCTTGGTCCAGGATTACTCCCAAACTGCATACCTCCTCCTTCCTGGGGAGTGTAACCCCATCTGGCACATGAATATCTAACTCATCACTCAAATTCTGAGCCCCTACAATGAGCACCTCCGTCTTGCTTGGATTCAGCTTCAGTTTTATCCCTCATCCAGCCCATTACTGCTGGTAGGCAGGCCTTAAAGAATGAGTGCCATTTCCTGATGATGAAGATGAAAAGGAGAAGTAGATGTGGGTGTCATCTGCATACTGATAACACCCTGCACCAAACCTCCTAATGACATCACCCAGCGTTTTCATGTAGATATTAAAAAGCATTGGTGACAGAATGGAGCCCTAAGGGACTCCATATAACAGCTCCTGTTTTGAGGAGCAACTGTCACCAAGCTCCACCATCTGGAATCTATCCAAGAGATAGCAGCAGAACCACTGCAAAGCAGGGCCCCCTATACCCAACTCCCCCAGGCAATCCAGAAGGATACCATGGTTGATGGTATCGAATGCCACTGAGAGATCCAAAGGAACCAGCAGAGTCACACTTCCTCTGTCGATTTCCTGGTAAAGGTCATCCATCAGGCCGACCAAGGCTGTCTCAACCCCATAGCCAGCTCTAAAGCCAGTTTGAAATGGGTCTACATAATAAGTTTCCTCCAAAACCACCCAGAGCTGGTCAGCCACCACCCTCTCAATCACCTTGCCCAACCAAGGGAGATTGGCCTGTAATTATCCATCGCTAAGGGGTCCAGGGAAAGCTTCTTAAGGAGAGGTCTAACCACTGCCTCCACACACAGAGGCACCCTACCCTCCCTCAGCAATGTATTTATGATATTAACTAGGCCACCTCCAACAATCTCCCTACTAGATAGAAGCAGCTAAGCTGAGCAAGATCCAGAGAACAAGCGGTAGGCTGCACCACCCCAAGCAGCTTGTCCACATCCTCAGGAGTCAAAGATTGAAACTGATCCAATCTAACACTGCAAGAGGAATTGCTGGACAGCTCCTTCATAGACCTTGCAGAAGTAGTGGAGTCCAAGTCGGCCCATATACAGGAGATTTTGTCCACAAAGAACCCATTAAAAGCATCACAGCAGAATGAACCCGGGGACTGATATAAAACAGAAGGAGCAGAAATTAAACTCCTCACAACCCGAGATAGCTCTGCTGAACGCGAACCCGCAGACACAATGATACTGAGAACTGAAAGGTAGAACGCTCTCCTGAACATGCAAACTCACTTTCATTCCAATATCTTTGTCTTCAAGGCATGCTACACCGTGCTAACTCATAATCAGGTTTATCTTTGAACTCGAAATTTAGAATTATGTCCTGAATGTACACATCAAGGGTAAAGACAGATGTAAGGGACTACTTTGGACAAGAAGTCCACCAGCATAAGAGATCAGAAGAGGGATATACCAAGAGCACGCTTGCTGGGATGCCCTCCACAGACATCCTGATGCCCTTCTGGTGAATCCCTGTATCACATGGGAAGGTTGTTCATCTAAATGATACTTATACACACACTTCTGTTTGGAGTGCATGTATAGGAGCCATTCAGATGAGCAGCCACACTGATTCCGAGAGAATGTTGGAACATTCACAGGGGTCATCCCAACAGGTGTACTGTCAGCACCTCCTTTTCCTGATCATATGTACAGATGTCTGTCTTGTCCAAACCAATTCAGTATAAAAAAAAGAACTTGCAGCTGATCTCTCAGTTCTAATGTGAGTCCAGCTTCCTCAGGGCTCCCCAGTTTGAATGACATACAAACAAACCAGTGAACCAAATGCTGATTCAGCCGTTATTCTTGCCCCTTCCCACTATTACTTCAGGCAGTCTCACCTTTTAAGGGGTGGGAATTAAGACCACTCCATGCATGTTTATTGCTGTCTCACTACATTAAGAAAATGAAAAGTAAAGTACAAAACTGCTTAGGACTGGCGGGGAGAGGAGATTTCTTGATGACATCTTGAGTACCAGCAGATTAGTGTCTTCAATAGTAAGCCAGCTTCTGTTGCAAATGTGCAATGGCTGTGAGTTGCGTCTGGTCTGCTTCATTGCTACACACACAACATAGCTGATCTGTGCATCATCGCTTCAAGAAGCCCTTCTACAGCCTCCCTTCTGTGCACAGAGAAGCACAATTGTGTGGCCCTGTTTTGCAAGTGCATGGGCTGTTAGTGTATGACAGTTTTGTTGCGTTCTCTTTTTCTTCATGCAGAACTGTTTGTAGTGACAATGACAGAGTAATATGGTATTAATATTAGCCTTTCTAGTGCTTACCACTGCTCCTGATTTGTATCTTCTTTATTATTTGACACTTTGAACATGTATTTGTACTTGAATATGTATCATTTCATTTTAGTTTGCTTATGAACCTAAAAGAGGTCACCTGATATGAATTTCTACCGAAATGTTATTGGTTCAGTAAAAGTTGATGGTACCCAAACTGAGGCTTTAAAAAAAAAGTTAAATTCACACATAATAATACATAACTGTCCCACTTCATTATTACCTACTGGCTGTGCTATAGGCCACTGCACACTACACACCATTGATCAGGCCACTCATACCAACCTCCAAATAATAATCTAGGACTAGCAGGGTAGTATGTAGCCACCTAATGGCGCAGCAGGGAAATGCTTGACTAACAAGCAGAAGGTTGCTGGTTCGAAATTCGAATCCCTGCTGGTACTATATTGGGCAGCAGCAATATAGGAAGATGCTGAAAGGCATCATCTCACACTGCGCGGAAAGAGGCAATGGTAAACCCCTCCTGTCTTCTACCAAAAGATAACCACAGGGCTCTGTGGGCACCAGGAGTTGAAATCGACTTGACAGCACACTTTATCTTAGTATGGTATCCCACAGACAGTTTCTATCACATTGCATCCTCTTAGATGCATCACATTCACAGAAGCATTCAGGGCCTTGCCAATGCCTGCACAGTGGGAACTGGGCTCTTTGTGTTGCTCCCCAGAAGAAGAAGAAGAAGAAGAAGAAGAAGAAGAGGAGGAGGAGGAGGAGGAGGAGGAGGAGGAGGAGGAGGAGGAGGAGGAGCCTAATATGGTATGACACAAGAGACTTTTAGAACTAGTAACCTCCCTTCCACCCCTCATTTTGTCCTTACTCAGTTTTGGGCAAAATCCAGATGGAAAGCCTAGATTCCCATAGAAATTCAGAGGCATGTTTGTTTCTTGCTGAATAATTTCTCTGGCTAGTTATGCTGATTTCACATTATAATTTTACCAGCAGCTGTCTTTCATGATCGCTTTGCCAGTTCTGGTAGAATTTCCTACAACATAAATTCACTGGCTGACATACTGCACAGCAAGCCACCTGTCCAAAATGGATGCACACTTGCTTCTGAGCCAGCCAAGAGCCCGTCCACACAGCTTCCAATGACTGAGGTTGCTTTGTGCCTCTGAAGCTGTGTGCCATGGCTACTGTGCCACTACTGCTGTTTGGAACAGCACTGAGAACTGATCCTCAGCAGCAATCCCCGCCCTTTGTTCCTATCAGCCTCTTCCCCACACCCTTTTATATCCATTGGTTAAAAAATGGAACTATAGTTCCCAGCCAAGACAGGAATGGGGAAGAGAAGGAATAGTAGGGCTTTCTATAATACATTTCCTGCATTTTTGGAAGCAAATCTCTATTTGGAATCTCTATTATACGGAACTGTTTAATCTTATTGACATCTTAAATCTGGGTACCATTTTCTCATTAACAAGAAATGAAAAACTGACCAATTTAATCAGAACCCAGGACAACATTGTTTATTACCTTATAATCATTACTAGCACACCAGAAATCTTAAGTAATCATCAATTACCGCCCCTGTGATCAGTACACCGTGACTGTGAAGAGACATGGCATTATACATGTAATAATTCAGTATATTGTTACAGCTCTGCTTGATGATAAAGGAATGTTTATGCTTTGAAAATACAATGCTATCATTACAAAAAGTGTTTAAAAGCCTTTAAAGTGGTACTTTCTGTTATCACGTACTGTAATGACTTAAGAAGGAGAGGTATCTGTCTTCCCTCCCACAGAGTTGGCAGATGGTTGCTCCCCAACTGCTCTAACAAGTGGGACCTGTCTGGGACCAGATGGTCCTCAGCTATGACTACTTATAATATGTTGTCTCTCCTGGGGAATATTGTTGGCTTTCAAACTGGGTTTCCCATCTAGCTTCAGTTAGGATTTAGGGAGATGCTACTAGTCACTCCCATAGGGCAGCTGATATTATCCGTCCAACAACAGGTCATAAAGCTGTTCCTTTCACAGCCCTCTGCTTTCCTGCATTTAGTCCAAGAAGTATTTGGTGGAAATGACCATTTGTCTAGTAGGTGGGATTTGAAAGCACACCTCCTGGGGCATGTGGAAATGATCGTCTTAGTTATCTCAGGAGGTAGAAGATGGGATTTTACACAACCGGGTGCTGAAATGAAATGTCAAACTGTTTTTAAAAATTTGATTAATTAACATGCTAGAAATGATCACATGTCTAGTGAGTAAGCATTGAAAAAAGGACTCTCTGGAATATTACAAAGTGCATTTCATAACTGTCCTATTTGCTGTTAACACCAGTTCATAAAGACTGCCTTGGTCGGCCTGATGGATGATCTGCAACTGGCTATCGACAGAGGGAGTATGACTCTGCTGATCCTTTTGGATCTCTCAGTGGCTTTCTCTACCATCAGCCATGAAGTTAGTTAGTTATAAGTTTATTCGGTCATTGACCAGCAAACATTTACAATAAACCAGTACGTATTTTACAAATAATATAACAAAACCTGGCCATAACAGAAATGATATCCATCTGGGTCGCCTGAGGAGGATGGGATTGGGTGGCACTGTTTTATAGTGGTTCCACTCCTACCTCTCTGGTAGATTCCAGATGGTGTCACCTGGAGACTGTTCCTCTGCAAAACGAGAACTACTGTATGGTGTTCCACAAGGCTCCATACTGTCTCCAATGCTCTTTAACATCTACATGAAACCACTGGGAGAGACCATCAGGAAGTTTGGTGCAGGGTGTTATCAATATGCTGATGACACCCAGATCCATTTATCCATATCAGCTTCATCAGGAAATGGCATAACTTCCATAAATGCCTGCATGGAAGTGGTAATGGGCTGGATGAGGAATAACAAACTGAAGTTGAATCCAAATAAGACGGAGGTACTGACTGTGGGGTGTCAGGATATGAGAGATGGTTTAGATCTGCCTGTTCTGGATGCGGTTACACTCCCCCTGAAAGATCAGGTACATAGCTTGGGAGTACTCCTGGATCCCTGGTTTCTCACGTTGAGGCAGTGGCCAGGAGTGCTTTTTTATCAGCTTTGGCTGACAGCTACACCCATTTCTGGAGGTAAATGGCCTTAAAGCAGTGGTGCATATGCTGGTAACCTCCAGGCTTGAGTACTGTTAATGCATTCTATGTGGGGCTGCTTTTGTATATAGTCTGGAAACTACAATTAGTACCAAATGCAGCAGCCAGACTGGTCTCTGGGACAACTCGAAGGGACCATATAACACTGAATTTAAAAGAACTGCACTGGCTGCCAATAGGTTTTCGCGTGAAATACAAAGGACTGGTATATAAAGGACTGGTATATAAAGCCCCCAATGGCTTGGGTCCGGGATACTTAAGAGAGTACCTTATTTGCATTAATCCTGCTGCCTATTAAGATCTTCTGGAGAAGACCAGTTATGACTGCTGCTGGCTCATTTGGTGGCAACTCGAGACCTGGCCTTGTCTGTGGCTGCCCTGGGGCTTTGGAATATGCTCCCTGTCAAAATAAGAGCATCTCCTTCTCTGTTTCCTTTTAGAAAGACCCTCAAGATGCACCTGTTTTCTCAGGCTTTTTACTGAAATTAATCTTAAACTATTTAATTTGTTTTTTTCTTATGAGATTGTTTTTATTTATTTTGTGAAATTTTAACTGTTCGTACTCTGTTTTATATTTGTTGTATTTTAATTCTGTACACTGCCTAGAGATGCACATATCAAGGGGTATAAAAAGATGATAAATAAATGAACAATGTTCCTCTTAAATCATTTGTTTCTGATAACCAAATCTATTAAAAATAGATAACTCCCAAGATGCATGGGTTGTCTTTTATTATTGGAACACCCACCTCATTATTGTCCAAAATGAAAGACATACTTGGTTTTTATGTACACATTTTAGCTCATCCCCTTTTGAGGCTGTCAAGGTGGTTTTTTCATTTGTCTCCTTGTTTTTTGTTTCCTTCTTGGACATTTCTACTCTAAATTGGTCAAATCAGTACAGCCCTGCCTCTCTACATCTTGTTACAACAAATCTACGTGCTCGCCCTCTGCCAAGTGAAACTTGACAAGCCTTTTAACGATCCATGCCTTTATTAGCATGGACAGGCAAGGAAGGAATTCCATCCAATCATAGTAGACTGGATTGATTTCCTTGGCAATCAGGATGTCTCTTTTTAAAAAAAATATTGTTCAGATCTTACCACACAGTGATTAAAAGCAGGGGCGTAGCTATAATTGAGCGAAAGGGTTCAAAGAACATGGGCCCCCAACTCCTGAGGGCCCTCCAGATCCACCAATCCCTATTTTCTTCATTATCTCCCTCACTCTGGGGGGCTGCCAGGGAGAGGGATGAACACGGGCCCCCTTTCCCCTAGCTGGTCAGCTGGTTTTTGTTTGTTTGTTGTTTGCTTAAATCTGCTCATTTGCAGCTGACATCAAGGCTTGAACTTCCTATTTGACCAAGTCCCCCAAAACAGGCAGCAGCCATGTTGGCTTTGCTGCAATATAATTGCTGCTGTCTTTCTTTGAAGCCTGGTCATTTTGAGTATGGAGAGTGAAGTTTCCTCTAATAATCTGGCCCCAAAACAACCATGATTTTGAAAAATCCAGAAGTTCAAGTGGTGTGTCATACCACTTTGCAAGAGCAAAACAACAAAACCACTAGAAAAATTTTCTTGCTAGGGATGTGCATGTTTCTTGCACATCTGGGAGTGAAGAGAGCGGGCACTGCCTCTCCATAGACCCTCCCATGGGCGGAGCCACCATTGTGCAAACAGGTTGGAAGAACCTGGGCTGCTGTGCTTCAGGGATCATGCCTCGCACCCCAGCCGCACCCCTGCATCTGACGTCAGATGCAGGGACATTATTTCACTCACAAACGGGGCCCCATTTACGAGCAAAATCTGGCCAGCACCGCATTCGCTGTGCAGCCAGAGTGGCTCTGCTGGCCATGCTGCAAACACGACACTGGCTGGATTTTGCTCTTAAACTGGGCCCCATGGCCCCATTTGCGAGCGAAACCAGCGCCAAAGCCAATTTGAAACCAGTGCGAGTGACTATAGCTGCTCCGGCCGCGCCTCGAATGCGGTGCTGGCCAGACTTAGTTCGCAAACGGTGCCACGCAGCCCTGTTTGCGAGCTCAGCTACGCCAACTGTGTCTGAGATGCAGGGGTGTGTCTCAAAAATGTGCCCTGCGTCTTATGTCAGATGCTTATGTCCGACATAGGGGGCGGGGCTAGGGGGCCATGGTATTGAGCCAGATTTTTCAAATGCAAATTTTTGATCTTTCCGGTTTGAGCCTGACTTATTTTGGCTTTGAAATACCTCTAAAGAGCTGCTGGGACTAGAATGAGGAACCCTATAGTTCTGTCCTGTGTGGTGAGGTACCAGGGCTCTTGGCTGGAACATCTCCCTGGACCGTGAAGTGCTCCCAGGTACTGGAATGGATCTGCCCACTCAGGCTAGCCATCAGCTTGCCTCAAGAGGGAAAAGCTGTGGAATATCTTTGTGTATCCCCCAGTCCCACTTATTACACTGCCTCCATGTTTCCTCAATAATATTGACTTACAGATACTGACCTAGTCCAATGTTATGCTGGGTTGACAGAGTTATGCTGGTTGCTCCTTGGGGGAAGAAGCACTGCCATGACATGGCATGGAAGGGCATTCAAATGGATTTTAATGCCCTTTCCATGCTGAGGGTGGATGGAGCACTCCGAAAATGCATGATTGCATTTGACACGCCCCCCACACTGATCGTGGCCAATCATGGCTGCCCCACTGACATGGTGACACTTTGCCCAAGGTCTGGCCATGTAGCTTGCTGGGATCTGCCTCGGAGGCCAAGCAGCAGAGAGGGGCTCCCCTCTCCTGCAACTGGAGTTTGGCTGGCTGCAGTTTGACAGACATCTGCAGTGCAAATTGGAGTTGTAAATTGAAACCTTGGCTACATTTACCTCCGGTTTTTCCGTTACATGTGAACCCAGCCAATATCTTGTTTTCCCCTTATTAATTGTAGACAATAGCCAGCATTTTTATTTTGATCAAAACTCCAATCACGTATTCAATATATTCTGTAGAACCCCTTCCTGTAGGTTAAATAATTCATACACCTTTTATCTGCTAGCTTGTTCCCCCTTCGATGTGATTTAAGTGCTCAGACATGAGGTATGGATAGGCTGTCAAGAACAGAATGTTCTTACTCTCCATTCTTTCTCCTTCACACTGCAAAAGAAGGCAAAAAGGTGTTTGCATGTTTCAGTTGGTGAAGAACATCAACTTGTCCAATATCTTCATCCTTCTCCTTTAATGGAAAAATGTTCTGACTTTCAAATGTTTAATTTGTACTGCTGTTTCATCAGAAGCATAATTTATATCTCTACATTTCAAACTATATTCTAAATAAGCCTTTTCAGCTAGAAAAATAATATTGTCATTATTTTGCATTGAATTGCTTTCAGAAATCCAAAAGCAACTGGGGAGGGGAAAGAAGTTGCAAATTGCATATTAGTGACTTGGACTAAATTGAATGATGTTAAATCTTCTTACACTAGAATATTTAGCAGACAGGTTAATATACAACTGCTTTTGTTTGCATGTGCTTAGCAAAAGATATTTCAGCACATGCTTAATTCTCTCCCATCAGTGGCACTTAACTTCAGCTAGGTCGTTATACCTTCTGAATGTTAGCCTATTTTACAACCATAGAGCTTATTTGGGCCACTATGCAGGTATAATAAACAATTTCCAGGATCAGGATCAACATTCATGTTCAAACTTCCAGAGCAAATGTTTGTCTACTAAAGT
The DNA here is from genome assembly GCF_027244095.1 of Hemicordylus capensis. Lineage (NCBI taxonomy): Eukaryota > Metazoa > Chordata > Lepidosauria > Squamata > Cordylidae > Hemicordylus > Hemicordylus capensis. Next base: position 166,335,442 of record NC_069659.1, on the reverse strand, counting down.
CTTCCTCTATTATTATTTTCCTTGGTGTTTTGATTATGTATTTCATAAACCACCTGAACAACGATAAAACAATGATGCCATGAATGCTGAGGAATATCTACATTACTGCTTTATGCTTCTATATTATGCTTCCCCCCCCCCCCCGAGCAAGCAAGGAAAACAAAATATTACTTTAGCTACAGCTAATGTAAGTACAGCAAAAACCATTGTTTTTCGCACTCAGGAAGGGGGAAACAGTTCTTGAAGGTTCAGTAAATTGGAGATTTTTCAGTCAAAGCAAGCATGTTAAGGGCCCATTGATTTTGATGGGAAAGTTAGCCAAAACCAATGAATTTGAAATCAATGGAGGTAGAAAGTGGCTGGATCATACTCACTACTGTTCTGCAACTGATTTTTACAGACTTCTCCTTCCTTAAATGTAATAGTTCTTCATAATAGTTCCTAATAATGGTAATTGCCTTTAATAATGTGGGCACAGAAACAAGCAGTATAGCAAAAAAGACTTGTCCTCTCTTACCAAGCAGTGGATATGAATGTAGTTCTGTAAGCAATAATTGATTTGTGTGTTTTATGGATATAGTGATCTTTGGGATCAAGGTGAAAAGCGCCTTTGCAGGGGGGAGGCGGCGAGTGGTGGTGTGGGGAGGCTGGGGCTGGGGTTGTATTTAGAAAAAGGAAGTTGAGCCAGAATGCCTACATTTAATCCCTTTTGTTTTTGAGTAAGCTTTGACTGAGGGCACAATCACAATCTGCTTAACTTTATGCTTAACTGGCCAGATTGTGCCATGACTTGGAAACTCTCTGATCTGCTTAAGTGTATTCTGGGGCTGTATCTAGTTGTACAGAAAGGTAGGGTGATGGAAATAAGAAATCTGTGACTCAGAAAAAAATGGCAAAGATAAGTGTATTGGGAAAAGCCTATTTTGCATTATTGCAGCTCTTGACTCACTAAAATTGTCTCTAAATGCACGAACTATTTCATAACGGGCGGAACAGATGTTGATGCAAACATTCTAATGGCTATTTATTATGTAAAGTCAGTCAAACTGCACTTCAGCTCACCTTAGCAGAGCAGCTAAGCATGCCTTTACCAAAAGACAAAATGACAGCCCTGCTAGCCTGTAATATTAAAACTTGTGTCGCCCTGATAAAACACGTGAATTGCATGTGTTTGGGGTGCAATTCTAATTCTGTTGAAACCAATGGCAACAGAATCTGCTTGTGTAATTCATTTATTCTAATGAATCCGCATTGCATCAAGGTTGGATGGTGCTTATAAACCTTGTACTCCTGTGTGAGTCCCTGTTCTGGGTATGCCTCCTGATGGGAAGGAGGCAAGCCCAGAGCAATAATTCATACAGAAATAGAGTGTGCAGTCTCCTTCTGAGGGCAGGTAATTCTGTTGCATCTTGGCACCAGAAGTAATTGGATGATCAAATAATCATGTCAGTGTTACCTCTGCAGCAGAGGCAGGACCAAAGCAATTAATCATGCAGAGATCATTAATTAATTTCTCGTGGCACATTAGGAGTTACCTTGCAACACTGTACTATCAACATAATTAGGGGTTACTGGGAAAGCATGTTGGACCCATATCAGAAAAACTTGGGTTCAAATCACTGCTCAGCAGTTAAGCCCACTGTGTTTTCCTACCCCAGACAATAGTAGAGTTTGGATGGATTGATAAATTGGGGTCTGTCATGTTATGTTTTGCTCTTTCTATTTGGATCAATATTTTTTTTAGCATTGTACATTTGTTTCAATAAAGTTAATTATAAAAAACCCAATGAAGCCCACTGGGTAGCCTTGGCCCGGGATCTTTCCAGATTACACAGGAATACAGCCGTAGTTTTCCTTCGGCTTGGCAGAATCATATTGAAACCATAAATAAAGGATGTTGCACAAAGTCACCAGCTGGGGGAGCGGTCTTTTCTTGCTTGCACAAAACTCCCTAAAATGGGAAAATACAACTTTTTGTTTTTACAACGTTGTAGGACAATAATGCAGCAATAAAACCCAAAAGAAGACATCAGAAATGTGAACAGCACCTTGCTGACAGCGCAGGGACTGTGATGTCAATACACAGATATTACGGAAGCACACTTAACAGACACGTAGTGACACTGTTGTAGTGTCCAATCTGGAAAGCGCTCTGGTTACTCACTCTTCAAAGTTTCCACATTGCTGCTTACATCTTGCATCTATTGATACTCCAGAGGATAACAAAAGCAAACAAATTAAAGTATATGGATGATTATCTATACTTTTGCATTGAATGGATTCATGTCAGTGATGAAGCACTGACATGAAGCACTTTGAAATGAGTCATTCTGAATTCCTAGGAAGTTTACACAAATGTTCCACTTAACTGGAAAGATTACAGAAATGTTCCACTTAATCGGGTCCCTCTGACATCACAATTTAAGTGAGCCCGACAAAGGCATTTGGAAAATTATTATCTCTGTGGCTTTAAAGGGCAAACTAGATTGTGGTTTTAAAAAACCCCTCTTATACAAAAACATTTGTCAAGCTGCTGCCTTTATATGTGGGAGGAAAGAGCAATAGCACCTTGCTAGTTCATAAGGTAAAAATGTGGCACACAATTTGAAAGTAAATCAATGCAAGAACTCAGCTTTGAATAAAAACATTCACCTGGATTATACAGAAATGCTAAAAATTTACTCATGTTTCTTCAGAACAAAAAATGTTCAGTGTGTTTGGGTTTTTCCCCTAAGGACAACTACAGCTTGGTCCTTAAATTACCCTGCCTGCATGCACTTGTTATTAAATGTCTCTGGAGAAAGTCTGGGGACCTACTCAACTTCCTTCACTTTAAGCTCATACTCTTGACTCTCAACTCTGCCCTCTTCTTTTCTAATCAGCTTACTGGCTATCTCCTGTCAACTCTCTCTACATTCAGTTGCCTTCCTAATCTCTTCTCTCCGGTCTTCTTCCTTGTCCTTTCTTGAGGAGATTATCCCAAAAGGAAAAAAGTAACATTATCCACTAAATAGCGCTCTCTTCCTTTGTTTATAGTCCTGTTGCGTTTCTTCTCTCTTCAGTCACCCTTTCTAACTCTTTTCCTTGTGCGGCCTAATTCTATCTATGCTTGCTTAGAAGTAAGGGCCAAGCTAGACAAGAAGGCTATTTTCACGATCAATGGAAACCGAGTTAAGGAAGCCAAGACTGGTTTCCATCGATCGTGAGAAGCACCGGGCTCATGGGCAAGCCCAGTGGTCCAACACCGGCTAACCCGCCTAAATACCCCTCCCCCAAATGAGGTTAACATAACTTTGTTTTTGTAATCATGTGTCAGCTGTGGCTGCTTGCGGCTGCGGCAGATACATTCGGGGTGGGGGAGAGAGGGGAGGGTGGACCTCAGGAGTGCACTGTGCATTTGCACAATGGATTCCTGAGGCTGGGGCACTGCACAGCAGTGCTTCCCTTCCCCTGACCCCTAGAGCTCCCAAGCAAGCCGTGGCTGGGTGTGGAAGCACCCGACTGAAACCTCTGCTCGTCTGGGAGGCCAAATCGGCCACGCAGCAACAAGCTACTGCTCATCTGCGGGGAGAGTGGGTTTGACCCATTCTCCCCGCAGAACCCCTTAAGGTTCTACACACTGATTGTGTAGAACAACAACAAGCCTCCCGACATTGGGAGGCTCCCTAAAAGGCACCTCACCCTTGTGCGGTGCCTTATGGGACTCCTGGGGGACAGAGGCCCCCAAACCCCACTGCCCCAACCAGTTCCGTGACAGAGCCAGTAAATCATCTGGGAGGCCGATATGGCCACCCAAGAAGGGCTCCCTGATGGTCTGCTGGGAGAGCGGGTCAAACCTGCTTTCCTCGTAAACTCCCTTCCTTGAACTTATCCCCCTGAACTGCTTTCCCTGAACTTATTCAGTTCAGTGGGTTAGATTCCCAAGTAAGGAACCATAGCATAGGAGCTTGGGCTGGTAAAGCGTTTTCTGTTAATTTTTTACTAAATAAAACACCCATTGTCATAACAAGTAAGATGTTCGGCAGTGCAGTGCATGTATGCATTGCCTTCCACAAGGGTCCCTGTCAGCAGAGCTTGGGCCAACCAGTGTTCACAGTGGGGGCGGGGGCAGGTATAGCAGTCACCCTAAGTGTTCCCAAGGGCAAAATTTTATTCCCACCCCCATAGGAGTGAATGTCAGCCACTCACATAAGGAAGGCAGTACTTAAGGAGTAAACTGCTGACCTCAGCCATTAAGAAGAACAACTCTACTATCTGCATCGCCCCATTCTAAATTCTGTTTCTTCACACACTTGCGTGTGATGGCTTGTTGGAAACTAGCTACAGAGAAAAATTCAACACCATAAATGAGTATTTCCACTTCTAAGTTTTAAATAAGCTGGTGCTTGAACAGGTTGGCAATGCTCATATCAGACCTACATAAGCTAGAATCGACTTTTTTCTACTGTCTATCTCACAATATTCACACACGGCACAAACAGTGTGAAATATAAAAAGGTTCTTCTGAGTATCAGGTGGGAAAACAATCTCACTCTGTTTCATTTGTCTGAGGAAAAGGTATGCATAATCCACACAGAGGAACAACAGGGTTTCTGACGCTTACAGTTTTTGTCATTTTCTTTCTTCTCAACACTGTTCTTTTTACATGGAAAGGACATATTGCTCTGGCTCCCAGTCTGTTTCCAGGCCCAATTCAAGGTGCTGGTTTTAACCTTCAAAACCCTAAATGGTTTGGGACTGGTTACCTGAGGGAGCACCTTGCCTCATATGTCCCAACCCATACCTTAAGATCTTCTTCAGAGCCCTCCTCCAGGTGCCCCTGCCAAACAAGGTGAGGGGGGTGGCTACTAGGGAGAGGGCCTTTTTGGTGGTTGCACCGCATTTATGGAATAGCTTCCCCAGTGAGGTTTGCTTGGCTTCATCACTTTGTTCTTTTAGATGCCAGGTAAAGACCTTTTTGTTCACCCAGGCCTTTTAAATTCTGATTTTCAGATCTGATTTCATTTCATTTTTTCCTAATTTTAAAATAAGTTTTTTAACTGCTTTATATTGTATTGTTTATTTTATATTTTATGGGTTTTTTGTATTTTCTTTTCTCCCCTTTTGTCTGTTATGATTTAATGAGGCTATTCACATGATGGGGCAAAATCGGGCTAGCGGAGGCTAGCTCAATTTTGCCCCATCGTGTGAACCACCGGGCTCGGCTACGAGCCCAGTGGTTCCCAGGTGGGTAACCTGCCTAAGTATCCCTCCCCTACAACTAGGTTTGCGGAGCGAGCACTCCGCAAACCTGGTTTTACAGATTGTGAGTAGCTGGAGTAGCTCTGTGCCATGGTTACTCATGAATAGACCCCCGGAGGGGAGGCGAAAAGCCACCTCCCGGCTACGGGGGGTCTCCCCAGTATGCCCTCCACACTCATGCAGGGCATACTGGAGCTTCTGGGGGCCGCGTGGCCCCCTGGTTCCCCAGCCCCCGCCAGGGGTAGGGGTTGAGTTTGGGGGTTCAACGCTAAACAAAGGTCACCCCTGGGGAATAACAGGACCTGTTCTACTTGGGGCTCAGATACTGCGGTCTCCATTTCTGGAAGTAGCAAGTGTTCTTCAGGAACAGTAGGTTCAGGAGTCTCTGCTGGAGGAGAGAAGGCGGATGATGGCACTTGATCTCCAAGGTTGGAGGGATTTGGGGGTTCTGGTGTACAGGGTCCCAAGGGGGCAGCAACTGAGGTGGCTTCTCACTCATCCTCAGAGTCACTTGACTTAGAGTCTGGCAGATCCTGAGATATGTCCATGTAGTACAAAAGTAGGACTTATACCTGCAACACTGTCAAGAAGCTGAATATGGCTGGCTCCAGGTTTTTGTGGATCCCACCCAATAAGATATCCACAGTGGCATTCCCTGCCCCCACAGTAGTCTTACATTCACACCAAAGCACAGGCAACTAGTCTGGCTGGCCTGTGATTCACTCCTTTTTAGACTGGGTAACTTTAAACAAAAGTGCAGGGTGCTCCTCCTCCTCCTCTCCACTGTCAAAAAATCTGCTGGATTTGGCTCAGTGAAACAAGTAAAAAGGGAAAGTAGAGGCAACAGAGATAGTGGAAGCGGTGAGGCAGAGAAGCAGGAGCAATTTCTGGGAGTTCCAGTCAGTGATGGGCCCCCTGCTAAGATGTACGCCCTGACAGATTCCAAACAACAGCCTCTCTCATTTTGAACATGCAGCTAAATGATGACAAGGAACTCATCTTGCAGCACAGAAAAATTGGCCCTCTAGAAAGCATTGAAGAATTGATAGTCTTGAACATGGACTCCCTGCAGCCAGTCTCCAACACCTTACCTGCACCAGCCATGGCCTTGCCCTTCAGTAAGCCAGGTCACCAGGGGTGTAACAAGGTTGGAGTGGGCCCAGAGACAAAATTTTAAAATGTCCCCCCAACACTGCCTTCCTCTAAAAAATTTAAAAAATTATTCAAGGAAGCTCGGGGGGGGAGGGCGTTGGGGGGGACATGTCTTTGCCCCCCCCCCCAAGCCAGGGCCTCCCAAGACAACAGTCTCCCCTTGCCCTATTATAGTTATGTCCCTGCAGGTCACATACATAGCCTGGAGAAAGAGCAGCCTTTATGGTACACTTCTGGACAGTCAGCGGAACCCTAGGCTTTATCAAAGTAACGTCTCCAGGCCAGCATAGTTCATTCCCTGGCATTTGTCCTCAGCCTGGCTCAGACTACGCTTTCTACCTCTGGCCCTCAGCCTGCTATTTGACCCTGGTGCATCCTTGACTGCTCCACCTGCTTCTGGCCCTCTGCTCTGTGGTTAGCAGAGCAGAAGCCATAGGAAAGGTGTGATACCAAAGACTCTGTCTCCTGGTACAAGGCTGTCATAATAGAAGGCTATCACAGAAGGCTATCTTCTATTTTTATTTTATTGTAAACCGCCCAGAGACGTAAGTTTTGGAGTGGGGGGGGAGAGAACTTCAATCTTTCTTTTTTAAAAAATCCTTTTCCTATTATGATGTCTTTTTATTTTCCCTTTTAAAATGATGTCTATGTTGTGACCTTAAAGTAGCAAATCAAGCATAGGACATCATGGCACACGGCCAGAAGTGCAGGAGTTGTCCCTGCAAAAAAAAAAAAAAAAGGGGGGGGAGGCACCGTTTGTCCTTAGCAGTTTGCCAGTTAACAGCAGGATGCTTGCTCTGCAAATTCCTGAGCCTGGCACTGCTCTCAGAATCATCCTAGCAGCCATGTGGACAGGCTGGGAACAGGATAGATGTGAGCCCTCATTCATGGGGCCATTAGTGTGTTCTGTCACTTAAAGGCCCAGGTGAAGACCAATCATCCTGGAGAAAATCTATCTATGTGGTCACTAAGAGCCAACACTGACTTGATGGCACTGAATCAATCAACCAACCAACCAACCAACCACTGCTATGCAGATGGTACCGTTACTGACAAGGTGACCAGTGATTCAATAATGTGTCTGAAGTTTCATCTCAATCATCTTTTAAAAGGAAGTAAGGAGGAGTACACGATAATGAAAGGGAGAATGGGTAAGCAATTTTATACTCCTTCATTTCCAACACTTAAACCATCACCACAAATAGTCAATTTTTAACTGAAGAACTCTTAATCCTAAATTGGCAAAGCTGGCATTGTTCATCTACAATTTAAAATATAGCCAGCTCTGGTCCTATCGAGTTCTTGAAGTTGGCAGGAGAACCATCAAACAGCCGCCCAAGTATTTGTCAGCTTCTTGGGAGCATTAACACTGGGAGTGATAAGACCAAATAGTTGCCTTCAAGAAAGGCATATGTATTGTTGTATGTTGTACACCTAACCTAACAATTCAGCCTAGTTGACTCCCATGAATTAAAGGCATTGCTGCATTTTCTGTATTTATCAGCTGGAGGCAGAAATGTAGGCTCAAAAACTCCGGAAGGAAACCCCAGTTTTGGTTAATGTGCATGACATAACCACCATAAATAGGCAAACGGTGGGGGGGGGGGACCCCATACCTATACAATATGTATAAGTAGAACATATTGTGCTACTTATGGTACAGTGATGATCTCTGATTTAAAGCTGTTTTTCAATTATTATTTTTACTTTTGTAAGGGATTGTTTTAGAATCAAATCATGTATTTTTCTAGGCCTGTCATATCTGGAAATTGTTCTTTATTGAGTGTGCCCTGAGAGTCTCACTACTATATGCCACCCATGTGACCTAAGCCACAACCTATCACACAAAAATTTCTCACTGCTCCAAGTTTTCTAGGCAAATAAGTTTGTACTTTTGTTTTGGACCCCCCCTCCACGGTTATAACATGTTTCCACCATAAATTCATTCATTTCTGTTGATATGTCAGGGAAGTTATTATCCAGGCAGTACTGGAAAAACAAAATAATGGCAAAACAAAAGCTACATTTATCAAATATGGAAGAAATAACATTTTGAAAATCTCAAATACAAAATGTTGCCTTTGTACTTTGCAATAACTTAATTAAATTGGAGGTGGCATGGATAGGAAAGTTTTGTGTTACTCCAAAACTAAAACACCCCTGCAGTTCTGAATATCATCAGTTATCACATTCATTTATTTTATCATCATCATCATCACCATCACCATCTTGAATATCAAAGGGTGATGTGGTCGTCAGACTAGGACATGGGAGACCCAGGTTCCAACTTCCAGTAAACCATGAAAATGGTTTCATTCAGTAAACCATGTTTTTCAGTAAACCTCCAGTAAACCATGAAATTTACTGGGTTACCTTGGACCAGTCACTCTCTCTCAGTCTAACCTGCTGCCTTACAGGTTGTTGTGAAAATAAAATGGCCATGTACTCTGCTCTGAGTTGTTTGGAAAAAGGGCAAGATGAAAATACAACAAATGAATAAAATAATCTGGATGGTGCTGGTACTACTATAGGGTGTCAGATATAGATATAATATAGGGTGACAGACAACTAACTATGGAATTGAATTAGAAAGGAGCAAATCTGTTTCAACAGAGAGTTGAAACAGAGAGTTTCAGAGAGTTCAACAGAGAGTTGAAACAGATGTTTCAGTCATGTTTCAATCAGTTGTTTTTCAGTCAAAATCAATCAGTTCAAGGTTTGATTGCCCCATCAAACCATTTCTACTGGATCTAAAATAAGGAGGTCGGAGTACATTAAAGTACCCGCTGAAGAGTTTGGCTAAATTATCTACTTCAGGTTTGTTCCTCACAGCATATGTCTCATTATGTCCCTTCCTGTGAGGGGTTGGAAGTTGGAACTCTGCACTTGGCAGAATCTTTCTCCCACTCCAGTTGTTGAGGCAGTGAGCAGAATCCAGTTGTCAAGAGAACTGGCAGACTGCAAGATGAGTGCAGGCAGTCCTTAAAAACAATGAGGGACGAGGAGATGGCTTTACAATGAAAGTAAATGTAGGATATTTTCACCACTTGCCCAGGAGACTTTCCAAGCATTTTCTGTTATGAGGCCAAAGTGTATCAGTAGATGAGATGTAAAAAGAATCAATGCTGCATGGCAAAAGACTGATCATTTGGCAATTTTCAGCTGAAGGCTTTCAAACATCTGGGTAAGTATGTTAAGTGTGGTATGCTTACAAGTCATATTCTTGTGCCAAATTTTCCAGGGATTTTTGCGACATCTTTCTCAGTTATCCCTCCCCACCCGTCCGATGAAATTGTCCATAGAAATCTCCACATCCCTCAAATCCCACATAATAAACTGCTTTCATGTCCTCCCTGCCAAGAGTTCCTCTCTGCATATTTCAAATATATCATATTTCAAAAATATAGTAGTTGCTCAGTCTTCATCAGTCCAAACCGATGATCTTCACTATTTTTCAAGCTGGGACCACTTTGGCAAAAAACAACAACAAAACGTTCAATGTTCAAGCAATTCCTAACAATGGAGACCTCCACATCGTGCTGTATTTTTCCTAGGGCTGGAGGGGGGCCTTTAAAAGAAATGGAGCCTTGTTGAGCCCCAGCAACATCTGGAAAGGTGCACACAGAGAGCAGGGAAGTGTAGCCCTTCCCACCACTTTCCCCATATAATTCTATGGCAGTGTTCCCTGTAACCGGCATTTCCAGATGCTGTTGACTACAACTCCTATAATCCCCAGCAAAAGGTCATTACACCTGGGGATGATGGGAGTTGTAGCCAATAACATCTGGGAATCCCTGTTACAAAGAACACTGCTCTGTGGGGAAAGTGTCAGGAAGGGCTACACTTAGCAGAACTTTATGTACACTTCCAAAGTGGTACTGGGGCTCTGTTTCTCTTAAAGGAGCCCCACTGGTGCTGGTCAAAGTACAGCATGGCATGCATGATGGGAATGGTTGCCTCTGTGCCATGCCAGGGGAATGGTGCTGAGTAATCGGCTTTGACTGAAGCTTCACATAGGCCTAATAAACACTTGAGAAGCCTCACCTAGAGTCAGCGGGGAGCCACCATTGGTTCTGAGCCTTGCAATATAGGACACTGGTCTAAAAATGTATCATTTATTTACTTATTTTTGAATTGTGTCTGCGCCTTTCTTACAAAATTCAAAGGGGCTTACAGAGAAAATTAAAATGATAGTATCAAACACCAAAAAAACAGATAAAGCCAAATCTAAAACAACCTATGTTTCATACTCAAAGAATAACTCAGAGAAAAGGGAAATGCCCACTGAAACAAAAATGTTTTAACAAATTGGTGAAATACTGGCAAAGATGGGGCCAGTCAGATCTCCTGGCTGAGGGAACTCCATAGAGAGAGCAGTCACCAAGAAGGCCACCTCAGGTTGTTGTCAAGTATACCCCAGAAGGAGGAAAAACATACAAGAGGGCCTCTCTTAAAGTTATCAAGGGGCAGGTAATTATGTGGGAGAGGGCAGTCCTTCAAATAACTTAGTCCCAAAGCATTTAGGACTTTAAAGGTTATAACCAACACCTTGAATTCTGTCCAGAAACTAGGGTTGCCATATTCAAGCTTCCCAAACATGGATGACCTATTTTGCATAGTATGCAAATAATGTGGAAACTAATTTGCATTATTTATTTATTTGACAGATTTGTATACTGTCCCCTCCTTCTCTGCCCTCCCATGCGATCGGATCCAGGGTAAAATCTGGGCAATCCAGGCAATGCATTTGAAATCTGTGTAAATCCGGGTGGAATTTAGCAGCCGGGTGGAGGAGCCAAAATCCGGGGGCTACCTTAAATTCTGGGGGACATGGCAACCCTACCAGAAACACACAGGGAATCAGTGTAGCTGGAGCAAAACAAATGCCATATGCACTGAAGGTCTCATATTAGTCAAGACCCTTGCTGCCTCTTTCTGGACCAGCTGAAGTTACCAAAAGGTCTTCAAGGGCAGACTCACTTAGTGTGTGTTGCAGTCATCCAACTAAGATGTTTTGAGGACATGGATAACTATAGCCAGGTCTAACTGAGACAGAAGTGGACGCAGCCTGCACACCAGCCAAAGCTGGGCAAACAGCATCCCACCTCACCCTGGCCTCAGCAGACTCCTGGACATCCAGGTTTAATTCTGGATCCAGAAGAACAACCAAGCATTGAACCTGGTCCTTCAAGGGGAAGGCAACCCTATCTAGAACAGGTTGATAACGCACCATCAGATCAGTAGTTTTCCTGAACAGGGAAACCTCCATCTTGCTCAGATTTAATTTCAGCTTGGTAGCCAATATCCAGCCCTTCTTCACCCCCTGATACCAATTTAGAACCTCAGCTGTTTCAGCTCATTAGCCAATATCCAGCCTTTCTTCACCCCTTGATACCAATTTAGAACCTCAGCTGTTTCTCCAGCTGAGAGTGACAAAGGTAAACAAAAATTGGTGTTGGTGAAACCTGGTGCCAAAAGATGAGGGTTGGTGAAACTCAGTGCTGCACATTGGAGAAATCCAGTGCCAAACTCCAGATGAATTTCCCTTTGGTTTCATGTAGATATATTAATCAGCTTGCAGGATAGAATGGACCCCTGCAGGATGCCATAGGCTGGTGGCCTATGGAAGAAGGACTCCCCCAGCACACCTTCTGGAACCTACTCTGCAGAAGTGGAACTGTTGGGGGGAAATGTCACCACTCCCATCCCTGCAAGGATTCCACAATGGATGGTACTTAATACAGCAGATGGTATGGAAAATTGCTGAGAGGTCCAGCAAAATGAATAGGAATGCACTCCTCCTGTCCAACCTACAGTCCACCCCCTGTGCAGATTCAGTCCTACAACCAGATTGAAAAGCAGATGCAAAAGGATCCAGATGGCCAGTTTCATTCAGGTGCCCCTGGAGCTGAGTCACCAGTATCTGCTTGAACACCTTGTTGGCTTTCTGCCAGCAGAGGACCTTGAAATGCTAAGAGCAGACTGCAAATATGGTGATCTGAAATGAAAATGATTCTCTGATGTTTATGCATTCTTTGCCAATCCTCAATATTATGGAAAACTGTACATGAACTGTACAAGATGTCCCAAAACATACACTCAAAAACAATAAATTTCATAATTAGAAATATATTAGTAGTGCATAATATTCAAGAGGCCTCATTTTAAATATGTTAAAATGGCTGGTGTGGGGTTCAAACCTTAAGCCAAGAATCATGTAACAAATTTGCACACCAAGATATCATTGTGATATCCCAGTGAGCAGAGAAGATATCTAGGGTTGAGCCAAAAATTCTCAAAGGCACTCCAAGTGGCTGCTATTTGCCCCTAGAATGCCCCCCTGAGCAACATGGGGCCATTTAAACTGTTTGATTGCTTTGCTTTGTGAAATTGTTTTAATTGCTTTATATGCATTGTTTTTTAATTGTTTTTGTTCTGTGAATGTGTTTTGTTTTTATTTTCTTCTTACATTGTGATTTGAATTATGTACACTGCTGAGATAGAAAGAAGATGGTATATAAATATGGTAATAAATACATCCATCCATCCATCATGTAGCATCACTTGGAGAAGCATTCTGGAGAACAATGGCAGTCACCAGAAGAAATGGCCCATAGCTGGCAGTAAGTTAGGGGTATGCACGGAACCGCCAACTGCGGTCCAGCACTGGGGTGGGGGGTACCTTTAAGAGTGGCGGGAGGGTTTACTTACCCCTCCTGCCGCTTTCCCGCTCTGGTGCCCGTAATCCTTAGAGTAATCGGGGCGGCAGGACACCTCCCTGCCGCCCCTTCCCCGACATTGCTTGTAAAAATTCCCAGGAGTCCTTTGCGCGCGCTCGTCTCTGTGACGTGTGTGCGCGTGCGCAAAGGACTCCTGGGAATTTTTACAAGCAACGTCGGGGAAGGGGCGGCAGGGAGGTGTCTTGCCGCCCCCATTACTCTAAGGATTACGGGCGCCAGAGCAGGAAAGCGGCGGGAGGGGTAAGTAAACCCTCCCGCCGCTCTTAAAGGTACCCCCCCCCACACCCAAAGCGGACCGCCCAGGTCTGGACCAGTCCAGACCAGTCCGGAGGCTTTTTTAATGGCCTCCGGACCGGTCCGGGCCCATCCCTACAGTAAGTCCCCCTGGTGTGATGGTCCAGCTTGTCACCATTCCTTCTCACATTAGCAACTCTGAGTCATATACTGAGGGAGTGGAACTGGTGCCGGCCCCCACCCTGGATCCTACCAATGAAGTGGAGTGCAGGGAGGTGGAACCAGCTCTGGCTCCAGCCCTAGAGTATGCCCACTGAAGCAGAAGCCAAGGAAGTCCTGGGCCTAGAGCTCCCCAAGGGCGCTTCTTCATGGTCAGAGTTCCCTGGGGTGGCACTCAGGGGACCCAAACTCAGCACAAAGCCAGCCTTTCCACCATCATCACCTCCCTAATATCAGCATGCCAGTGCTACCAGCAGCACAGGAGAAAACAGATTGAATGGATGAGGCAAGCTAGATCCCTGGCAGTGGCCTCTTCAAAGCTCAGACACTCCTAGCATGGAGGCAGGAACCAGGATGAGTAGTCTTGAGTTCATATCCCTTTTAAATGTGGATTACAAAATTTTTACTTCAATCTTGGCGGTGAGATTAAGCAATTTCCTGTCTGAAATAATCCATACTGACTAATCTGGTTTTATCCCAAAAAGACTCATGAAAGTTAATATAAGGTATGTTTTGAATGCAACTGATAAAGTAACCATGACACGTACAAAAGCAGGTATGATTTTCCTAGATGCCAAAAAAGCCTTTGACAATTTGGAATGGCCCTTCTTGTTCCCAGTGTTGGAGAAAATGAACTGTGGCCCTTATTTTTTTATCCTGGATTCGTAGTATATACCAACAGCAATCAGCAAAAAATATTGTCAATGGATGCTTGTCTTCAAAATGTATCATCAATAATGGTATGAGACAAAGATGTCCGCTTTCCCCGTTGCTGTTTATGCTTGCTCTTGAACCTCTGGCAGCTAAAATTAGACAAGAGCAGCAGATTCAAGGTATCAGAATAGGTGATTGTGAACATAAAATAAAACTATATGCTGATGATGTGTTGCTTACTGTCATGCAAGTCAAAGACTCCTTGGATACATTAATGACTCAGATATATCAGTACGGCTCAGTTTCTGGCTATAAGATTAACAGAGATAAAACTCAGATCATGACATAGAATCTCAGAAGAAGCGATCGAATATTTCTCTAAAGTTTTAAGATTACAAATAATGAAGCCAATAAAATACTTGGGGATTAATCTTACGAGGAGCAATAAAGATCTGTTTAAGAATAACTATGTCCCAATTTGGAAATCAATAATGGCTGATCTGGATAGATGGAAGAGGCTGACTCCATCTTGGCTTGGAAAAATCTCTGCAGTAAAAATGAACATATGAAGATGAACTTTCTTTTTCAAATGATCCCCATAAAGATAGACGACAAGATATTGAATAGATGACAGTCAGCTTAATTCATTTATCTGGAATTATTAAAAAAACCCAGGATTTGATTTAAGGTGATGCAAGATTCCAAAGAAAGAGGTGGTCTTGGAGTTCCTAACTTGAAACCTTATTATCACGCTAGTAGTTTGACTTGGATTTGAAATTGGACTTTATCCCCTTATGGAAGTTTAACTCGAATGGAGGAATTTGGTCTTACTAGAGGATTGCATAATTACTTATGGATTTCTGGTTCGAGGAAAGATTTGGAGATACAACAACATACTATCCGACACAGTCTTTTTTATGTCTGGGATAAATATCAGAAAAGAATAAGTCCTAGATTATCACCTTTGGCCTCTATACTGAATGCTTATTTCCATGAAGAAGAATTTTCTTCTAAGTATAATTTTTGGCAAGGCAGTTTATACTCCTTACAAAGTTTGGCCCAATATTTAGCTCTGGATAAATCAGTTTCTTCTGGGCAAACAACTCAACAAGCATCATGGGTCCAACAAGCTCGGATCAGCTCAATGGTTCAGAAAGAGTTACAGCTAAGAGTGGGAAACTTAGAGATCTGACTGAATTTGAAGAATTAATCACCCAAAACACTGATCATTTATTAGGCAGAATTTATAAACTATTACTGAAGTATGAAACAGAGACTGAGCAGATAAAAGAATGCATGATAAAATGGATGCAAAACTTTAATAGATCGATCGATCTCGGATTGGGAATACAAATGGAAAATGAATGTGAAATTTACTTTGTGTACCAATCTCAGGGGAAATTGGTATAAGATTTTTTCAGATGGTATATAACTCCTTTGACTATTAATAAAATAGATGATTCTTTTTCTAAGAAATGTTGGAAATGTAACTCACATTTAGGTTCATTTTACCATATGTGGTGGAGTTGTGGTAAAGCTCAACAGTTTTGGAAACAAATTCATATGAAAATTGAAGTTAAGATCCCCTTCCTTCCAGAAATTTTTCTTTTAAATATGATAAAACCTTATATTCCCGCCAAATCAAATGAATTGTGTTTATATATGATTACAGTGGCAAGGATTATATATGCATCTAACTGGAGTACTTTGGAAATTCCTTCCTTAAACGATTGGTTTTTGAAAGTGTGGGACTATGCTTCAGTTTCAAAAGTCTCGGCTTATGTACATGGTATCTCTACTGAATCATTCATGTCTGTTTGGGAACCCTTTATAAATTATAATATCCGTTATGGTCAAACTTTGTTCCCATTTTCTGGATTTGACTTATAGTTTTTTCGATATGTAACTTACAAGAAGCTGAAAAGATTAGATTTCACAATTTTAAGAGTCTGAATTTATTTTGCTTTATCTTGTTTTAGATATTTTTTCTTTACTGCTGTAATTAATTAGAAAAATGAGTTTTTTCATTATGAAAAATGATTTGTTTTGTTTTGTATTGTTTTGTATTGTCTTTATGGTGATTTGTCTTTGTCTTCTTTGGTTTACTTCTCAATAAAAATTCTTATTTAAAAGCATTTAAGGGCTCAGTCTGCCTTCAGACACCTGGTGAGTCAACTTGTTCCCTGGGACCTGTCTAGGGTCCTTCAGCCTTGCCTCAGCCTGGCCTCAACCTTGCCTTGCTTTGCCTTTGAGTTGGAAGACTACTCTGTGAAGAGCGGACAAATCTTGGAGAGGTCAGCAAGCCTTTCTAAGCATCTAGCCCTTCCCCCCTTCAAACCAACTAACAGGAGGAGGGGAGGCTTTCAGGGGCCGGTTTCTCTTAAGGGATAGGTCCTAGTCTCTCTGTGTGTGTTTGTAATGGCAAGTGTTAGAATTTGCAAGGGTTAGCTAACTCCGGTGTTTGTCCCTGCAAGGGTTAGAATTTGCAAGGGTTAGCTAACTCCAGTGTTTGTTGATTGTCCCTGCCTGGAGGGGGTGGAGTCAGCTAGGGCTGGGGGAGGCCCCACATTCCTTTGACTCACATCCTGTGTCAGTTGGAAGACTACTCTCTACATAAGAGGTTTAGGGCCAAGAGCATAGCGAACAGAGCATAGCGAACAGAGCATAGGAGTTTTGCAGGAGTTTAGCGAGAAGTGTGCAGGGGAGCCTAGAACAAGCCCCGGTGATCACAAGGAGACTGCTGGAGAAGAGAACGTAAGTACGAATCCCTTCCTCATATTCTTGGGAAAGGCTGCTTGGACAGTAAATACCTGACCATTACAGCGGCGACCTACCCTTCTAATAAGCGATCTCTAAATACTGTAAACAGCCAACAAAAACAGTATGAAGATAGAAGGCCAGCAGGGGAGGGGGCACTTCCCAGTGTAATGCACAGAGTGCCACATGTATGACTGTTTGCCCCATGGGCAGAAGTCATAGGTGTGTGCTCGGTGCAAGGAGCTCCTGGCTCTCAGGGAGCAAGTTTGTTCCTTTGAGACCAAGGTGGCAGATCTAGAGAAGATCAGAGAGACAGAAAGACATGTGGACGAGACCTTCAGGGATGTGATAGAGACATCCCACTCCAGGGATGATAGCTCCTCTGCTGTCAGGGAGAATGAGGGTCTCGGGCAAGGAGGACATCAGTCTGAGGAAGAGGGAAATGCTCCTTTAGAAGGGACCCCTTCCATGGATGATGAACCCATATCCTCTCGCACGGGATACTCCTCTGGGGAGTGGGGGTCTCCTTGTAGTGGGTGATTCGATCATTAGAGGTATAGAGAGATGGGTTTGTGACCCATGTGTTGACCGCACGGTGACTTGCCTGCCTGGTGTGAAGGTTGCGGACATCACGCAGAGTCTAGATAGGCTCTTAGGCAGTGCTGGGGAGGAAACAGCTGTTGTGGTGCATGCCGGCACCAACGATGTGGGGAAATGTAGTCGAGAGGTCCTGGAAGCCCAATTTAGGCTGATAAGTAGCGTATTGAAGTCCAGGACCCACAAGGTAGCATTCTCAGAAATGCTACCTGTTCAATGCGCAGGTACAGTGAGACAGGCAGAGCTGAGGGGTTTCAATGCGTGGATGAGACATTGGTGCCGGGAGGAGAGGTTTAGATTTGTTAGGCACTGGGATACATTTTGGGGTAAGCAAGGCCTGTACAAAAGGGACAGACTGCACCTGAACCAAGATGGAACCAGACTGCTGGTGCTTAAAATCAAAAAGTTTGCAGAGCAGCTTTTAAAATGATGCCCGGGGAACAGCCGATGGGAGCTGGGCAGTATCCCGTTTGGCAAAAGCCATCCTTTAAAGTGCAAGGGTGCAAACGATTCAGATAAAACAGAAGGGGACAGCGCAGTACCGCATAAGGAGCAGACAGGAGACTGTGCCAGCTGGTCAAACAGTCAAAAGAAAGATAGCGTTCATCAGGTGAGCAATTCAGCATATAGGTGCTTATATGCCAATGCCAGAAGCCTCCGAGCCAAAATGGGTGAGCTGGAGTGCTTGGTGGCTAATGCAGAAATAGATATAGTGGGCATAACAGAAATATGGTGGAACAGTGAGAACCATTGGGACACTGTTATCCCTGGATATAAACTCTATAGAAAGGACAGGGAGGGCCTTGGAGGTGGAGTAGCACTGTATGTTAAAGAAGGGATAGAATCTGACAAGCTAGAAAACCTGGGTGGACTGGAGTCCTCCACAGAAACCCTGTGGGTGACAATACAAGGCCTGAAAGGGAACATGCTACTGGGGACGTGCTATCGCCCTCCTGGGAGTTGCAGCAGGAAATCAGGGTGGCGTCAAGGAGAGGCAGGGCTGTAATTATGGGTGACTTCAATTACCCACACATAGACTGGGTAAATTCACAGTCAGGTCATGACAAAGAGGTCAAATTTCTAGATACGCTGAATGACTGTGCCCTAGAACAGTTGGTCTTGGAACCGACTAGAGAGAAGGCAACCTTGGACTTAATTCTGAGTGGCACCCAGGACCTGGTTCATGATGTCAGTGTCATCGACCCTTTAGGGAACAGTGACCATAGTGCCATCAAATTCAGCATACATGTGGGGAGAGAATCACCAAGGAAGTCTAACACAGACATTTTGAATTTCAGAAGAGGAAACTTCTCTGAAATGAGGAGTATGGTGAAAAGGAAGCTGAAAGGGAAAATCAGGAGAGTCACTTTGCTCCAGAGTGCATGGAGTTTACTCAAAACCACAGTACTAGAAGCCCAGTTAGACTGTATACCCCAAAAGAGGAAAGGTACCACTAAGTCCAGGAAGATGCCAGCATGGCTAACGGGTACTGTCAAGGAAGCCATAAAATGGAAGAAGACTTCCTTCCGAAATTGGAAGGCCTGTCCAAATGAAGAGAACAGAAAGGAACACAAACTCTGTCAAAAGAAATGCAAGGCAACAATAAGGGAGCCGAAAAGAGAGTTTGAGGAACATTTAGCTAAAAGCATCAAGGGGAATAACAAAAACTTCTTTAAATACATCAGAAGCAGGAAACCTGCCAGGGAGGCAGTTGGACCATTAGACAATGAGGGAGTGAAAGGGATTATTAAGGAGGATATGGAGGTTGCAGAGAAGCTAAATGAGTTCTTTGCATCCATCTTCACGGCAGAGGATACTGAGCATATACCTGTTCCTGAACCAGGCTTTTCGGGGATGGCGGCTAAAGAACTGAGCCAGATAGAAGCAACGAGAGAGGATGTTCTAAACTGTCTGGAAAAACTGAAAACTAAAAAATCACCAGGGCCGGATGGCATCCATCCAAGAGTCCTCAAAGAACTCAAATGTGAAATTGTTGACCTCCTTGCCAAAATATATAACTTATCCCTGCAATCAGGTTCTGTACCAGAGCACTGAAGAGTAGCAAATGTAACACCAATTTTCAAGAAGGGATCCATGGGTGATCCAGGAAATTACAGGCCGGTTAGCTTAACATCCGTTCCAGGCAAATTGATGGAAAGCATCCTCAAGGATAAAATTGTAAAGCACACAGAAGAACAGGCACTGCTGGGAATGAACCAGCATGAGTTCCGCAAAGGTAAATCTTGCCTGACCAACCTTTCGGAGTTCTTTGAGAGTGTCAACAAGTGTGTGGATCAAGGTGATCCAGTTGACATAGTATACCTGGACTTCCAAAAAGCTTTTGACGAAGTTCCTTATCAACGACTCCTGAGGAAACTTAGTGGTCATGGGATAAAGGGACAAGTACATGTATGGATTGCTAACTGGTTGAAAGACAGGAAACAGAGGGTAGGTATAAATGGAGAGTTTTCGCAATGGAAGTAAGTAAGAATTGGGGTCCCCCAGGGATCTGTACTGGGACTGGTGCTATTTAATTTATTCATAAATGATCTAGAAGCAGGGGTAAGCAGCGAGGTGGCCAAATTTGCAGATGATACCAAACTCTTTCGGGTAGTGAAATCCATAACTGATTGCAAAGAGCTCCAAAAGAACCTCTCCAAACTGGGTGAGTGGGCGACAAAGTGGCAAATGCAGTTCAATGTTGGCAAGTGTAAAGTGATGCACATTGGGACAAAGAACCCCAGCTTCAAGTATACACTGATGGGATCTGAGCTGTCGGTTGACCAGGAGAGGGATCTTGGGGTCGTGGTGGACAGCTCGTTGAAAGTGTCGACTCAATGTGCGGCAGCTGTGAAAAGGGCCAATTCCATGCTAGGGATCATGAGGAAGGGGATTGAAAATAAAACTGCTAATATTATAATGCCCTTATACAAAAATATGGTGCGGCCACACCTGGAGTACTGAGTACAATTCTGGTCACCACATCTAAAAAAGGACATTGTAGAACTGGAAAAGGTGCAGAAGAAGGCAACCAAGATGATCAGGGGCCTAGAGCACCTTTCTTATGAGGCTAGGCTACAACACCAGGGGCTATTTAGTTTAGAAAAAAAGACGACTGTGGGGAGACATGATAGAGGTCTATAAAATCATGCATGGTGTAGAGAAAGTGGATAGAGAGAAATTCTTCTCCCTCTCCCATAACACTAGAACCAGGGGTCATCCCATGAAATTGATTGCCAGGAAATCTAGGACCAGCAAACAGAAGTACTTTTTCACACAACGAATAATCAACTTGTTGAATTCTCTGCCACGAGATGTGGTGACAGCCAACAACCTGGATGGCTTTAAGAGGGGTTTGGCTAACTTCATGGAGGAGAGGTCTGTTGATGGCTACTAGTCGGAGGGCTGTAGGCCACCTCCAGCCTTGGGGGCGGGATGACTCTGGGTACCAGTTGCGGGAGAGTAACAGCAGGAGAGAGGGCATGCCCTCTACTCCTGCCTGTGGCTTCCAGTGGCATCTGGTGGGCCACTATGTTAAACGAGATGCTGGACTAGATGGGCCTTGGGCCTGATCCAGCAGGGCTGTTCTTATGTTCTTATGCCTCAGGGTTAGGGTTAGGCAAGCCTTGTCTTGTCTAGCTTCAGCCTTGTGGGCAGCTGGGACAGGACAGGACAGAACACCTGCCACTTCCAAAGTCTACCGACCCCAGAAAAATCACCACCATATCCCCCACCCCACCCCATTTGACTGCCTGTGAATGGAGCAATAAAATGGGAAGCTCTGGAGATTGTGTTTTTACTGTAATACGCGCTGTAATACATTATCTTCTCAAACTGAGCATTGGTCACTTACCGTGAAGGCTTCTTCTGGTTGCTGCTGTCAAGGCATCTCATTGGGTTATCCTCGTCATGTGCTCCTGGGCAGTACTATGTAAATTCTAATAGAAAAAAGCCTATAGAGCCGGACGAGACCATTAGCCCCAGTAGTCTTGCCAGGGATAGTACTGGAATCTCCCATAAATGGAAGGCCAATTGTACTTCTGATATGAGCGTTTGAATCCTTTCCTTTGGCAGAAAAAGTCGTCCTTGTAAGGTATCTATGACCACCCCTAGATGTTGGATCCTGTGAGTGGGTGTCAGGTGACTTTTCTTTTTGTTTATGAGGAACCCATGTTGCTCCAGGGTGGATAGAGTCACTGCTAGGTCGACTGCTGCTGTCTCTGGAGATCTTGATTTTACGAGAAGATCGTCCAAATACGCAAAAACATGGACCCCCCCCCCGTAGCCTTAGCTGGGCCATGATTGGCGCCAGGACCTTGGTGAAGACCCTGGGAGCTGAGGACAGGCCGAACGGCAGAGCCTTGTATTGTAGGTCGACTCCGGCATACTTGAAGCATAGGAAACGCCTGCTCCCTGGATGGATAGGTATATGTAGGTATGCCTCTTTTAAGTTGATAGAAGAGAGCAGGTCTCCTTTTTGTAGTGACTCCATGATGGACCGGAGAGACTCCATGTGGAACTTCTGGGTTTTTACGTGCTTGTTCAGATGTTTTAGGTCTAGCACTGCTCTCTTTGAACCATCCTTTTTGGGAACGGTGAACAGAATAGAATAAACTCCCCTCCCCTCTTGACCTACCGGCACCCTTTCCACCGCTCTTATGTCCAACAGGTGTTGAATGGACGCCTTTACACCTGTATGTTTGGAAAAACAGCGAGAGCGCGGTGTAGGGAGGAACCGGGAGCGAGGAAGGGAGTCAATTCTATTCTGTATCCAGTCTCGATTAGTCTCAGGACCCAGGCGTCTGTCACTGTCCGTTTCCAGATGTGATGAAAAAGTGACAGTCGACCCCCCAGGTTGGAATCCCCCGTGTCAGTATCGATGTTTTCCATGCTGCTTGCCCTGAAAAAAGGCTTGCCGGTTATTTGCATTTCTGGATGTAAATCATTGGCGGTGCCATGCCCCTCTTTGACCTCTGAAGTCTCTGTCTTGCCCCCTGAAAGAGGGGCGGAAGGAACGAAAGGGCTGAAATGGTCTTTTAAATGACGGCTTGTCCCCTTTTTAAGGAGCAGTTGGCATTGTTTTCCTGTTATCTTTCGACTGTACCAAGACCTCCTTCAGGGCTGCGTCCCCAAACAGCTTGGAGCTATCGTATGGAACTGCAGACAAGTTTGTTTTGGATGTGACGTCTGCCTGCCACCCCTTCAACCATAAGTGCCTTCTGCCCACTACTGATGCCGCCGAAGCCCTGGAGGAGAAACGAATGGAGTCCAGGGTAGTATCCAGCTCTTCCTCCAAGGAGCCCAGAGCGGTGTACTACATACTTGAGTTTCTCTTTCACAACAACCCTGTGAAGTAGGTTAGGCTAAGAGAGAAGTGAATGGCCAGCGTGGTGTAGTGGTTAGAGTGCTGGACTAGGACCGGGGAGATCTGGGTTCAAATCCCCATTCAGCCATGAAACTAGCTGGGTGACTCTGGGGCAGTCACTTCTCTCTCAGCCTAACCTACTTCACGGGGTTGTTGTGAAAGAGAAACTCAAGTATGTAGTACACCGCTCTGGGCTCCTTGGAGGAAGAGCGGCATATAAATGTAATAATAATAATAATAATAATAATAATATCCGCAATGAATGCTTGTGCCCTCTGTAGTTTTACCAGTTGCTGTCTCAGGCGAGTGGATTCAGAAGGCACTTCGTCAATCAAGTCATTGAGCCATAACAGGCTGGCTCTAGCGGCCATGGATGCCGCCGCCGAGGAACATGAGGCCAGAGAGGAATTGTCATGGATCCTCATAAAAGCAAACTCTGCTTTCTTTTCTGACAAGTCCCTTAGGGAGGCCTCTCCATCTCTAGGGATTAACGAGCCCGTACCAGTTGCGTGATTGGCGCATCGGTGCTAGGAGTTCTTAGCAGTTCAGAAGTCTCCTGTTGAAAGGAGTAGAAGCGCGTAGTTGCAGGCATAGGTTTTTTATTAACCGCTGGTGTAGCCCATTCTGCCTTTATTGTCTCTATGAAGCAATCCGGCATAGGCAATAGAATATCTCGCGGCTTCGCTCTAGGGAACACTAAGTCCCCTTTGGGGTTTTGGCTTGGTTCCGTGGCTACTTTGGATTGTAATCCAATAGTTTTAAGAACCTTTGTAAAAAGTGGGTTGAAATTCTCTGGGGGGAAAAAGTCTTTGAGACACCTGAGCGTGTTCAAACTCCTCCACCCCAGACCACTCCCCCTCCTCCTTATCTGGACACGGGGCCTGATCAGGAACCTGTCCACCTCCCTCTAGACCCACTGGGTGCTCTGTAACGTCGTCCTCCCCCAATGTTACTGGGTTCATGACTTTACTAATCTTTTGGGGTCTCATGTCCTTTGAATTAGGTTCTCCTTACTCTTCCCCTGAAAGTTCTGAAGAATGTATTGAAATTGCTCTTTTAACTGCCTTTTAAACCTTTTTTACGTGTTTTCGCTTTGATTTTGCCTTTTTAGGTACAGGTTCAGAGGAGCTGGAGTCAGAAGATACCTCAGAAAAGGAGGAGGAGGAGGGATATCTGTGCCTTTTAGCCTTCTTTGGCTATCTGGCAGGTTTTAATTGGAACACTGTGTCTACTATTGCATTTTTCAGCCAAGCCTGCCACTCAGGTGGGACTGATTTAGGAATAGTCTGGGGGTTAGACCTGTTAGAGGGCCCCGCACCCCCCTCCCCCTGCTTGGAGCTCACCAATGCCGCCTGTAGTTGTGGAGGTGTGCCCTGAGTTTTGGCGGGCTGCTCTCCCGGGATCACGATGCGGCCATTTTGTGCCGTTTGCTTCTCGCCCGCTCGTTCCGCCATTATCTGCCCCTGGGCAATCGCCCATATTTCGGCTTGTGAAGGAGGGGGGTTAGGAATCGGCCGAAGCACTCCCGCTTTGATCCGGGCCGATGGGAGCTCGAAGGCTGCTTTTTCCTTTTGCTGACTTTCGTGAAGCACTGCCTCTGAGCTGCGTGTAAAGTGCCTCGGAAGGCTAGCACTATTCTTCCCCTGTTATGGCCGCGTTCTCACCGCTCACAGGTGGGAACGAATCAGGGCCCTCTCACGCTGTCCGCTCGGACGGTCTAATGGCTGCCGAGAAAGGTACAGGGAGGATCGGGGAGTCGTAACTTTCCCTCTGGCAGAGAGCCATTGGAGGTGAGCTGGGTGCCATTGGAGGTGAGCTGGGCACCATTGGAGGTGAGCTGGGTGCGGATTAGAGCGTCCCGCTGGCACTCTAATATTTAAAATTCTCCTCCCTGGTTGCGCCATACACTGGGGGGCAGGGAGGGAAAGAAGGGGAGGACAGAGACTGATAGCCGACAAGCGAGACAGTAATAACGGGATTTTTTTTTTTAAACCACAGAAGGAGACACAAAAAATAGAGCTGAGAGAACACGCAAAACACATACAAAGGAATACAAGAGAGTTGGGAATTGAAAAGTCTTACTAAGACAAAGGAAGAGCCTGCCAGGAGCAACACAGGACTATAAGAACTGGGGAGGGGTTATCCCCGTCTGGCTCTATAGGCTTTTTTCTATTAGAATTTACATAGTCCTGCCCAGGAGCACGTGATGAGGACAACCCAATGAGATGCCTTGATAGCAGCAACCGAGAACAACTGTTCAAACTTAAAGTGTAGAATTTTGTTCTGTGAAAAGCTCAAACGTGCCTGCATGGGAGTCCCTCCTAGTATAGCACTAGATACTTCATTCCTAGGCAGCCACATGGAGAGAATGACTGCAACTCTGGGTTAAAACATGCTGTTCATGCACAGAACTCAATTCCTCTTTAAATGATCACAAGACACATGACTGGGTGGAGGGTGGCTGGTTCCGAAGGGGTGCAGTGTGCACCACCTTCCTTCTGATATTTCTGTTTTCCAGGGAGACATTGCATTACAAGATGTCTCGCATCTTCCCCACCACCCAAAACATAGATGCAGAGGATACGTTTCAGGGGGAGAAGGAGTCACAAACAAGGCTTGCTCATACAACCCTAAACAGGGCTGGAGGAGTGCCCAGCCAAGATAGGAGATTTGTGTGTGCTTCTGATTGGGAGTTGTGTGAACTCAAAAAGCAAGATAGGAGGCAGGGATGGTGATCATATAGAAGAGTGATCACACGGGAGCTGCGTAGGATGGCTGTGCTCTACCCAGATTCTGTTCCCAGCATCTACCAAGGGTGGACGAAAAGCTGTCCTACCAAGCTCCCACCTCCCACACGATCACTCTCCCCTCCTCCTACCTTGCTTCATATGACTGCATGACTCTCCTACCCTGGCTGAGCCAACCCTGTTTAGAATCGTATGAGCAAGCCTAGTATGTACCAAACCTTCATTATTACACCACAGTGTTCAAAGGAACTATGTTTCTAGGCAAAATACAAAGTGCTGGTTATTACCTTTAAAGCCCTCAACGGTCTAGATCTAGGTTACCTTAGAGAGTGCCTTCTTCCGTATGATCCCCACCACACATTAAGGTCATCTGAGGAAGTCCATCTCCAGTTACCACCGGTACGTCTGGTGGCGTCTCAGAACTGGGCCTTTTCTGTAGCTGCTACTGGGCTATGGAATGCACTCCAGGCAGAAATCTGTAGCTTGAGTTCATTGTTGGCCTTCAAGAGAGTCTTAAAACCTATTTGTCTGGTCTAGCCTTTCAGGGTTTTAAAATTGTATTTAAATGTTTTTAATTGTTTAATGGTTTTAAACTGTTAATTTGGTTTTGTATTGATTGTTTTTAAATGATCAAATTGTGGGTGTTGTTTCGTCCTAGTGCACTGCCCAAGGCCTTTTAGATGTAATGAATAAAAGAATGAATAATAAAATAATAATATATGGCATTACAGTATATTTTGCCTCTTATCTGGTTCCCTTGAAATTGTGTCATGAAATATGGACTAGGAAGCTTACTAGAAGGCAGATGCCTCCAATTTCTGGAGCATCCACCCAGGTCTTTTCTGTTTTCATTGAACTCCCAAGATCTCGTTCTCCACTATCACGGGAGCTGGAAGCATGCTACTCAACACAGTGTATGTTTCCATTACCCTATAACATTTCAGATCAAAAATCCTGTGTTGCACTGTAAATGATGCCATGCTGATTTTAAGCAGCGACACCCTTATGATCAGACTTCTGGGTGGAAGTCCGGGCTCCTGCAGCCCCCGCTGTCTCTGCCCCCCCATACTCTGTCTCCCAGTTACCACCGTGCCTGCCTGGCAGGAATATTCCCCCCCTCCTGCTGGCAGTGGCAAAGCAAGCCCAACCTCTCTCCCATGCTGCCACTTTAGCGGGTGCTGGCAGCGGGGCAAGATACATGGTGGCAGCAAGACAGGGACCAGACACTCAGAGGTGTGCACAGGCACGCTGTGACTGTAGCCCTCTGAACGTCCTGTTGCTGCCATCGTATTTCTCTCTGCTGGTGCCGCGCTGCAAGCAATGAGGGATGAGTGTGTTGTTGCCAGCCTCCTGCCTGCTTTAGGCACATCAGTGGTGGGGCTGGTCAGGTGGGGTGGGAAGGCTGCTGAGCCAGTGACAACCGCTTCTGCCCCCCATTCCAGTGCCTGTGAAGGCACCTCATTAGAGACCCAGACTTAGTAAGGAAGCAACAAGAACACACACACCTTCCAGTCAACAACAACAACAATAACAGTATCAAGGGCACCAGTTAGAGGGTTTTTCTTCTCAGTGACTCCCAGCCTAGGTGAGCTCCTGCTGCAAAGACGCCTCCACTCTCCTTCTTGTATATTCCCCCACCTGGTTATGGGGAGCAACAGTTGTTCGAGGTACTAGCTGGTCCAATTCCAAAGAAAGCCGATCCAGAGAGAGAGAGAACAACTACAGGTAAACCAATGCAGTCCTTTTTGTGAAGTTATTATTATGCGGGTCCTGTGGATTGGCAGAACCCCCTTTAGGACATTTATTTACTCTCTCCTCCTATGCTATGTCCATTTACTTGAGATGGAAAGTATGGAAAATTAGGGGATACTATTTTAACTGTACTTTTAAAAAAAGTATTTTCATCCATGTTTTGAGGGGCAATTTGGATGAAGCAACCCACTGCATGATAACCAACCTTTACAACCTTGCAACTCTTGCATTCTTTACATTCTTGCAATTTTAGTTGCTTAAATATTGGGTCCTTTAGAGACAGAGGGAAGAGTGGGGAAAGAAATATATGGGAGGGGAATATGTTAAGTTGTGTGCTGAAATGTTTCTGCTAATGCATATTTGCATAAATATAATTGTTACATCCTTACATCCTTGTGAATTCAGTTGCTGTTTGTGCCCTCAAGAACCCACGTGTTAAAAACACTGCGTGTGTCATGGCATGTGTGTATAGGGGGATGATGCTTATCTTGCGGTGGGGGGCAGGGGGCGGCAAAAGGCCGTTAGGTTCAGACTCCAAAATTACCTAGACGCACCTCAGATTTTTAGACCCTACACATATTTTCAGTAAAGGAAACAACTCCAATCAGCACTGGCGAGCTATGACCTTTAGGAACTCTGCTATTAGAACTCAGACACCAGATTGTTTCCATCATTGGTGACAATGCCCATGTTCTTGAATGATCCAGCTTTTGTTGAGAGGAATGGAATGTTTCCTATTGACCTCCATGCCAGCTAGACTCATTTGGAAACAAAATAACGGATCATCTTGCATTCTGTGCAACTGCAGTCTGTGTTGTAGTCGAAAGCCTATACTTCCTGAACACACAGAAAGCCGAATTTTGTCTGATGTCTAAGACACCCTAGGTTTGTCCAGGTGTTTATTTGGATACTGATTAAGATCACACCTACCCCGTCACTTCCATGTATTCAAATATCCTGTATGCACAAACTGGGGCCATCCCAAATAGGCTCTATGCATACATGACTCTAATCTGCCCCCTCCTAATGCTCTGTGCAAGCATGATCCTTGAGCATATGGGTCAAGGAAAGGTCCAAGGGATTTTACCACTGATCAATAGTAACGATTACTAGAAAAACTTGATTATGAGACATTTTAACCTCTCTCCTTTGAAACACAAGGTATAAAAACTGTCTCAAAGTAGCAACCAGAACAGAGAAAGCCAAGGCACAGAAGGGACAGACAAACCAGCCTTGAAATGGGGGGAGTCTGATTTGTATTGCCAGCAGGAAAAGGGGTCTGGAAATGAGACAACCGCATACTATTTAACAATCCTTGGATTGCAGGGTGGAATGATTTCCAGTGGCAACAACATATCTATGCAAGCAGTTTTATTTGCAGAGTTTCTTCTTCTTCTTCCCTTTGTAGATGTTCTTCTAGGCTCCTCTCTATTTAAGGAGCCCTTCCTCAAAGGGCTAGAAGATCCATGCTAATTCCACTGAATGAATTGGTGGTGGTTTCAGGCAATTCACTGAAAAGCACTTCCAGCCTGAGGCTAAGATGTAGAGTGCAAATATATCAGTGGAAGGGTAACTAAACCGAGAAGGAAAAGATATGAAGTGAAGCAAAAGATGTATCACTTTAATGTCTGCCCTTTTAATGGGGGGTGGGGGAGTCCTATATGAGTTTCCACTGTTCAGGAAGAGTAATTATATACTGTACACACACACACACACACACACACACACACACACACACACACACCTGTATATCTCTCTGATCTTAATGCATAAAAGAGATGGATCTGGATACTGAAAACTATGGACTAAGCATACAGAATGTATACACATTGTCCTTTTGTGCCCGTATTTTCACACACATACAACTAAGCCACAATCAGACTCATAATCAATTCAAGGAAGTTTGTTTAGGGATCTAGAAGCCCAGCCTCCTGAAGTTTGTACCTATCAAACACCAGCTGTTCATGTCGAGCATAATTATAGGGCCACCACCTGGAGAGTGCCCTGGAAATATTCACCTTGCCAGACACTCCACTAGCCAGCACTATTGGCATCTGCTTCCCCGAGTAAGTATCTCTGCCTCCCTCCTGTAATGTCAAGGATTTTTTCTTCTTGGAAATCCTCCACAGAGTGGAAGAATATCCCACTTCTACCTGCATACATCATGGAGTAGCAAAAGACTTCCCTGTTCTGCTGGAACCAACTCCTGAGGAATATGGCACGGCCCTTTTATGTTGCAATAGCTTTCCTTAGAGGAAGTGGAACTAGAAACAATGCCCTGGCTGCAGGATTACTAAAGCTACTGTACTATTACTATTACTGTAATAGTAGCTAGTCTGTGATGCTTGCTGCACTGAAAGCGAACTGGTGTCCAGACAGGGGCACAGCAAGGTTGCTGATGTCCCTACTGAGGCCACCACCAAGCACATTACTCTGTGGTGGCCACATCATCCCCTCTGCATCCTCAAGGGAGAAAAGGGAAGCATTCAGCTGGCAATTCAGCCTACTTGGCTGGAGAAGGCAAGGGGCCACCACACATTTGTTCCCAGTGCTGGCCATGCTCCTTGTATTGGTGTGATAACACAGGGGGGAGGGGCGTGGCTGGTGTGGGGTTAGATGCATCTATCTAGGCACAGAGAGATGGATGCATCCAACGTGGTGGCTTAATGTTTCAAGGCACTTAAGTCCTTCTTGTGACACTGTTTGGGAGTTGCTGTTTTAGGGTGTTATACATACTCATCTCCTTTGTATGGGAACAGAGGTGCATCAAGGTAATTTGGGAGCCTGGACCTAAAGGCCTTTGGAGGCCACCCTCCCCTGCAAATTAAGCATCATCATGCTCTGCCAGGTGACCACACCACCCGGGACAGACTAAAGAGGATATGGAGGCCCCTAGGGGCTGTGGAGGCCCTGGACTTCAGTCCTGAAGTTCAGGGGTAAAAGCGCCTCCGTAATGGGATCTAAATCCTTTTAAAAAACAATGGAAAGTTGAAATGTTCAGAACTTTTCCATGGTCTCCCTTTTTTTCATTTGTGCACCACCTATTTCAATTTCTCGGCATTATAAAGATTACAGGCATTGCTAACATGTTTTTGTAGCTCCATGAAAGCATCTATTGCCATATTAGTTCCCTATTTGTCTAATTTGTTCTTGTGGCTTTTAGAATGCTATTATTTCTCTCGGCAGTAAATGCATGAGGAAATAAAGTAATAAAAGCAAGTTTTCTTCCATGTGGATTTACCACTTCATATGTAAGCTGTCTTGAAAGAGTATTAACACAAAGATGCTGTTTTAGATGGATGGAGAAAGAGAGCAAAGATAAGTGGAGTTTCATTTCTCTAGACTGGGTTACTCACAGCATAACCTACAGTAAATCATGAAAATGCAGATAAACAAAGTATTTTCATTGTATCACTGGGGGAAGATTAATCAACAAGTGATACAAAAACAAAGACAAACTTCCTTATGGTAAAGAAGGCATCTTCTTGTGAATGCAACCATAAGGACAAGTGGCAATGAGTTTAACATGCAAGGAGGCTGCTTCTAATTAGGTACTAGCAAATGATCATATTGGGGCATTTAGCCATTAGAACAATTTGTAAAGGCTGATCTGAACTTTCCTACTTTCCCCCAAAGGCTGGTCCTTCCTTTTTGTAAAGACTGACTTGAATTTATTGTCTGTATCATTTCATGCTGCAAGTAGGAGGCCTTTTTTAAAAAGGTTCCACCTGAAAAATTGGAAACCTCCCTGTACATAGATATGTAGCATATCAGGGGAAAGGCTAGGCTGAACCATTCATAAGAACATAAGAACAGCCCTGCTGGATCAGGCCCAAGGCCCATCTAATCCAGCATCCTGTTTCACATAGTGGCCCACCAGATGCCGCTGGAAGCCACAGGCAGGAGTTGAGGGCATGCCCTCTCTCCTGCTGTTACTCTCCTGCAACTGGTACTCAGGCATCTTGCCTTTGAGGCTGGAGGTGGCTTACAGCTCTCCAACTAGTAGCCGATGATAGACCTCTCTTCCATGAAGTTATCTAAACCCCCCTTAAAGCCATCCAGGTTGTTGGCTGTCACCACATCTCGTGGCAGAGAATTCAACAAGTTGATTATGTGTTGTATGAAATGGTATTTCCATTTCTTGGTCCTAGATTTCCTGGCAATCAATTTCATGGAATGACCCCTGGTTTTAGTGTTATGTGAGAGGGAGAAGAATTTCTCTCTATCTACTTTCTCCACACCATGCATGATTTTATAGACCTCTATCATGTCTCTCCGCAGTCATCTTTTTTCTAAACTAAAAAGCCCCAGGTGATGTAGCCTAGCCTCATAAGAAAGGTGCTCTAGGCCCCTGATCATCTTGGCTGCCTTCTTCTGCACCTTTTCCAGTTCTACAATGTCCTTTTTTAGATGTGGTGACCAGAATTGTACTCAGTACTCCAGGTGTGGCCACACCATATTATTGTATAAGGGCATTATAATATTAGCAGTTTTATTTTTAATCTCCTTCCTAATGATCCCTAGCATGGAATTGGCCCTTTTCACAGCTGCCGCACATTGAGTTGACACTTTCAACGGGCTGTCCACCATGACCCCAAGATCCCTCTCTTGGTCAGTCACCGACAGCTCAGATCCCATCAGTGTATACTTGAAGTTGGGGGTTTTCGTCCCAATGTGCATCACCGTACACTTGCCAACACTGAACCGCATTTGCCACTTTGTCTCCTCAAGATGCTATTTTTCTGCATGCAGGAAGTTTTTTCTGCATGGGTAAGCATTCATAACATACAAACCTCTATCCCCAACCTCCTGAATATGAGATTTGGAGATGCCTCTGGCCTGACAAGTTTATGGCTAAGGGCATGTAGATTGCCCTTAATCTAGCCAAGGTCTGCACAACATAAGGGCTGATCCAGCCCATGGGGACTTCTTTAGTGGCCCCCAAGGAAGAACATTCTGCAGCAATAGCAGGTCATACAGAAAATATTCATTGTATTTGTATTTGTACAGATTATCAACGAAAGTAAGTATATAGGCCCATCTCCAGAGTATAAACAACAGTCTTTTGGTGTTCAATGCCCTCCTCCTTTAGGAATCTTATGACATCATTCCCAATGTATTGGCCACCATTGTCAGTGTGGAGGATTTGTGGCTTTCTCCCAAACTTGTTGCTCCCTCTTGCAACATGTTCTTTTAGTCTTTCTAGTACTTGTCCCTTTTCACATAACAGGTATGTATATATGTATCTAGAATAGTCATCAATGAGAGTAAGAACATATTTATTCCTTCCTGATGTAATAACTTGCATAGGTCCACAAACATCACTTTGAATCAGATACAAAGGATGCTATGTTGATCTTTCTTTGAGTGCAAGAAAAGCAGGCTGTGTTGCCTTTGCTCTTTACAGCATGCACACTTTGATTCAGTGCTGCAGGGGGCTGTTTTTAGACCCTTTACTAAATCCAACTTTTCAGTCTGACATATCATTTTGGCATCTCTATGGCCTAACCTTCTGTGTCACAAATTCAGACATCCTTTGTGTGTACATTCCTTCACAGTTTTGGCCTTTTCTATCACACATTCTACTTCTACTTCAAACAATCCATTTTCTTGTAAAACTGCTTTCATAACCAATTCCTGTTTATGAGTAATGAAACAGTGTGTTTCGTTAAATTTTACTTCTGTAGCATATTTTAAAGACATCAGACTTGTTTCTAGAGTAGGCACATACAAAGCTTATTTAATTGTTAATCCAATGGTTTTCATTTCTTCAGTTTGCAGAGAAACTGTACAGCTCCTTTCCCTTCTGCATACATCAGTTTTCCATCTGCCAAATATATGGGGATTTTACAACTAGTATCTAGGTTTATAAATCTCTCCCTTTCTCTAATCAAGTTGCTTGTAGCACCTGAGTCAATGCAAATGCCACTGCTGCTTTTCTTAGACTTTGCTTCCAAAACTTTATCTGCCCTTGCAAGGTATATCCTTTGCTTATTAGCTTTAATCCCTGATTGCTTGTCTGTACTCTGTATTCCCAGATGACTCACTCTCTTTGCAACTTTGTTTTGCCTTTTGTCTGCAAACTCTTTTTTCTTGGGATACTTATTCTGCAAGTGTTTGGGGCTTCCACAAATAAAGCATTTCTTATTTCTTTGCAAGGTTCTAAATGCATTTTCTTCATTTTCCTTTGGTTGCCTATAATCCCTTCTGCGCAAATCAAAGTCCTCTAGATGGTTAATTACAAATTGTAAGTCTACATCCTCCTTGACTTCCAAAGAACTAGTCACACTATCAAAGTAATGTGGCAAACTATTCAACAGCAATCCTAAAACTGAACCTTGCATTATTGCTTGTTGAGCTTGCAGTTGCCTGGATATTTCTAACATTTCATTTATGTGTTTTGGACAGACTTTCTCCTCCTCTAAGTCTTTTATTGCTCAGTTTTCTCACTAGATGTACTTTGGAAACCACAGATGTCTTTTTATATAATCCCTTCAGAGTTTCCCACATATTATTTGCATTTTCTTAGTCTCTTAGATGCACTATGATTGGGTCACTCACCACCAAGCAAATTATTCCTGATGCCTTCTCATCTGCTCTATCTCTTTCTTTCTGGTCTTTTCCTGCATC
This sequence comes from Hemicordylus capensis, assembly GCF_027244095.1. Taxonomy (NCBI): domain Eukaryota; kingdom Metazoa; phylum Chordata; class Lepidosauria; order Squamata; family Cordylidae; genus Hemicordylus; species Hemicordylus capensis. The sequence continues at coordinate 166,301,354 of NC_069659.1, read as the reverse complement.
TGCAGGATTCTGGGTGTGCAGAACACTGCCAAGTCCATGACTCTTGAGTAGAATCTTCATCTTGAAAGACAGAGCTCATACTCAGGACCTTGCAACTTTTCAGTTTTCTGGAATCCTTGTGCTGTCTCCATTTTCAAAGCTTGTCTCTTTGCTTTGCTTTCTATTTAACTCTCTAGGTTTTTCTCTTTTATTTACTGGCTTCTGGGCCCATAACCCTTTGTAGGGGAAGAATGACAGTTCAGTCTCCAAACAGCAAAGCAAAATCAGTTTGGTGAGAAAGTAGCAAAGCAAGAGATCTTGAGACAGTTCTTTAGTATTGAAGAACTACAAGGATTTATTTAAAGAAAAGGTTACAAACAAATATGAAAAAGCCTGCAGCTTAATTTCAGCTGTAGCTCATGGCTGAAGAGAGAGACCAAAAAAAAAAAAAAAAAAAAGCCATCTCTGGAGAGACAAAATGGACACTAACTCTGGAAGAACAAAGAGGGGAGGAGTCTAGCACTTTTATCAATGATCCTAAAAAACCCTGGTGGTCACTATGAGACATTGCAGCTGAGATTTGCTGCCAGGGTCCTAGCTCCAACACACCCCTCTCCCTGATGGCCCCTCGAAGTGAGGGAGATAATGAAGAAAATATAGAGGGGTGGATCTGGGGGCCCCTCCGAGTCTGGAGGCCCAGGTTCCTTGAACCCATCCTCTCAATTATAGCTACACCCCTGCTACGAGTTCAAAGTTGCCCTAAGAAAAGACACAAAAAGTGGATTTTTTACCCTGGATATAAATTGGGCTACACTCTAACATGCAATGAAAAACCCAGAGGAGATGCAAGGTAAATGTTCTGTGTGACAATGCCCTGGGGTTGAGAATGTTCCTGCTGATTTAAAGATAGAGGATCTGGGTCACAGAATAATGGAGTCGGGGGGAAACTGTGATGTGGCTCTTATAGCCATTGTTCTTGCATCCCAAATAGTTATTTCTGTTACATTGACATAGAAAGGTTCATCTGTAGCCATATGATTTTTTTCTACAGTGGCTTCATTGTGCAACAGTGCTGTTCAATTGTCTATTATTTGCTGTGTTGCAATGCAAAGCAGGGTCCATCCATAGTTACAGGAATGTGAACTGAATCTATCGGAGAATCTATCTGTAGTTCTACAGTTTAAAAAAATCCGAACAAAAGAACAATCTATATGAGATTAAGCACCACATGGAATTAAATACACTGTGTTTTCTTTTTCTGTAGTGAAAACAGATTTCCAAATCTTTAGTTTTTGTTCATGCTCTAGAGATGTATGCTGAGGTTTTGCAGACTATCTAAACATATATCAAATATTCTATCAATTAGATTCTTATATCACCCATATTTTTTAAAGCTTCAAGTGCATTTCCTTGCTAATTTTGGGGGGCATATGCTCAACCAATATACAAAACATTCATCCCTTCCATAAATCCTTTAACCAAAATTAATCACCCTCCATCATCTGTCAGAGTAATTTGTACATTTAACTGAAATTTTCTCTTTTAATTATTGCTTCTCCATTCTTCTTGATTGATGCTGAGAATGCAAATACTTTTCCAAGTTATTAAAGCAGTCTATATCTTCAGAAGTGTTCTTGTAATAACACTACATCAGCTCTTTCTCTTTTCAGTAAATGTTCCACTATTCAAATCATAATATTAACCATAACAACTTTAATCTTTCTTTCCATTATGATCCTACATGTTCTCCTACAACTCTACAACTCTGTCTATTTTTGCTGAGGATGCTTCCAGAAATGTTCTAATAATTGTGCTTCTGTTACACAATTAACAACGATTCTTTCATTCTTAGGATGTGTTGGTTATACTGGTATGCCCAAACGTCTGTGCATTGATTTAATTTGTTCAGACAGACTGCACAAAACTAAATATAAACCATGTTGAAACCTCTAAAAACAATGGGAAAAAATCTTCATGAAATAGATTCTGGGAGAGTGTAAACTTAAGAAGGTTGCAATCCTATGTACACTGATTGAGAGAAAGCCTTATTGAGCTCTGTGGAATTTATTCTAAACTAGCTTAACCCACGCAAGCATCTGCACGCTAGTACTTGATTGCTCCCCTCACCCCCTGCCACAGCCCCCCTCACCTCAGGGATCTTTCCAACCTCACCTGAGCCACACTCCTGCTCCTCTTCAATCTGGTTGCTTCCATGCCCCTCACCCTTTGTGGACACTCCTCAATCCCCCTCACCATTCTTGATCATGGCTGCAGCACTGCCAGCACCTATGGGTCAAGCTGCAGCTCTCTATCCCAAGAGACCTCCCTCACTGGAGCGCCACTCCTACTCCTCCCCAAAGGAGCAGCAGCAGCAGTTCACCAGGCCCTTCCTCGCTGCTGCTGCTGCTGCTGCCATCACCATGGCCACTCATTCCCCTCAGGCCACTGACAGGCCCGGGCCTGTCCATTGCCTGCCTGCCTCCCTCCGCCAATGGCCATGGTAGCCCCAAACAGCAGCAGTGGTTGACTGGGCCCTTCCTTGCGGCCAATAGGCACTGCCATGGCCACTTGTTCCCCTCAGGCCACTGATAGGCTCAGGCCCATTCCTCGCCCTTCTTTCTTTCTCTCTTCCCCTCTCTTCTTCTTCTCTCTTTCTCTCTCCTTCACTCACTCTTCCCCTGTTTTTCTTCCCCTCCCTTCTTTCTTTTTCTTTCTCTCTCTCTCTTTCTCTCTCTCTCCCTTCCTGAGTTAACAGATCTTCTTCAACTTGTTTCCTCATCTAATTCAAATAACAGCAGCCTCCTTCTCCTGAAGGGGCTCTTTCCTCCCTCATGACCCCTCTCTTTGCAGACCCCTGCCTACTATATATATATATATATATATATATATATATATATATATATATATATATATTCCTCTCCTCTACAATCAAGAACAGCTTCTGACCTGTAACAGTTGCATTCCAGCTGACCTTAACCATCACAGGCTTCTCCTCCCTATCTGCATATGGAATCCCCACTGCTCAATCAATATGGTGCCACAGACGACTCCTCCCTATCTACATATGGAATCCCCACTGCCCAATCACCACGGTGCTTCTGCTCACAAACTCTTGCGAGAGCTGCCACACATGGGATTAGCCGTGGGTATGCCTTAGAGAATTATATAGATAGATAGATAGATAGATAGATAAACATGCACAGGATTGAATGGCAAACAGGGTCAAATTTTAAATGGTGAACATGAAATGCACAGAAATGCTTAAAGTATGCATTTTGCTAATAAAAAGCCATTCTCCGCCCCGCCCCGCCCCCACTTTTTTATTGCATTACTGAACAAATTTCATGTTTCTTTTTTAGACTGTGAGCCCTTTGGGGACAGGCAGCCATTTAATTAATTAATTAGTTTCTATATGTAAACCACTTTGGGAACTTTGGTTGAAAAGTGGTATATAAATTCTCATATTCGTGTAATCATAAAAGCAATCATAGCTGTCAAATCTTTCATCTTAAATAGGGTCTCTTGTACTGCCTACATTACTCATTTATATTGCTTAGGCTAGTGAGAATCTTCCCTGCTGACTAAGGGCCAGACAGAGATTGTAAAGGAAGCAAAATATAGCCAGGGCATATGAGACACATAGACAAAAACATCTAGATAAACTCAGAAACAAGAGATGGAGAGGGGGAGAGAGTGAGAGTGAGAGAGAGCGAGAGAGTGAGTTTTCTTGGCAAGGACAAAGGGGGAAGCAAGCACAGACTAAGAGATACAAGAGGTGTAACGCTTAGTAAATTGGCCAGCAGCCCAAACCTTAGGTACTTCTTGAAACACGCTGATGTTCAAGACTAGATTAACGAAAGGCTAAATGAGGACACAAAGAAAAATCTGCCAAATACAGTGCTGCAGTCATGCAACCATCACTCACTTTTTATTGATATCAGATAGTGTTTCAGAGTATGAAATACGAACTGGCAAACAGAACAGCCTTCGTTCATTTCAGTGCAGCATGTGTTGGCCTATTGGAGGCCCTTTGAAATTGTAGGATGTATGTTTTAAATTGGCCCCTTGCCTCTGAGTTCCCTAAGTTCTTTCCATTCTGTCCCATAAGCTGCTAACCTAGAGCTTTTGTGAGGTTTTAATTCCAATTTGATTGCTTCTCCTTGCCACACACAAAAATTGTCTTACAGCTCTATACCAAGAGTTTGTGAACATTCTAGTCCATCATATCAGCTCAGCCAATCATCATTAGAGTCTTTACCATTATATGTACAATATAATATAAATTTTGTATCAGTAGGCTGATGCTGACACAGTATTTGAAACTTGCCCTGAAGCGTGAGATGTTTTCTGTCTTTTCAGGCTTATAAAAAAACGAAGCAGATTTTCTTGATATTTATTTGCTCAGTATGATTCAGGAGAGAGAAATAGAAAATTATAGCACTTTCTGACAATGCTTAGAGTGAGGTAAGTCCCCTTGATTTCAGGGCAATTTACTTCAAAGTAAAGTCTTAGGAGAACAGAGCATCATCTCAAGGAGAAGGTAAAGCAGTTGCCTTTCAGACTTGTCTCATGGGGAGGGGGATAAGGGCATGATTTTTGCGGAGGGGGTAAGGACATGATTTTTGCTTTCCTTCCCTCTCCCCAAAAACCTTTTTTTGCTTCCAGGAACATGTCCCTGGGGGCTGAGTGGCCCTCAGGGACATATTTCTGCAAGTGAAAGGACTTTTGGAAGGAGGGTAGAGAAGTGAAAAATTACTTTCCCTCCCCCGCCGCTGGGCTGCAGAAGAATACTTCAACGCAGCTATTTTCCTCTTCATTTTCTAAGGAGGACAATGCTCTTCTTCCACTAGTGGTGGCAAGAAGCACCTTTAAAAGTAAATTAGAAGGTGCTTACCAATGGTACCGCCACACCTGCAAGCTACCTTGTGCAGCGGCGCTCTGTCCGGCATTCTGTGCAGTGGTGGCAGTGTGGCTCCAGCACTCACCTGACCTCTGCACATGCGCGGAGGCCATTTGCATGGTCAGCATGGTGTTGCTGACACACAAGTGCCCCCGCCTGTACAGAGGCCTGGTGAGTGCTGGAGCTGCCACACAGGATGCCGGGTGGAGCACTGCTGCTCGAGGCAGCTTGCAGGTGTGGTGGTACCACTGGAAACCACCGTCTAATTTACTTTTAAAGGTACCTCTTGCCGCTCCCCCAGCGCCGTTCTCACTGGCCACCACTGTCTTCCACCCTCATAGCATTGCACAACATGTGGGCCAATATGTTATATTCTCAATTGCAGCTAAACTTTCTTTATAAAAAGAAAAAAAGTGATTCTGCCACTGATTCCATCAGTGTCCTGGTGGGAACCTGGAATAGGGAACTCACCCAGGCAGTAGACACAATCGTTCCTAAGCGTCCCTTCCGATCTGCTTTAAAAGTGGCCCCTTGGTATACAGAGGAGTTATGGGGTCTGAAGCACAAAGGTAGGCAACTGGAGCACAAGTGGAGGAGAACTCGGCTTGAATGTGACAAGACACAGCATAGAGCCCATTTGAAGGTTTATGCGGAGGCGGTGTGTGCGGCAAAAAAACAATTCTGGTCTACGCGCATTGCTTCTGCAGGTTCGCGTCCGGCAGAGCTGTCCTGGGTTGTGAGGAGTCTGATTCAGGCTCCTTCCCATTCGAACCAATCCCCGGGGACCTTGTTCTGCTGCAATGCCATTAGTGGGTGCTTTGTGGACAAAATCTTCTTGGACTCCACTGTTTCTGCAGAGTCTATTAAGGTGGTGTCCAGCAATCCCTCTTGCAATATTAGATTGGATCAGTTTCAATCTGTGATGCCTGATGATGTTGATACACTGCTTGGGGTGGTGTGGCCTACTGGTTGTTCTCTGGATCTTTGCCTGACTTGGCTGCTTCCATCTAGCAGGGAAATTGTTGGAGATGGCCTAGTTAATATCCTTAATGCATCACTGAGGGAGGGTTCTTTTGGATCTCTTGGTGGCGTTTGATACCATCGACCATTGTATCCTTCTGGATCACCTGGAGGAATTGGGGCTAGGAGGCACTGCATTGCAGTGGTTCTGCTCCTATCTCTCAAGCAGATTCCAGATGGAGGAACTTGGTGGCAGTTCCTCTTTAAAATAGGAGCTATTATATGGAGTTCCTCAGGGCTCCATTCTGTCACCAATGCTTTTTAATATTTACATGAAACCGCTGGGTGAGGTCATCAGATTTGGTGCAGTGTGTTATCAGTATGCTGATGACACCCAAATCTATTTCTCCTCCTCTTCCTCCTCCTCCTCATCATCAGGAAATGGCATTCACTCCCTAAACACCTGCCTATTGGCAGTAATGGGCTGGGTGAGGGATATCAAACTGAAGCTGAATCCAAGCAAGACAGAGGTGCTCATTGTGGGTGATCAGAATTTAAGGGATGAGTTAGACCTTCCTGTGCTGGATGGAACAGGTACATAGAAGGAACAGGTATTCTATGTACCTAGAAGGAACAGGTACATAGCTTGGGAGTGCTCTTGGATCCAGGCCTCACCATGGTATCTCAGGTGGAGGCTATGGTCAGGAGTGCTTTCTATCAACTTGACCTTAAAACAGTGGTGCATCAAGTGGTAACCTCCAGGCTTGACTACTGCAATGCACTCTACGTGGGGCTGCCTTTGTACGTAGTTGGGAAACTTCAACTAGTTCAAAATGAGGCAGCCAGATTGGTCTCTGGGGTAACCTAGAAAGACCATATTATGCCTGTCTTAAAACATTGTACTGGCTGCTGATATGTTTCTGGGTGAAATACAAAGTGCTGGTTATTACCTTTAAAGCTCTGAACAGCTTGGGTCTGGGCTACCTTAGAGAGCGCCTTCTTCGTTGAGGTCATCTGGAGAGGTCCATCTCCAGTTACCACTGGTACATCTGGTGGCGACTCGGAACTGGGCCTTTTCTGTAGCTTTCCTGGCCTATGGAATGCATTCCCTGCAGATATCCGCAGTTTAGGCTCACTGTTTGCCTTTAAGAGAGCCCTAAAAACTTACCTGTTTGGCCTGGACTTCCAAGGTTTGTAAATTGTTTTTAAAGTATTTTAATTAGTTTTAAATGGTTTTTAATTGTTTTTGAATCATTTTTATATTGTTTTTAGCACTGTTTTAAATGTTGTGTGTTTTTATGTCTTTTAAAATTTGTTGTACCTGTCCAGAGCCTTTGGATGGGGCGGTTTATAAATGTAATAAATAAATAAATAGATGAACGCAGGACATTGCCAAATTATGTAGTATACATCTACTTTGGGAGCATGATATCTTTAACAAGTATTATCCACAAGTCCATATAAGCTTTAAATGTAATAGTATCAGGTACCATTGATATCTAAAAGACTGTCTTAGAGTCACATTACATTAGTGAGTTGCTTTGTGAGATGCTTCCCGAAACATTTCCATTCTTCTTCTAGAACAGTGTCTGGCCATTTACTATTTCATTTTGTTTTAAACCACAGATTTGATCTGATTCAGTTTCAAGAATAAGTGGTACCAATAAGAAATCATTTCCTTCCCACCTCCAGTGGAGAGTAAATCTCCTGCTTCCGTATTTTTGTGCATGTCCATATAAGCATCTGAGCTATAACTCTGATTTGGAGGTATATGTATTGGATTCCCATCAATGTAACAATGTAACTAATTTACAGATTCTAAGTAACTTCTCTATATTAGGCAACACAATTCCTCTATCCTAGTTAGGTTTATGATATCCCGTTTAGGTTTACTGTGTTCATTGTAACAGGTAACCAGAGGTCGCTCCACCTCCAGTTTCCAAACCAGAGTGTACAAATCTGGGGAAATGGAGTTTGTGGGGGGAAATGACCTGCGGTTTCCCTCGCTAAACTCCATTCTGAACCTTCAGTCAGAGTGGAGGTTTAGTGCCACAAACTCCATTTCTGTGGTGCCAGCATTATGTACGAATGCTGGCACCACAGTTTGGGCCCCATGGAGCCAGATTTGAGGGAGGAAACTCCTCCCTCACTCCAGCCCGATTGGCTGTGCAGGCCGTCCTTCTATGAAGAAGGAAGCCCACAAAGCCAACTCCCTTGCCTGTCTGCAGTCTCACTAACTGCAGAGAGACACTCCCCCTGAACGTGGATGGGAGAGTGCAGGGAGCATGGTTCTGTGTTATGTATGAAACGGACCATAGCGTAACTTTAGCTACTCTGGGTTGTTTTCCCCCACCCGAATATAACCCTTTGCCATTTTTTAAAAAGAAATATTCTAATTACATTGGAGCAGAATTTCATAAGAAGAAATATCTTAGGTAATATTATCATATTGATATCTATCTTCCCTATCCATGAGATTTAAGTGAGTCCAATAGATTAATTCTTTGATGGCTTCTTTTAATAATCTATCATGGTTATGGCTTCAGGATTTCCAAATGAGTTTGAATTCCGATTCTGCAGTATCTTACAGGAAATTGTTCTTAGACACTAAATACTTCTTAGTAATTTATCCACTCGCTCCTTCTTGATTCTTCACAATTGATTTTGTAGCCTGAAGCTCCCCCAGACCATATTAACACATCAAAAAGAGTTTTAATATGAAAATGATTACTCAGTTTGTTGTCATTGTTACTGTCATTGTTATCATCTGCATATAAAGAGATTTTAATTTCATGATTGCCAAAGGGAACTCCTGTAATGCCATTCTCCTCTTGTATGATTTTTGCCAACAATTCCAGGGTTCGTGCAAACAATAAAGGGGAAAGAGGACAGTCCTATCTTATTCCTCTTTTCAAACAAAACTTTTCCAATATCATACCCTTAATAGAAATTCTTGCTTTGGGGCTTCTATGCATTAATTTAATTCAAGAGGCAAAGTTACCCCCTAGCTTGAAAGCTGCCAAAGTATGATTTAAGTGTAATGATTCAACCCTATCAACCACCTTTTTTGACATCTAGAAAAAGTATTGCCCCTTCCAAATTATTTTAGTCGATGTACAAATTACAATCAACACATGTCCTATATTTGTTACCATCCTTCTATGAAATCAGTCTGGTCACGTTCTATATGTTCTGAAATAAATTTTCCTGGTCTATTCACTAATATAGATGTCCAAACGTTTAAATTAGGATGGTCTACCCAAGAAGGTTACTGGATCCACTAGGATTCCAAGAAGCCTTGGAGGGATTTAGTGTTGGCTCTGCTGGTGACCCTGTTGACACTCTGGTGGAGAACTGGAATAATCAATTCACCAGGGCAGTGGACACGATCACTCCTAAGCATCCTCTCCGACCCACTTCAAAACTGGCCCCTTGGTATACGGAAGAAATATGGGGGCTGAAGTGGCGAGGTAGACAACTAGAGCGCAAGTGGAGGAAGACTCGACTCAAATCTAACGGATTATTACATATAGCGCATTTGAAGATCTATGCTCAGGTGATACGTGCGGCAAAGAAGCGATTATTTTCCTCCTGTATCGCCACAGCAATTTCACGTCTGACGGAGTTGTTCAGGGTCATGAAGGGGCTAATGTGTGCCCCTTTCCCCTTGAATCAGTACTTAGAACCAACCATTACTCACTGTGATGTTTGAGGACTTGGACAAGTTGCTTGGAATGGTGCAGCCTACCACCTGCCCTCTTGATCCTTGCCTGACATGGCTTATACTATCTGTCAGGGAGGCTGTTGTAGAGGGCCTGGTAGAGATTATAAATGCTTCTCTGAGAGAGGGCAGGATGCCTCCTTGTCTTAAGGAGGCAATTATTAGACCTATTCTAAAGAAGCCCGCATTAGATCCCTCAGAATTAAATAATTACAGGCCTGTCTCCAACCTTCCATGGTTGGGCAAGGTGATTGAGAAGGTGGTGACCTCCCAGCTCCAGGCAGTCTTGGAGGAAACTAATTATCTAGACCCATTTCAAACTGGGTGGGCTATGGGGTGGAGACTGCCTTGGTCGGCCTGACGGATGATCTCCAATTGGGAATGGAGTGTGACTTTGTTGGTCCTTTTAGATCTCTCGGCGGCTTTCAATACTATTGACCATAGTATCCTTCTGGAACTTCTGAGGAGATTGGGGGTGAGAAGCACTGCTTTGAAGTGATTCCACTCCTATCTCACAGGCAGATTCCAGATGGTGTCCCTTGGAGACTGTTGTTCTTCAAAATCTGAATTTTCGTATGGTGTCCCTCAGGGCTCCGTATCATCTCAGATGTCGTTTAACATTTATATGAAACCGCTGGGAGAGCTCATCAGGGGAACTGGTGCAGGGTGTTATCAATGATACCCAAATCTGTTTCTCCATGTCTACATCATTAGGAGAAGGCATAAACTCCCTAAATGCCTGGCTGGAGGCAGTAATGGGCTGGATGAGGGATAACAAACTGAGGCTGAATCCAGATAAGATGGAGGTACTTATTGTGTGGGGTCGAAACTCGGGAGATGATTTTGATCTGCTGGTTTTGGATGGAGTCACGCTCCCCTGGAAAGAACAGGCACGCAGTCTGGGGGTGCTTCTGGATCTGAACTTCTCCCTGGTGTCCCAGATTGTGGTGGTGGCCAGAGGTGCTTTTTATCAGCTCCAGCTGATACGCCAGCTGCATCCGTTTCTGGAGATGAATGACCTCAAAACAGTGGTACATTTGCTGATAACCTCTAGGCTGGATTACTTGATTAATTGATTTAATGTTTTAAATGATTTTAATTGTTAACCGCTCGTGGTAGAGAAATATTATACATACATACATACATACATACATAAAATGTTCATTTAATAATACATAGGTTTGTAGGACTCTAGTAGTTCCACTCCTTTATTTGGCTTGGCTAATAACACAATTTTGGCCCCCTCCCATGATTTTGGAAGAAAATCTTGATTCATACAGATGTACATTCCCTTCTATTTTATTTTATTGTACTGAGTTCATATGCCATGGGAATGTTTGACTGACATGCATGCAGGTGCAGATACTGAAAGCTGCAGATACTTTAAAATTAATTTATTTTATAATGTGCAATCACATTTTAGGCACCAGGCAAACTTTTTAAAAGCTATCAAAATGTAGATATTAGTTCCATATTTAAAATTCAATATTAAAAACAAAAATCTGATTTTTGAAATATTAAAAAGAAAAACCTGATTTTGTAATATAAACAATATTACATTCATTCAGGCCAGAGCTTTAAATTGCAGATCTGAAAATGATCTCTTTCTCTCTTTTTTTTGTTCTTGGTGTTACCAGAACTGTCCTGGAGTGCTGGCTAGACATTCCAGCTATGCTTTTGACTTAGCATGGGGAATTAGCTTGTCTGGGGGGAGCAGTTCTGTTACAGTATCAATTTGAGCAAATTTTGCATTTTGGAAATGATGATGAGGGATAAATGAAATACAATAGTTTTATTAAGGATAAATGGGGTGCTAGAAGGCAAGAGGGAAGGGAAGGGAATAAGGGGACTCAAAGAGGCAAGAGGTTGGTTTTACCTTGGTCCAGTGGTGTGTTCGGTTCACTTGCATGTCTCCTCGCAGGAAACAGGCAGGAAAAATAAAGGGTGAGGAGCGAAGGGCTACTATTTGCATACTTGAGAACCAGCAAGGTAAAGACTGATACAGATTACAAGGCCATGTGGCTTGGTCAGGGCACATATACTCAAAAACATGCCTGGAGTCCATTCCCAGTCACGTTCCCTACTCGGAGGAGCAGAAACCCACTTAGAACAATGGAGTTCATAGTTACATGAATGAACTAGTCAGTCTTGGGTGTGACTTGCCAAACAAAAGGCAATAATAGCTTGTGGAAGTGAACATATAGATGTAAATCGCTAGACTTAGAGCTTTTCTTGAGACAGAGATGCTGCTCCCAGTGCAAAGGTATATGTTTTTGGATTTTAATAGCTTGCCTCCGCTCTCGTTGTTGACAGCCAGTTAAGCTGTTGGCAGTGGGCTGGGAAATGTTGCACTTATCTGGATTGCTTGAAAGGAAGATAGCAATGCTTTCTTCCTTGTGAAAAATGGAACATTCTCTTCCCTTGAGGTGTACCTTTTGAATTGGGTCTCTTGAGATAAAGACAGAGGTTGGGGATAACCCCTTGTGGTCTTAGCTATTACGACCTCAGGGGTGTATTGCCCCATTCTTTGCACATTTCAAGCGACCAGCTGTGATTCTTTGCCAAATCTGGAAAAGTGAAAAGCTCATGGTCCCATGAACTGAAGCATCCAAAATGGAGACTATGACCCCACAGTTCCAAATGCATAAAGAGGTGCCCTCTGTGCTACCCTGAAATAGAGCTGTTCTGGCAACATTGGCTTATTTGGTGAAGGAGTTAATGAATAGTTGCAGATATCCACTGCAAATTGTAAGAAACATAATTATTATCTTGGGTATATTTGTCTAAGCAAGATCCCGGCTTTGGGGTGATGCTCCCTTTTCATTGATGCTTCATATCCAATTAGTTATGCCACTCCGTGGAGGCTGCAATCCTAAGGCTGCTAGTCATAAAGAGAGTAAGTCACATGGCACTAAACAGAACTTACTTTTGAGAAGACATGCTTTTGATCCAGTAGCACAAATAATTACTGGGAAGTAAGTCTAATGAACTAACTGGGCCATAAGCAAGCAAATTTAGGATCAGGCAGAATAAATGTGAAACATAATTGTCCATGGAGGGTTAATTAAAGAAAAAACAAACCCCTGTACTGTATATAAGGCAAAAATGATTGAGCTACTAGGAGGCAGAACAATGTACTTTTGGAATGGAAATGAAATGATGCAATGCAGCATGATTGTAGCCAAAAGCAAAAGGAGTTAAATAAAAATGCTTCAAAATGTTTATTTGCCTCTCTAGCTCTAATTTTTAATGAGTAATGCCTCCTCTTTGTAATTTGATAGTTCTGGCAGACAGCACTATGGCAACCAGGCTGCAAAAAAGGGTGGAGAGGAGAAGTTGCTTAGCAACGCTGAAGCTTTAGTCAGGCAAATACTGGTTTAAAGCACACGGCAATCTCTCTCTCTCCCCCACCCCCGTTTCATTATGTCAGTTTCTAACATTGGAAAATGAAGATGTGATTAACCCCCCCCCCCCGATCTTTTAAACCAGGATGCAGAAAAGGAAACAGGAAATAAATTTAAATTTGTCTTTTAGGTGAGTTTTCATGGAGATGCACACTTGAAAAAGCTGATAAAATCCAAGCATTGCTGTACAATAACTATATATGCAACTTTATATAGGTGCTTTTGGCTAGTGTCTAAGGTCTCGACTCTTTGGCCCCAATTCTTGCAAGCAGCAATGGGCTATGCAGTTCACACTGACTCCAAAGTAGTAGTAGCAGCAGCAGCAGCAGCAGCAGCGCTGGTAGTGTTTAGGATCAGACTGCAGTAGTATTTATATAATGCCATCCATGTATGTGACCAAAAACTGAGAGAACAGCTCCCTGACCCAAGTGGCTTATTATTCAGAAATCGACACTAAGATGACCATGGAAGAAGGGGGAGGGAAATGGAGGCAACAGGCAAGAGTTAACAGGAGAGGAATATGTAGCCATTTCTATCACACACATTTAGGCTTAATTATAGCAAGGCCATCTAATGGCACAGCGGGAAAATGGCTTGACTAGCAAGTCAGCGGTTGCCGGTTCAAATCCCCGCTGGTATGTTACCCAGACTATGGGAAATAACTGTATCGGGCATCAGCAATATAGGAAGATGCTGAAAAGCATCATCTCATACTGCGCGGAAGATGGCAATGGTAAACCCTTCCTGTATTCCACCAAAGACAACCACAGGGCTCTGTGGTTTCCAGGAGTCAACACCAACTCGATGGCACACTTTACCTATAGGGGCAAAGGGGCTGTGTCATAGAAAAAATTGATTTTGAGGAGAGATTTACAGGAAGTAAGATGGATGGAGAGCCAGTATCACTGTAGTGAGCGTGAATTGTCCCCTTTGCTAAGCAGGATTCACCTTGGATTCAGAATGAGTGAATCCAACAACCCTGTGAGCACTATCTGCTGTAAGATATTCCCCTTGAGAGGATAGGGCTGTAACTGAATGCTAGAAAATCTGCTTAGTGTGCAGAAGGTCCCAGGTTCAATCCCTGTGGCTTCTCCAGGTAGGGCTGGGAAAGACTCCTGCCTGAAACGTTGGGGAGTTACGGTCAGGCAGTGTACAATACTGAGCTGGATGGACCAACAGTCTGACTTGGTAAAAGGCAGCTTCCTTCAAGAGATTATATCTGAGTGATAGAGCCAAATGGTCCATGCAGTCAGCTTTTCAAGAATCTTAGAAGACGTTTGCATTTAGTCCTCTTCCCCCAAATACACAAATGATATTTTGTGAAAACTGTTCTCACCAACCATGTGTTGGAAACATGTGAACCTGATATGTCACAAATATTGATTGATCGATCTATCACATTTTTATACTGCCTGATATGTACATCTCTAGGCAGTGTACAAAATTTAAAATATTTAAAAGTCAATACAGATTAAAATACACGAGACACAATAAAAATAATAGTATAAAACAGTTATTAAAACAAATTATTAAAATTATTAAAATTCTTATTAAAAGCTTGTGAGAACAGGAGAGGCTTGAGGGTCCCCCAGAAAATAAACAGAGAAGGAGATGCTCTTATTTCAGCAGAGAGCATATTCCAAAACCCTAGCCAGCCACAGAGAAAGCCCGGTCCTGAGTCGCCACCAGATAACCTGGTGGCAACCATAACCGAACCTCTACATAAGACTGTAACAGGAGGCAGGATTCATGACAATGGAGGTGCTCTATTAAATACCCTGGACCCAAGCCATTAAGTGCTTTATAGGTAATAACCAGCACTTTGTATTTCACCCAGAAACATAATGGCAGCCAGTGAAGTTCTTTCAAAACTGGTGTTATATGGTCCCTTTGTGTTGTCCCAGAGACCAATCTGGCTGCCACATTCTGTACCAATTGTATTTCCCAGACTACATACAAAGGCAGCCCCACATAGAATGCATTACAGTAGTCAAGCCTGGAGGTTACCTGCATATGTAACACGGTTTTAAGGTCATTCGCCTCTAGAAATGGACATAGCTGATGTATCAGCCAAAGCTAATTTTAAAAAAATACTAATACAAGATAGTAATAGATGAAGTCTTGGATGCTGGACATAGGGTTAAATCAACCTACCACTTTGTGTATGCTGAATACAATTTGGAGTAACATCTAACACATGGAAGCATGCTTACATATGTAGCTTACCCCTTCGTGGATCAAGGCATTTGTTTGTCCAAATATATATTTACTATTAGCTTGTAGTGTATTATTTATTATTATTATTTCTTGTTTACACAGTCAGACAGGTGTTATTGACTGGTTTGTTTTATCCAGACATCGAGTCCTTCCCAAGGACCTGGGATGGCTTAATTTTATCATCAATATTGTTGGTTATTATAGATATCGTCGCAAAATATAGGCTGTTCCCAGTAAAGTTGCTTTTAGTAATTGGCTGATGGTGATTTCTGCGGCCCCTATGGTGTTGAGGTGCTCTTCAAGTTGTTTTGGAATTGCACCTAGGGTGCCAATTATCACTGGAATTATTTTGGTCTTTTTCTGCCACAGCCTTTCAATTTCAATTTGTAGATCTTTGTATTTGGTGATTTTTTCCATTTCTTTTTCTTCTATTCTGCTACCCCCTGGTATTGTTATGTCAATTATTTTAACTTGTTTTTCTTTCTTCTCGACTACAGTTATATCTGGTGTATCGTGTGGCAGATGTTTGTCTGTTTGTAGTCAGAAGTCCCATAATATTTTCACATCTTCATTTTCTTCAACTTTTTCAATTTTATGCTCCCACCAATTTTTGGCTACAGGTAGCTTGTATTTTTTGCAGATGTTCCAGTGTATCATCCCTGCCGCCTTGTCATGCCTTTGTTTGTAGTCAGTCTGTGCAATCTTTTTACAACAGCTGATTAGGTGGTCCACTGTTTCATCTGCTTCTTTACAAAGGCGGCACTTGCTGTTTGTTGTTGACTTTTCTACTTTTGCTCTTACTGCATTTGTTCTTAGTGCCTGTTCTTGTGCAGCCAGTATTAAACCCTCTGTTTCTTTCTTCAAGTTGCCATTCTTAAGCTATTGCTAGGTCTTGCTGATGTCTGATTTTCCACTTATATTGTGCAAATATTGACCATGCAGGGGCTTCTTTTTCAATTTTTCTGCTCGGTTCTTGACTTGTTCTTTCTTGTAGGCCTGCTTTGTTTCATTGGTGTTGAATAGTTTCTCGTTCTTGACCATTTTAAGTGCATCTTCTTCACTGTCCTTGATATATTCTTCAAGGCCTCTTTTCTCCTCCTCTACTGTTTGATGGACTTGCAGCATTCCTCTTCCACCTGAGCTGCAAGGGAGGTATAGCCTATTTACATCACTGCGGGGGTGCAGAGCATGATTGATGGTCATGATTTTCCTGGTCTTACAATCTATCATCTCTAGCTCTGCCTGGGTCCAGTCGATTATTCCTGCAGTGTATCTGATAACAGGTATAGCCCAGGTGTTTATGGCTTGTATGGTGTTCACACCATTGAGTTTGGACTTTAGGATTTTGGAGTTTGGACTTTAGGATCCTGATGTATTCATATTTCTATTATTATTATCTCTTGTTTACACAGTCAGACAGGTGTTATTGACTTGTTTGTTTTTATCCAGACATCGAGTCCTTCCCAAGGACCTGGGATGGCTGAATTTTATTGTCAATGTTGTGCTGTTGTTATAGATATCGTCGCAGAATATAGGCTGTTCCCAGTAAAGCTGCTTTTTGTAATTGGCTGATGGTAATTTCTGTGGCCCATTATTATTATTATTATTATTATTATTATTATTATTATTAATTAACAGTTATGTCCCGCTCTTCCTCCAAGGAGCCCAGAGCGGTGTACTACATACTTGAGTTTCTCCTCACAACAACCCTGTGAAGTAGGCAGAGGCGTAACTAGGGAAAACGGTGCCCGGGGCAAACACTGAAATGGCGCCCCCCCCCAACATACTACATTATACTTAGGTTTTTCCTCACAAGCACCCGCCGCCGCCAAGCCAGGCCACTGACTGGCCGCTAGGCGCCAGCAAAGCAATGGGGGGGGGCGCGGGCGGCGCAGAAGGGACCGCTCGTGGGGGAGGGGGCGCCGACGCGCTCCCTTGACTGCTGCAGTGCTGCTGCACTGAGCAGGAAACATTTGTATTAACAAAAAATTAAAAAAAATTAAAAAAAATTTTTTTTGTCATGGCGGCGCCCCCCACGTGACCAGAAAAGATGGCGCCCGGGGCACGTGCCCCCCCTGCCCCCCCTATAGTTACGCCTCTGGAAGTAGGCTAGGCTGAGAGAGAAGTGACTGGCCCAGAGTCACCCAGCTAGTATCATGGCTGAGTGGGGATTTGAACTCGGGTCTCCCCGGTCCTAGTCCAGCACTCTAACCACTACACCACGCTAGCTCCGTGTAGTGGTTAGAGTGCTGGACTAGGACCAAGGAGACCCAAGTTCAAATCCCCACTCAGCCATGATACTTGCTGAGTGACTCTGGGCCAGTCACTTCTCTCTCAGCCTAAGCTACTTCACAGGGTTGTTGTGAGGAGAAACTGAAGTATGTAGTACACTGCTCTGGGCTCCTTGGAGGAAGAGTGGGATATAAAAAACAATTAAAGCAAACAAACAAAATGATTTGTTTGAAGTCCTGAGCTAGTATGGTTTTTTCCCCTCATCGCAAAATAAACTGGCCAGGCAATTTGTATGACCCAAGAATTCTAGAACGAGAGGAGAAACAATAGATCATCCAATGCAGCCCTCTCCCTTTTGGACATTAATTGTGTACAGCTTACATTTGCTTGCTTCAGTTTCACACCAATCTGCCAGCTGAAACAGGGTGTTCAGTTCACTTTATCATATAGCTGGACTTGATCTGGAAGCTCTTATAATAAGCCAGGATTCACAGACAGCCAATGAGAAGCTGGGGGTGGATGCAAATATAGAACATGTGTGAAAGAATACAGCCAGTTCCTAATGCCTGGAAACAGCTGGAAACAACATATGTAGGAAAAGTATGTAGGAATATCTATTTTAGGTATTGAAAGGAATCTACAAAGAAGGGAAATCAAGGAAGCATTATTTATAGAGAAACTGAGACCTGACACTATCAGGCTGGCTGATGCCATGAAGTTTGTTAGTTTCTGAGAAGAATCAGGTGTATGCCCCTTCTCTCCCCGCCCCCCCCCCCCCATTATCTCTCTGCCATTCAGGGAACTGTATGTTATCATGTCTAAGGAATTTAACCAAGGTTTTCATCTGTGTTCATTTGTTTTACTGTGTGTCACACTGAAACGTCTTATATTTTTATGTTTACCAACATTAAGTTTTTCTTTGAGCAATAAAAAGGTATTTTTGTTGAGAGTGTAGGAAATTAGTTCAGCAAGACTCTTAGTTTGAAACTGGCTGTCCTGACTTTCACGCAATATCAGCATTTTTTCAAAATCTCAAGAACATCCGGCCTTTGCAACCCTCCCC